>NC_135266.1:15914718-16235295 GCF_051311805.1 Agelaius phoeniceus
TGCCCACGGGGCTTCATCAAGGAGTGATGGTTGCTGGCTTGTCTCACACTTTGATTCCAGTCTGCTTTTCTCTGTAACTTTTCTGATGTGATGGGGCAGTGATCAGCAGTGAGGCACTTAATGCGCCAACTGCTCTTGGAACATGCAAGATGAGCTAAGCTCTGCAATGGGGTGAGCTGGTTGAAGCAAAAGGCAGAGGTGTGTGGTCTCTAAGGTGCATCTCCCAACAAAACGCTTTGTAAATCTCCCCAAAAATGGACTTAAGATTTTGTGGTGACTCTTCAGGGCCAAAGACAACTTTTTGCTCAAAGGAAGAGCACAGTGAAGGTACAAATCTTCTCAGGGTTTGAGTGATCCCTTGGAAAACATCACTAATCTCTCACAAATGAGGAAATGCATCTTCAAAAAGAGAGCTGTTTAATTTAGATTTGTGGTTCCTAGATTTAGAGGAGTGTTCTGCTCTTGAAGTTCCATCTCTGCCAAGCAGATAGGATGGCACATTAATGCATGAGTGTTTACAATCCTATTTCTGGGGTGGGATATACTGTTTTCTATAAAATAGCTTACTTCTAGTGTGAATGGCTTGTGGTGAATAGGATATGTTGTACAAAATGTATCTAAGTTTTGAAGTAGCTCTATTGGATTCTAAAATTAAGCAAAACAAAAACATCTACAACATCTGAGTGTTATTGCAGATTGCTGGGACTGCATTAATGGAGTATAAATAAGCAGACAACAAAATAGCATAGGCATTAAATCACAGAGTGCCTTGACCACAGCACTTAATTTGATTACTCCACTCACTATTTAAAATTTGTGTTGAGCTACTGCATAGGAGTACCAAGATCATAGCAAACAACTAATCTTTTTGCATGGTGAATATGTATTAATAGGACCATAGCTACTTCTGTTTCTATTTTTTAAAATAAGGTGGTGTTTTGACAGTTCACATCTTACTAAGTTCTGTGAAAATACTTATTAGTACAATCTATTTATGAGTCTTGAGTGTAGCAATTAATAGCAAAACCAATATAGTTTGAATATAGTATTTGGATTTTTTTTGTTTGATTTGTGGTTTTGGTAATAATTATGTAATTTTCCACTAGATTTTGTATGTTTTACTGCATTTCAGATTTTATGAGTGATAGTCAAAGAGAGGAAGTTTAAGCTCAAGGAATACTACCTTAATGCTGCTTGTTTTCTTGCTTAGTATTACTGTTTGTGTCCATATTGATTGCTGTACTTCACTGATGGGGAAATATTTAAGCCTCAAAAATTAACGACACAAAGAAGCAACAATAGAAGTAAAAGAAAGAGATTGTGTCATCCTGCCCTAAGAGGAAAAGCACATTTCAGAGTCACTGTCGTCTTTGAAATTAAAGCTTGAATGAATGTTTGTGAACTGCCTTCTTGAAGGTCTCAGCTCATCCTAAGAGTGTGGCAGGAGAACAAACAGAAGAGTCATGCTTTTGAAGTGAAACAGGATTCACTGATACAGTAAATGGAGTTTGCTCAGGTCTGCTTGGAACAGTATAATATTTAACCAGTCTCTCAAAATACAAACAAACTAATTTACCTGCTATACTGCTGCAGGACCCAAAGTCCCAGAGCAGGTCTGTAGCTTGACATCAGCTCTTTACTCTGCAGTTGTAAATGCATATAGAGCCACTGGATTCTGTCAGTGAAACACTGTCCTTGCAATGGCCTGGGTAATGAAGCAGCCCCTTGCTATTGTTCTCCCTCCTGAGGCAAAGATTTTTCGAGGGGTTGAGACTTTGTCAAAAAGAGCACATTTTCAACCTGGGGGCAGACAATGTTGCACAAAGATACATGATAACAACCCCCATAAAATATCTCATTCTCTTTAGTTTTATCCATTGACTCAGTTCCTTGAGCAGTGCCCATTGCCCATGGTTGGGAGGAGCTGTGAGTTTGCAGTGAGACACTGTGGTCTGACAGAGTAAAGTACTGCTGAATTGATAAAACAGGACTGAAAAGCTCATGAGTATCATCTTTTCTCCTCCCTTAATGTTTCCCAGATAGCTGCTGTTTGGGGGTTTATTAACAGATATATTTTTACCAGGAGGAAAAAAAGAGGCTTCTGGAAGAACTATCTGTGATGTATAAACCCAGCTTTGGATGTCAAATGTAAAAATGAGATTTATCATCTACAGCTGAGGGATCTTAGTATCTTAGTTTGAAGTTTTAATTTGGCTTAAGTTTATTTGCCAGGCATGTAATAGGACATATTGTTTTGACTTTTAGTATTTTTCTGGGGTTTTTTTTCTCATTCAGAAAATCCCAAATTCAGCAAATTCCAGTGTGGTCTATACAATGCTGTGTGTGAAATTAGTTTTTCTCTTTTCTTCCTTCCTATCTAAACATGACCATTGACATTAAGTGCTTCTACATTCTGCTGCGGTATTGTGCCCTACTGAGTAAGGACAATTTTAGTCCTGATGTGACATAGCCTATTAGATTTTTCTCTGCTTTTATTAATCTGATTTTAAAGGTTCATATTATTTTGAGTTCTGTTGGCTTTGTTTTTGCTTGCCTAAATCATATTGGTTTACCTATTCCTTAGGAGAAATTTGAAAGCTGACTTTGTCCAGTTGCTTACATTGCTCCCAACCCATCTGTGATGTTGAGACCTCTGTTGCAGCATGATCCAATGATTATGATCAGTGATTTAGTGTAGGTCTGTCTGAATTGTACTCAAGAAGTCCAGACTTCCACTGTACACAAACCATATTCTTTTTCCATGGCTGTTCCTTCACTCTGTGTTCCAGCATTCAGAGCACAGGGGCACCTGAGCCTCCTCCAGCTCCCTCTTGTGCTTCTCAGAAGTTTCTCCTGGCTCTTAATGAACCACATCATCAATTGGTTGATTTTTGATATTTTCTATAGTTTAATTCCTTGGTTTGCTGTTATTTAGGTTTTCTTTTGTTTAAGAAAATAAAAGTTTATAATTTGGTGGGGAGAATGGACAGAGTTGGGGACCACAGAGTTCTTGACACCAAAACTAGAAGGACAAGTGTATCTGTCTGCTAGAGAGAACTTACTTCCTGATCATCTACTGATATTTCAGATGCTGAAACCACAGCCCTCTCTCCACTCTTGTCTATCAGGGTCTTCATCCTGAAAGACAATTCAAATACCCAGTCTTCAAATAGCAAGCCTGAGGGAGGCTTCTCTGTTATAGAACTCAGGATACCCAAGCCCTTTGCTATCCAAAGCATTTTTTAACCTGAAACATGTGTGATTCATCTGCCTTGAGCAGAAGCTGCACTGCAGACATCCTGTCAGAGTGAAGCTGTGGTGCCTGTTTGCAGTTCTTTAGCTGTACTTTGTGCTTAGCTTCCCACTTAATCTTCAGCTGATGCTGTTATTGAATGGAGGATCAATGTATGTGTCTGAGAATGGATGTTCTGGAATCATCCTTCTTGGGCTCAGTTGTTGTTTACCTCTGAGAATCCAGCCAGTTCTGTATCCCAAAAAAGAAATGCTAAGCCTGTTGCCAGTAACTAGAGATTTGCCTGAGTGTACAGCACTCAGCTTCTTTAGTGCAGTATTGCATCTACATCAGCTCTGGGCTAATTCATTGAATCTATTATTTAGCACAGCTGCTTTTCAGAGTGTGAATATACTCAGAATAGGAAAAAAACCCCACAATGATAATTTAAGGTAGCATGCCACTGAAGTGCAAAATGTGTTGAATCTCATATTTATCTACATGCTGCTTTGCATCCACGTAAGTTAGTGTGTGTCAGCTTTCTACCAGCTTTTACATAAAATGTTGTTATACTGTCTCAAAGACAAGGCAGTGAGCAGGTGGAGTATCCTAGCCAAGTCCACAAGGAGACATCCCAGCCCTTCCTCAGAATGCAGTAAAGCAGCATGCTGTTAGACACTCCTTTCATCCTCTGAATCTGAGTTGTGACCTGGTGGTTCTCACATGGCCGGTGGTTTGGAAAAGTCACCAAATGTTTATTTCATAGTGTTCTCTGCTTTCAGAACAGGGAAAAGGATTCCCCCAAAACCTTTGTTCATTTTCTTCATCTGAATTTTGTTTCTTCAGAGACACCAGAGGAGGTGTGGTGAGCTGACCCCACCCAGCAGCTATGCTCCACCCAGCCACTTGCTCCCCATAAGGGAAAAATCAATGAATAAAGACAGTTTGATAAATAAATGAAAGAGAAATAAAAAGAAGGCAACAAAAAGGCAACCACCATGTAGTAGCTCAATTCATTCACCACCTACAGTGGATCAATGTCCAGCCAGTCTCCGAGGAACGGCAACACCCCCAAAGCCATTTATTGCATTATTCATTTTTATTGCTGAGCAGGAGGCCATATGGCACAGAATATCCCTTTACTCATCTTGGGTCAGCTGCTGTGTCCCCTCCAGATTCTTGCTCGCTCTGGCCTACTTGGGGGATAGAAAAAGGGGAAAAAAGAAAGCTGTGTAGGTATGCAGGGCAACAGTGAAAACACCAGTGTGTTACTGGTGCAGTTTTAGTCACAAATTAAAAATACAGCACCATGTGGGCTGCTGTGAGGAAAATTAAATCCATCTCAGCCAGACCATATACAGGGCATGGCCAGAAAACCAACTGTAATAGTCATGGGTAAATCAAACATTTTAAACATTTGTGTTCAGAATAAGAAATCTGTAAAGCCTAAGAAGTTCTTGTTTGCTTGAAGCAATGACACATAAAGTTCTTGCTGTTTCTGAATGACAGTGTGTGAAATGAAGAGCTTTCCTGGTTCGACTAGTACTATTTAATTTCTCAGGCTGATGGTGCTTGCAGAGAGCAAATTTTCAGATGCACATTTCTAGGCTGCTTCTTTACAGCTGGTGTTCCTCTCACTAAACTTTAGAAGTTTGGAGGGAGCTTATGCGTCAGAGCCCTAAATTTGGGTTATAATCATGAGTTTGGTATCTGGATTTTGGGGGGGCTGATCCCGCTAGACATCTGTCACTGCTGTCCAGGCAGCAAATGGTTCAGCTAATCAAATGTAGGTGTCTGCTCCTGGAGTCACAGTGGCTCTCAAGGCTTTGCTCATTTTAGTGACTTGGTCTCCATTGACTTTATTGCCCTGACCGGGTTGATTTCTAACATCAGATGCCTGAATCTAATACCTGAACAAAATACCCCATGGTATTTTGTTTTGAATTGCCTCCAGCTGTCAGACCAGAGGGACATGGGAATTCCATAGGTTCAGCCATACTATGCATGTGTCTTACATACCCACAAGTGTCTGAAAAGGCACTTAGTGTCTGGGCAGCTGAACTGACCCCCTGGAGGAGCCTCAGATACCCTCAAGTGTGATAATGCAGGTTCTCTTTGTAGTAATTATAAAAGAATTAGTCCTGTTATTTTAAATTAATTTGTGTTTCTGTGGCCTGCCAGTACTTCTCTGCATTGAATATGGAAGTTGACTAGACAGAGAAGTCATCAGACTAAGACATTTAAAGGGAGGTGAACATTTCTACAAAATCACATGCCCTTCTGCAATCAGTAGAGTAGTTTACTTAGTCCTTTTAGACCTGCTGTCTTAGAGTATCACATATTTTTATGCATAGTTTAACAGCTGTAAAATATATTCCCTTTTTATTTGTAAGGCACACTGACATACTCATCTGTTGCACAGCAACATGGAAGTAACTGCTTTTCATGACAACTGCTTTTTATGATTTCTGAGTAGGAGTGCTGGCTTCTGTATTTTCCAGATGAAAGTTGAGATGATGCCCTTATTTATAGACAGTAAAGGAAAAAGGGTCAAGGAAACTTTAGAGTAATACTCAACACTCTTACACTGAGTGTACAGGTGGTTTAGTTATTAATGGACTAACATTCATTAATGTCTTATTTATTGTTGTACCATCTGTATAGATTAATAAATATCTGCTTTCTTGCACACAAGGGGATAGGTAAGCTATGTCACCCTAGTGTGTCCTTAGTGCTTCCAGTTTATGCAGTCTGGTGGGAGGCTGTACCAGTGGAACTGTGGAAGGAAGTGTCAGATACAGGCTTACTCTAAGGGAAAGAGTTGGTGGCAGGTTGCTGTCTGGAGCAATTTCATTTGAGATAATGGTTCTAGGGGCTACAGAGCTGACTCCCTGGATGACGTGTGTGGGAATGCTTATCAGCCTGCAGTTTTTTAAATATTTCATGTTGTTTATGAAGGTCTAAAATACAAAGAGAAAGATGGCAAGGAAATAAGGCAGCACAAAGAGACACTAATGGAATATTTTATGAAGATTATTCACCCCTGAATAAGCAGTTGTTATAAAGTGATAATTTATGACAGTGAATGTTCTTCCTTTCAGACAAGGAGTATTGCAAAGTGATATTTCCATACGAAGCACAGAACGACGATGAACTCACAATCCGGGAAGGTGATGTTGTCACACTCATCAGTAAGGTAAAAGCAATATTATTCTCCTATAAGCAGTGATACAGTTTTTAAAATTTGCATAATTTAATTGCCTTAAAATTAGTATTTGTGCCTATAGTGTTGTTGCTAAACCAATGCTAGTTTGACAATGAAATGTTACACAGACTTCAGAGCCCTACATCTCCCTTCCTCTTGTGCTTTAGAGCCTTACCCTGATAATGAATGTTAAGCAAACAACAGCCAATGTGTACTCAAATTTATACAATTAATTTCAATTTGAATCTGCTGGCAGATCAACATAAATTGTAAATTGATCTCTGTAACAAACATAATGGTTTAAAGAATAAAGTGGAAGATTCAGGAAAGCAGCAGCTTTGAATATCTCCCTTTGGTAAATGAGTTATTTTTCTTGTAGGAATTGTGAATTAGGTTTTTGTTTTAGATTGAGGTAATGTGCCTAAATTAACTTACTGAACTAAACATTTAAAATTTAGCCACCCTTAATATTCTGGTAAAGCAGAGAAAGATGACAGAGCAGCAAATAAATAGTTTTACATCTGTGTTTTTTCAAAAATTATGTGTTATTATTCAAGATAACTAATGAAAAAACAATGCCAGGATTTATACTAAATCTTCAAAAGCCATAGAGTGAGATGGTGAGTAAACAGTTGGTTTTCCTTTAGAAGAGCTGTGCACCATGTTACAAAGAATAGATTACAGTTTAGGTGCACTTAATTTCCTGCTCCTGTTTAAAGACTTTACAGTTTGTTTAAAAGTTTTTGATTGCTGGACATAAATATTTGTGGGGGGGAAAAATACTCTATAAACTAGGAAAAGCTGTGGATTTTCCATGAGGAAGATGAATCATAGCAATGTACACAATACTGCTGCTTTTGTTTGTGCTTATATGAAAGTAAAATAATTACTTCTATAATAATTGATGTGTCATAAGAAATTGTTACTTGACTGAACAATTTGGCACTGGGTGAAAAAAACCCCAAAATCTTGGGAAGTCCATCTGGGGCTGTGTTTGCCACATACAAAGCTATTTTCAATCCTAGAGGATATTTTTGTCCTGAACAATATTCATGTAACCAAAGAAAACTAATCACACATGTGGTAGGAAGAGAAACTGCAAATGTAAAAATTAATTGTGTACATTAAAATATCCTTTAATGACTTGCCCTCCTTGACCTTTGTTTAACTTGTTTGTAGAGCTTTGTAGCTTTGCCTGATTTAGAATGTTCTCATGTGAATATTTAACACTGTTTCTGATCATGAATATGGCTTTTAAGATGTTTTTCCTGTCCACTTTATGCTTTATTGACCAGAATGATTTAATTCCCCAAGATGGCTGGTCTCTGGGTGTTCATCAGCAAGCATAGATAAAAAGACAATTACATTACTGAGGTTTCTATGTGAGATTTCGTTATCTTGCTTTTTTGTATTTTCTTCTTCCATCTGCCACAGTGGAAGGATATTTGTCTTTTATAATAACTAAGCTGATGATTTGACCACATTGATCAATTTTCCAAGCCAGGCAAAGAGAATGGTTTGGAATAGTAAATACACTGCTCTCTAGCCCTGTCCTTCTGTTCTCTAGTGATATTAAACAATTGCAGACATATTATTTACTTTTCTTCTTTTTTTCTGTGTCATGTCACGTCTGTGACCACTTACATAAACCCATGTCTCTAGAGAGGAGGATCTCAATGCACAAAATCCTGGAGTTTCTCTAGGGATGCCTTTTTGTGCACTGTCAGAACTGTTCTGAGCCACTGCAGAAATGGTGCTTAACAAGCAGTCACTTTGCAGATCCTTTTGTGCTTTGCAGACCTCATTGCAGTCAGACTTGTGGGGTTTCTTCATCTGTTTTTGATACAGTTTAAAAAAAAATTAAATTCGGGATATGTGGTGTCAGGGTCTTTGCTGTAGAGTTCTGAAAACAGTGAGGTCTCCTCTATGCTCTACCACACAACACAGTAACTTTACTTTAGTCCAGATTTTCTGAAGCAGATGTCTGTTGTCATCTTTCTTTTAGTCAGCACTAACAAAGTCAGCCTCACCTTTCTGCCCACCAATGGCTTCTGCTAGAGAGTGACCTGGAGCTCAAATCACCATACTTTGACATGACCAGTTGGTGAGCCATGCTGACTAAGAGGCATCAAAGAGAAACATATGGAATGCATCAGAAATTATTATCATTGATTTGCTTTGCTATCAGATTACAGTTTCTTTTAATTTATTTGTAATTAATTGTTTTGCTTTCTATGCTGGGAAAGCATTAGGCAACACTTATTGTTCCCAATTACCTTCACTAAAGAGAGAAGACTGGTACTTCTAAGGAAACAAATGGGTGTCACAGTACTGCCTACAACCACAGATGCATTATTGTAAAATAATATATTTTGTGAAATCACTAAAACTAAAAAGTGATGTAGATTCCCAGCATAAAATGTCTGTCACTAGACTAGTTTGTTTTTCCACAATTAGATCCATAGGAGCATTGAAGGCTCATAATTTTAACTCATGCTGAAATTGCTTTTATTTGAAAACAATAGCATTGGTGAGAATGTGTGGGAGTGGCTGAAGTGATGAGTGACAGAAGAATGGGAAAGAAATCTCATGAAAAGTATGTAGAATGCATTACAATAATCTTAAAACCACGAAGATAACACTTGATAGGTGCTAAGACAAAAGGGGAGGGATCAAATGAGTGAAATGGGAAGTTGCTACAAGAGCCTGGGTACAGGTGCACACTGTGTGACAATGGAGGAAGCTGTTTGTCTAATGTTCATCTCAAAATGCTAAGACCCAATTTTGTGGAAAGGTGTAGAATCAGTAAATGCAGAATTCAATATCACCATTTTAACAGTACCCACATATAAAAGGGATAAGAATATAACGGATTTCTCTCTTTTATTCAATTGAATTAGTTCTAAAAGTCCCTTTGTCAAGATCATAAAATCAAGATCATAAAATATCTTTCTAATATAAAGAGCAGACTCTGTTTCAAGTTCTCACTGTTTTGATGGATGTTGAGATCTTGAATCACAAGCTGGTCAGAACTTCCCAATAGGTCTCTGTGATAAGAGAATTTGAATATCTGAGGTTTCTTTGAAATAGCTAAAGAATACTTTGAACAGATTTGCTAAATCACAAGTGACCTCCCTAATCACATGGAGAATGTGCTGGAAAGGTTTATTTAGGTGCTGAAGAAAGTCAGTAGAGGCTGATAACTTACAGGTCAGAATGTATGTATTTGGGGAGGTATAGGATAAAGGATGGCATTATGCAAAACTGATAACCAAAAATAATTACCAATTATTTGGAAAATATACACTATGAGATAGAGTCCAAACATATCTTAAAAGACTGAAGAAAAGCAGAAACTTCACATACATCTGTTCCAAAAAATTCTGGAAAAGGTTTTTCTTCCCTTTGTTCACCCAGTGAAGCCAATACCCTTGTAAATACCTAGAAAAGGTTTTATTTATTAATAAGTGGAAATAAAAGTGGGCAAATGGTATTTTGCCCCACTTTAGTTTTTCATGCAGAATGATGTAAAAACCCTGAAAACATTGGTCAGAATTGTAACAGAAGGTAAAAAACTTCAAGGCAGTAAACTAAAAGATCTGGTACATTTTCTGTGCAAAAAGGGAGTCTAAGAAAGATGCACCTTTGAAAGAAAGAGAATAAAAATAAAAATATAGTAATATTAGTTGTATAGTTAAGGTGATGTTTGTGCATTTTGATGATTAGATATGTTCATAAGGTTAAAATTATGAATGGTAAGAGGCCATGAGATGGACACTGTAGATTATTTTTGTATTGTCAAACATTTGTGTTCCTTAGGTTTGTTTGGGTTTTTTTGTGTCTTCAAAATATTCCTGACAGCATTTGGGTGTGGGTAAGAACACTGGTTATCACTGCACCCTGCAGCTGAAGGAGAGTGGCAAACAAGTCTTTTATAATGCTCAAATATTCATTTTGAAGATTGTATTTGTAATAAATCCAGTTTCTCCTAAGCAGCAGAAGATTCATGTGACATTTTAAACTGTCATCATGAAAATTTTACAGGACTTTTTATTCCAGCCCTCTTAGCTCTAGCTATTGTAAGCCACTTTTCTACAAATTTATTAATAGCTTTGATAAATTATGACAAAATGCATAGGATTCTGAAGACTTCACTGGCACACAGAAAATTACCTGTGTGAGGGATCAATAGAAATGGCTACATAATTTCAAAGCAAATACATCAAGCACACACTGGCAGCTGTGCACTCATTCAAAAGCAGTTTTATTGCAAGGATGTAAAGAAGATTTCATTGTAGTGCATCAATCTACCCGAGCTCTAGACAGCAAAGACCACTTTGTTCCCAGGAGTGAAAACGGTCTGGATAAATAAAATTAGTTGCTTCAAAAATCATTGCAAGTTTGAAAAGGTGGCAGCATTGGAAAGATATCCTCATCTGAACCCTTATTATCAGTGGGCAGCACTGATATCAGCAGCAATTCTGCTAATTTTGAAGTTATAAGGTGATTTTTGCTGATGCTATTGAAATAGTACTGGGAAAGTTACTGCATTGCTATCATGAAAGACACAATAGGATAATTACTAGTGAAAAATGTACATGACTATTTATCTGGTCTAGTTATTTAATGAGATTTTTATTGGCAACTCAATTTGTAGAGCTTAATTCTGTGCTGGGAGGCAAAGAGCCACAAACCTAGTTATAAAAATAAGCATAATGGCAATCACCTTTTACAAAGCTTGTCTTTGCTTTTGGTGTCACCGTTAATAATTTATTGAGAGATTTGCAAGTTTTGTGGCTCAAAATGCTGTACATTTAGCAGCTTCCTGCCCTGAAGCATGTGCAGTCGAGTGATAAGACAGACAAGTAAGCACAGGTGAGTAGAAGAGCATAAGGAAACAATTCAATGAGATTCAGTCTTGGTAGTCTCTTCCATCATGTCCTTTTCTCACTGCTGCACTGGTGTGCTGTGTGTTGGAATCTGCCCTTGTGTAGAGCCTTTAATGCTGCCCAATCCTTAGGGTAGCCACAAGGCAGTTCATTTAACCCTGACTGTATTTATAGGCAGTTACTGGAGCGTGGCCCTTTGGCCAAAACAATTCTCCTGCTTTTCTCTCTTACACCATCTTTAAATGCTCATCCTGGTGCAGGAGGTAATTGTCCAGAGCACTTTCTTTAGCTGAGGGATTGGCAAGGCAAACTCATCTGGGCAGGGCTGTGAAGGAAAACAGCTGCTCTGCCGGATGCAGGAGGCTCCTGAAGGGATGAAATTAGTGAGTGCTATGTTAAAGGATCCTGCCAGTGAGCTGGGGCCGTGAGCAGGGGAAGGAGCACAGGCAGTGTGATAGAGAAGGACACTTGCTGATACTCAATCAAACATTTTGCTGGGCTGGGGAGTCACTAGGGTTGCCAGAAATTGTTTCTGTGGGGTTTTATTCATTGCTGAATTTTTCTATATGCCTTTAATTACAAACAGCATGCACATATTTTATAAACCTTGGCTATGGAAATATGTGAAGGAATTAAAAAGTCTAAGATTTTCTTTAAATATGAGCTAATAGGTAGGTATCACTAATTCTTCTGTATTAAGATGAAATCTTCACTATTTTCACCTCTATGGGTAAAAACAAACCAACAGAATGATAATATTTGAGGTCATTAAAAATGCACCTAATTGGCAAGATAGAATTTTTCCAAGCAGAATTATTGTAGCTTAAGACTTTCAAAATAAAGTTCAAGATTGTCTCTTTCTTCCTATGACAGAAAGGAAAAAATTAGTCGCATTTTATGATATTCAGGTAATTTTGTTTTTCCTTGATTGGCAACTAAAATCAAGCTTTTAGCTCATTTTTAGAAAATAGTTTTCTAATATAACCTTGCAAAAAAATTTAGGTTATGTAGTTAAAGTATGATCTGATTTAATAAAATATTAATACGGCTTTCTGTCAGAGTAACACAATGGACTTTTGTTGACACTGAATATTTGGTCATGCAGATGCCCCTTTTTGGGTTTTAATACAAGATATTTTGCACATTTGTGCAAATCTTCTGCAGCAATCTTGCATACAGAAACTGAAAGGAATACTGTAAGTAAAGTAAGTAAGTAAACATTTAATAATGCCCAGCTTTAAGAAAGCTTTTATGATAGCTTTAAGAAAGCTTTTATGAATATTTGTGTTTAAAGAGAAGCATGTAAGCAATAAAGGCACTTACTTCTTGCCTCTGGAAATAAATAGGTACTTCCTTCAGAAAGAACAATACCATAAAGGCTCCTGAGATAGCCATGAATTATTCATCACTGGCCAGGCCTAATAGCTGTACCTAATCTGCTTTCTGTGTTCCTTGTCCTCTACCCTTCACTCCTTCCCTTGGCACCAGTTTTTCCCCCAGGACACCCTGCCTCCTCCTCTGATTGGGAACCCTGCTTGTATCACACTGCTGACTCCATACAAGAAATGATTTTGCACATTGTGCATGCTGAGGGTGCAGTTTTACATGATGGATGAGAGGTGGCTGCTCAAAGGGATGGTTCTCCTGCCCTCTCACCTTGCATCTGGCAGCCACAGCACACACAGGGGGTGTGAGCAGGGACAGGTGATGGAGGGGGGGACTGTCCCAGCAGCTTGCTGAGAGCTTGGTGTAGCAGTAGGGTCACTTTTCCCTGACCTGAAACTTTCCTCTGTAGGGTTTGACTAATAGGAATCAGAAGGTTTGGATCTTTTCTGGGTTTCAAGCCGTGGTGCCATGAGGGATGGCAGCTGGGGTGGCTCCTGTTTGACATACCTCCAATGTGTGCAGCTAGTGCCTGGGATAAAGCTTGTGTCATCTCACAGAAGCATGAATGCTTCCTCAAATGAGTTATTTAAAGCAGTTATATAAAACTTGTGGGCTCACTGATGATCAAGTAAATAAATCTTCATTTTCTGAAATTATGTTATATACTCAGTAAATTATGGAAAATAGACTCTGAGTAGAGTCTATTGCTTGAACCTTGTCCTTGGCCAAGGATTTTTAATGTTTATAAATAACTTTGAACACTTAGTCACATCTTGCAGCATTTCTTGGCTGCTGTGATTAGCAGTGGGGCATTAAGGTCTCTGTAGAGACAAAGCCTGACAATGTTTATTCAGGAACCAGGTACAGGTTACTTTTCATTGGTATCTTTAGATATATTACTGAAACACAAATGTTTGAGCTAAGCATTTAAATAAGCTTTTAAGCCTGTGCTTAGTCCAGGGAGAGTGGAACAGCCAGCACTTGAATGCTGATCTCAGTAGTATATTTATAATATTACTTTTTTAAAGTACACACTGAAGTTGTCTTTTCCTGGTTTTGTTACCACAAATTGTAATGCTACAAGAGTGACTTCAAAAGAAGGTGATTCTTTTGTTCATGGGAAGTCCCAAATTTGAATTTTGACAAACACAAGTTCATGCCAAGCTATGTAGGTGAAGTGGCAGGATCCCTCATGCGTGCAATGCTTCAAGATTTGCATAATTTGAAAGGCGTTTTGTTTGTAAGTATGTTTAACACAGCCAAGCTAATCTAAAAAGGTGACACATTTTGAGATAAAAAAAGAAAGAATCTTTTTTTCTACTGAGAAGAGATATTGCTGAAATGCTGAGGTGTCTGGAAAACTGTGATTATTGCTCACAGTGTGGGCTTTAGATGCATTGCTTAGTTTCATCCCTTCTTTTATTCTGAATGTTGTGTTCACCTGCTGGTTTGATAGTATTATCTGAAGCTCAACCTTTTCAAGGCAGAGAAAGCTATTTCAAGGGGAAGTAAAAATGCACATACAGTGCCAAGTAGTTAGTAATTGTAATTAGGACCCTGGTCCTAAGATGTCTTCAATCTAAGTAGTAATAGCATTAAATAATCTTTCAAATGTTTTGTTCTAGGTTCATATAATCTTTCTAAATACAGAAAATGTAATTACATAAATATTTTATCTTGGCTCATCAGAGGCATAAATTATGTCTGTTACTAGAACCACCTTTCATGTTTGTGTTGGCTAATTTAGGTTTAATTTGAGTATTGGAATGTTAGAGTTTTATGATGTGGAACATATTTATTTTTCCACAATAATTCTGCTGACTGAACATTGCAAATGAAGTGAATCCTCAGAAGAGATGGTTTTGTTCAATAAGCAACTTAATTCTTCCTGTTTGTACAAATATTTCATCAAAGCTTTTTCACCTCATTACTGATTAAACCATTTAGTCACAGAATGTAAAGTCAAAAGATTAGACCTAGCCTGAAACATATTTAACAGAAAAAAAGTCTGCTCTGTTAGATCCTCTGCTCTAATGTCCTGGGTATTGCAGGTCATTCATTATTCTCAGCCAGTTCCTTTTTTTTTCCCGTTCACTAATCTGAGCCAATTTTTGAACAGACTTTTTCTTCTGAAGAGGTGTCTTCTTGTTGTGCCTTCCAGTAAAAAACACAGCCTGGACAGAGCAGTGTAACCAGAGCTGAAATAATGTCTAATTTCTGACTATCTCTCCTGTTTCCTTCCATAGAGGTTTGACATGAGGATTTATTAGCAGAGCCTTGGAGCTTGCAGATAAATAAAAATGTTCCTGTTTGACTCCTTAAACTTTGAAAGATGCAATTGGCATTATCAGATGTGAGGTTCAGTATGGCTTGGGCATGAGAACTGACAGGAGCTGGGAAGGATCCATTCAGGATTTGGGGCTTTTGGAAGAGGTTAAGGATTTGAGCAGGATAAACCTCTGGGTTAGAGGCCAAACAGAGGTTAGAGGCCACACTGTGAGGTTTCCTTTAATGCTTTTCTTTCAATATTTCATAATCTATATATATTTGCAAGAAGTATGTAAAATGAAAATGGGTTTTCTCCAGGATTGCTTCAGAAGGCAAATTTATTGTCTATTGGGCTGTCTCTTTTATCTAAATTATCTCATATTAGGTAGTTGTTGAGAGACTCATTCTGTCTTATTGACAGATGTTAAAATCATGTTTCTGCCAAGGAGTACTTGATTACTAACCAGATGCTCTAAATCATGGCCATTTTCTTAACAGAATTTAACAAATTTTGCACTTTTTTGTACTGTAAATTCTCTATCTCAGTAGCTGAGCTTATAGTAAGTAACAAACCTTGATAATTTGGAGAAGTACCAGGTAGCACAATGTGAGTGTAATGTAGGCCTCTGGAGAGATGCTTTCCTTCATTCATAGATAGTTTAGCAAGTTTAATGAGAACTGATGAAGATTCTAAAATCAATTATTTTCTAACTCTTAAGATAAACTTGGATTTTGAGAATGATCTGTCTTGGTGTCAATGTCATGACACTGAATGTAGCAAGAATTTCTAAAGAAACATATTTTAATATTATTAAAATGCTTTTTCACCTGACTTAGCATGACTTTGTTGTTTCCCTCCAAATCCAAGTTACATTAATCAAGATCTGATGTGTTTTTAATGATGGTTTGACAATCACAGAGCCTGTCCAGTGGCCTTCTCTGGTGTTTGTGAGAGTTGGGACCTCTTGGCCCCAGTGCTGCAGTCAAGCCTGGAGCTCCCACAGGTGCCCTGTGAGGGTGGGCTGAATGCAGAGGGCTTGTCCTCCAGATTTGTCTTTCTATGAGCCTTTAATCCTCAAATTCAGAAGCCTTTGTATGTTGCATGTATCTCTTTGTGTCTTATGGTTGATGTCTTGGAAAGCTCAGTAGACACATTTTGTTTGCATTAAAGGTGGTTTGTTTTTCTTTAAATGGTGATGTTGGCTAGATGTTGGCAAAAGAATTCTGGAGAGATGCTTACAATGGGGTTAGTAGTAATTTAATGGGGGGCTGCCAGCACAGCAGAGCTGATACATGAAAGCTCCCAGGGCAAGCATAAGAGGGATTCATGGCTTTCTGAATAATGCTGTTTTTCCAGCTCAACATTCTTCTTGATGAGAACCAACTTCACAGGGGCAAAAGGAAAGCAGAGATTTAATGAATGGAAATGCCAATTGCTGGGATGATTATCTATCTATCTATCTATCTATCTATCTATCTATCTATCTATCATCTATCTATCTATCTATCTATCTATCATTGTTGTTATTATTACTATATCTTTCTCTTTTTTGTTTGTTTTTGGGGTTTTTTTTGGTTTTTTTTGTTTTTTTTTTTTTTGTAAGGAACTATGTCTTCTAGTGGAGATTTCCAGAAAAGTAATACTTTCTTAAACCCTGCATCATTGTGGTGTATCTCAATATAGATACTACAGTATAAGCTTCTGGGGGCCTGCTTTTTCTTGTTCTTAGTGTTGCTTTCTGTCTTAGCTGTGATGATGAAATCTCTGTGATGGAATAGTTCTGAATCAAAAACTTTCAATCAAAGAGCTGAAAAATCAAGCAGTTGTGGGTTGATGTCTAAACTATAGCTTTATATTTTAGCAGTATTGCAAAGTACCATCATGTTCAGAGGACCAGACTATGCAGCAATCAGCTCCCTCAGAAAAACAGAAGTCCTATTTACAGATGAGAAGATTGGCCTTTTTCAGATGTATTTCTTCAAGAGTTTACACAGCTGCAGTTCAAGTCATGGATAGGAGAGAAGATAATCACATAGCTTATTATTTATTTTGTGACCTTGGGGAATAGAAAATATCTTTCATTTACTTATACTGACAAAAGCCTTCTCTTCACTTGAGGCAGCTTGGAAGGTAGGTTAGGGAGTGGAGAGATGAACTTGGGCCATGGCACTCCCTGAAACTGTCAGTCCTCCCAAAGGTAGAAGGGAGGAGAGGAGTGGGTGCTGCCTCGAAGACCTGGCGGCTTTGGGGGAAAAGGCAGGAAACACCTTTGCCCCCAAAGTGAAGTGGAAAGCACAGCTGCAGCAGTGGATGCCTTCTTCCTCTCAGGCTTCCTTTGGTAAAGCTGCAGGAATTGCTCAGCTCTTGGTAGATTCCCAGAATCAGATGGCTGTTAGTGCTGGAGAGAGCAGTTTTGATGCACTTGCAGCTGGCTGCAGTGATGAGAAAGGTGCAAGTCCAATGGGCTTCTGAACACATTCTAATGGATACATAGAGCCAAGTAGCTTCAGGGTTTTATTTAAGTCATTAAGAACAGTCTCATAGCACACAGTAATTCTCCTGTAAGTGACTTCAAGAAAAAAAAGAATAAAAAGAAAAAGGGTAGAATAATGTATAGTACTTGGAAGAAAACACACACTGGAGCATGTCTGACATTTAAATTATAGTAATCTTGCATGCTTTATTGATTCTTGGTAAAATAATGAAAAAAATCCAAATAGTAGAGTTTTATTATAAGTATGTTCACAACCAGAAGGGCTGCTTTGCATTTTCAGCAAAAAATGTTGGTTTCCTTCATGTTCCTTTTATCTGGCTCAGGCCTAGAGTGCAAATAGTAGTGTGGGCTAGAAATAAACCCATCTCTAATAACCAAGTCTGGTTTTTTAAGGGAAAGAACTTTATATGAAATGAAAACCCCTCTGTCTGTGGGGTGTATGAAACTCCTGCCTCCTTGGAGCAGAGGGAAAGGCTGTGAAGCTGTCAGCAATTCCAGCAGGGAGGGTTCAGTCAGGTTTGGTGGTGGGGTAATCAGTCACAGCCAAGCTTGTGGCTGGGACACAGCTTGGCATGAGAGACACATTACATGCCAGGCATGAACTTGAGTCTTGTAATTTCATGGTCTTGAATGTGGTATCAGGTACTAAAGGGGACTTGTTTTGGTGTTGTGAGGGTCCCCAGGACAAGGTGAGAGATGAGAATTGACTCCAAGTTCTCAGAAGGCTGATTTATTATGATATGATGTTATAAGAAATTGTATACTAAAACTGTACTAAAGAAACAGAAAGGAGACATCAGAAGGCTAGACAAGAATGATAATAAAACCCCGTGACTGACCAGAGAGTCAGACACAGCTGGACTGGGATTGGTCATTAATTAAAAGCAATTCACATGGAACCAATCAAAGATGCACCTGCTGGTAAGCAACCTCCAGACCACATTCCAAGCAATCAGAGAATTATTGTTCACATTTCTTTTCTGAGGCTTCTCAGGAGAAAAATCCTGGTGAAGGGATTTTTCAGAAAATATCATGGTGACAGGGACTGACAGCTCTGCCTTATCCACCTCCATGGTCACCTCTTTTACCACCAGGGAAATGGTGTTTGAAGGAAGGGAAGTTTGTGCTCTTGGCTGGTGGCAGCTGGGCTCCTGCATGGGGGGATGCCATGGGCCAGTGTGGGTCTGTCTGGGTGCAGCTGCTTCTGAGCACAGAGTGGAGTATTTGTCACACTGGAGAGCAGAAGGTGCTTTATGCTGGGCTTTTTCTTCAATCTCCACCATCTTCTGCTTTTTTCCTGTTGAATTGAGAGCGCCAAGGGAAGGAACAGCACTATGTTTGCTCTAATACAGAGCAGTAGTTCTGCTGCTAAGAAACCTTTTAATGTAGGATACTGTGTGCATAAGAGACCAAGCAATGCCATGATTCTTTCACCCAGAAGAGGAGAAAGCATGACTCCACCATTTTATGACTTTTCTTTGTCACTATGAGAGTGGCTGCAGGATCACTGCAGTTGCTAAAAGGTGACAAAGCCTTGATTTTCTGCTGTCAGCCCTACTTATGTATCTCACTGTATTTCATTTCCATTCAGTAACAGTGTGATAAATCTGGTGCTCTGAATGGAAACTTTCTTTGCCAAGTATCTCCCCATGGCTTTTGGCTGGTCTCTCTACTCATGTATCTCTCTCTTTCCCCTCTCCTCTGTCCCTACTTTTTTAGTCACCACAGAAAAAAGTTTCAGAGTAGAACTGTGTTTTTACATTTCTTGTTTTACCATTGGTTTGGGTTTGTATTTTGCATTCTTTTTTGATGTTCCCTTCTGGAAAAAAAAAGTCTGTTTTCTCCAGACGATTTTCTCTTCCAGTTTTATCCACAGCTTGCATGTCTCACTGCTAATTCCCTAAAGAATAGTTCCTCTTATTCTTCATATCAATAAAAGGACTGATGTTTTTAGTTCACTTGTGTATACTCTTATAATTCTTGGCAGCATGTTGATAAAAGGTAGCTATATTCTGATTTTCTAGTACTTTCCATTTCTCCCAGATTTACCCTTTCCTCTGGCTTATGTAAATGTTCCAGCCCAGGCTGATATTTTAGTACCTGATGTTTTGTGTAATATTTACTTCTTATAAAGTTTAAACATCTCAAAAATTCCTCAACACTTTAGTCTTTCCCTTTGCTATGCTTTGTCCAATTTTGTCCCAAATATTTAGCACAAAATGAACGTTGCTAGTTATGCCAGTATATTCAGTTTTTTATGCTTTATTTGGGAACTGCTGAGGAATTAGAATGGTTGCTGAATGGATGTGACAGCTGGAATCACACCCTGCCTTCCCTGGGGCAGGCCTGATGGGCAGAGAGGATGCTTGACATGGAGGATTCCCTGTCCTCCCTCTGCCTGGCTGAAGGGACTGAAGGGACAGGGACAATGGCAGCAAGCTCCTGGCCAGCACAGCAGGAGCATCTCCTCTGTGACTGCCCCACCTGCCCAGGTGCCCTGGTACAGTCAGTGCGAGGCTGTCCCAGTTACAGGTGACAGGCCTTGAGCTGTGCCAGAGGAGTTTTAGATTAGATGTGAGGAAATATTTGGTCCCCAAAGGAGATGTCAAGCACTGGAACAGGCTGCCCAGGGAAGTAGTTGAGTCTCCATCCCTGGAGGTATTTAGAAGACATGTAGATGTGGCAGTCAGGAACAGAGTTTAGAGGTGGGCTTGGCAGTGCTGGGATAAAAAATGGATTCAGTAATGTTAGAGGTCATTTTCATCCTAAACTGTTTTATGATTTTACTTCACTAGAAATGAGGATAAAACCAAGATTTGTATTTTAATGAGAAAATACCAAAATCTCCCTCAAGATTTTTAATTTCTCTGTTTTATGAATCTGCCTCTTCTTGAACAATCAAAGTAGGCTTGGCAATGTGAACCAGCAGTGAATTTCTCTGAGGTCTTTGATTGCACTGTCACTGCAATGAGAACGTGGGTATAGTCTCCAAATTAAGCTTTGGTAGGAGCTGATTTTTACAGTAGCTAAATGTTGACACAGCTACCCCTTAACTTGATGAATTTCAGTAGCTGGAGTATTTGTTTTGCCAGTTTCATAAATATTTTTTGAGGGCTTTTTTCTTAAAGGAAACCAAAATGCATTTCTAGTACTACATTTCTAGGTTACATATTCTTCATAGGACTTTGGGGATATTGCATCATCTGATTTTTGTTTAAGTTGTTATATGAGTCTGACAGAATAACATGGAGATAAAGCAGAGATCCATTTGGTTTGTTAATAAATTTTGGGTTATTAATAAAGATTTGTCAATCTTGACACTGGATCGCTTGACAGCTTTTCTATAAAATTTGCATTTTGAAATTATAGCTCTTTTGCTGTACTTGAACACATGAACACAAGATATGTTAAAAAAGACAATATGGTTAAGATTGCATGTCTGATGGCAATCTGGAAGTGATTTTTGCTCATTGTTCACAAGCAGACACATTGTTTTCATCATGCTGCCGTGATTGTGCTTCATAGCTCTGCCCTTTGTCAGTACTTGTGGCAGCTTGTGCAGTGTAACTCAGGTGTGCTTGTGTGCTGCTCTGACCCCCAATTGAGATCTACCTTCTTCCAGCACCTTAGGGTGGCTTCCAGAGGTTCCTGGGGCATGGCAAACCTGCAGTTGTGGGCAGCAGGAGGGCCACCATGGAGATTCTTCACCAGATTTCATCAGTAGCTTTTAACTTCTGAAATCTTTATTTCTCTCAGTGACCCATAAGCCTCCTCTTGCAAGTGAAGTAAATGAGAAAATTAAAGAGAGACTGCCTGAAGATATTTACTTGCTGTATGAAAATCCACTGTGGTGATTGGCTGCATAAGCCTGAGTGACAAGCTGGAGAGGGGTTAAAAGCAAACCTGCAGCTCTTTGGGATTTATGCATGTGTGACACAAACAGCAGCTTCATGAAAACAAATGTGCTTTAAAAAGGAAAAAATTCAAGTGTTAATGAAGTGAAGAAGTAGGAGTAATATTTATGTTCCCTAAGAGCATAAAAAATCTAACCTAAAAAGCATATATGTGATGTCTTGTGCTGTTCAGTCAGGATTATTAGCTAGTGCTAAGCCATGCAATCAGTTGAAGCACAAGATTTTTGTCTCTGGATGCTTGACTTATTCTTAATGTTTTTCAAAATCTGAATTGGGTTAGAAATGTTTAGGCAATTTCAGCTTAGCAGCATAGGGGTGGAGGGCATTATAAACCACCCCATGTGACAGAGCAGTTGAGGGCCCTGAGTGTTGGGCTGTGCAAGTGGACAGAGCCAAGTGGGAGAGAACCTTCACAGCAGGAATGAGGGGTGCTGGCTCTGCAGCAAGAGGAGAATCCTGCCCAGAGCCTGCCCATGACTGGCCTCCATGGAGTCCCTGACAGCCCTGGAGGCACTCAGCAGATGTTTTGGAAACATCAGCTGGGCAAGAATCAGCTCTGGTCACTAAGAAAGGTCTAACAGAGCTGGGAAATACCTCCTAAATAACTGCGGGAAGGTCTAGAAAATGTCCTCCGTGGTGGAGACCACCCTGCTGAAGAGAAGGGAAAATACAGAAAAGGAAAGATTAGGCATGAGAAAAGATTATAAAAAAAGAATGGAATGATTGTTTTGTGCCTGCATTACATCAGAAAAAATTCTGAGACAGTGGGGGGAAAGATGCACAAATGCACCAAAACAGACATGACTCTTTAGCTGGTGTGTTTAGTTAGCACATACTCAGGAGACCAGGAGGACTGAATAAGCTAAATAAAGATTCTAAAACAAAAAAGTAACAAAAACCACCCCCAAAGCATAAAAGCAATGATCTTTAATATTAGTCTGTTTTCTCTCAAATATCATCCAGTGTTTGTCTACTGTAACTTACAAAAAAATACCAACAAGCACAGTCATTGTGAACAATATTTTTAGGACTTGGTATTAAGCACATCTCACTAAGTTAACCTGCATTGTTCTGTCATCCATTTAGTAGGTGAAATAAAAGATTTTATGGAAATCAGGAAAGGCTGGCCAGCCTGATCTCGAGCCAACTGCAAAAATTGGCTGAAGTGGTTTTAAGACTGAGCAGACAATGGGTAACTTTCCTGTAATTGTGTTTTGGATAACAGCTGAACTGTTTCAGCTTTAGCTTTCAGGAAAAAAGAATGTGGAAAATCTCAACAGGAAGTATTCTATGTAGCAAGCACACAGACACAAAAAAGGGAATATGGAGCACTGAGGACTTAGGGAACCATTTCAACCTTCTCTAAAATGTTGTGACTTCTGTTACTGTTATTATTCATAACAAAAATAGCTTCTATTTTTTATCATTTATATTCACTGATATTACTTTTTCACCTATTTAGCTGTACATTGTTTTACACTCTGCATTGTACTGCTCAGAAATGCTGCAGAAAAAGAAGGTGATGTCAGATATTAATCAGGTGCATTATGCCTTATTAATTGGAGTGAGATGAAATTTAATAATTCCAGTGTGTCAAGCTTTTCTTGAAAGTATGGGAAATAAGGGAGCTTTTTTATCTTCTGATGTATGATATTTAATGAAGTTATTGTCTTTCTGCAGAATGAAGTCAGAGAGACATAGGGTCATGGATGATCAAAATGCTGACTTGTTTAATAGATCAAATGGTGAACAAGCATTTTGTTTTAGACACAGACAAGGTCTTGAGCTCTTACAGCATGTTCATTGTTCTTTCCTAGCTGTTCCATGTGATAATGGAATGCAGGGTGGTTATTGAAGTTTTTGTTTGATAGATTACCCTGTTAACCTGGCACTCCAGCAAATTGTCATATTCTAGCAAACAGGCAGGACATCATGCAAGAGAGTACTTCAGCTCAAAAATCTGTTCAGTGCACCAGCACACTGTGGTTTTCATTTCATTTTACTGTTTTGTAGGATTGCATTGATGTGGGTTGGTGGGAAGGAGAACTCAATGGCAGACGAGGTGTCTTTCCAGATAACTTTGTCAAGCTACTCCCTTCAGATTTTGAAAAAGAGGTAAGCAATATATTCTTTCATTTTCACTTGAAAATTCAGAATTAAAGTAGAGCTGAAAGAAATCCTCTTTCAGATATGTGATTTTGACAAAGTTTTTCTTCTCATCTAATAACATAAAAACATAAAGGAAAAGAATTCTGGTTAGAATCCATAAAAAGAATGCGTGGCACTCAAAGTCATATTACACAGTTTCCTAGAAGGGTTTGATGTGCCCATCCAGTCACCCCACCTGCACTATGCTGCTCTGAAAGCCCTCTGTCCTGTGTCCTACAAGTTGGAGAGAGACAAGAACTAGAGGTCCCAGGACTGAGTCATGTGATGCAATGATATCCAGAATTCTTTAATCTTCTCCATTGTTTTTGTGGTGGAATATGAAAAGTTAGAGTATCACCTGCATGCTGATGGGCAGCAGTCAAGCACTGTTCCAGAACAAAAAGGGTGAGATTTTAACTGTGAAATTTGAAAAATAATAAGCTTTTGGTATCTCAGAGGTATGTTTCTTTACCTCTCAGAATTACTAAAAAAGAAGGTATAAAACCTATGCAGAAGTTTCTTCAGCTCCTATTTATTTGAAAAAGATGGCATTGTTACTTGCCAGACAATATTTAGAAATCTTGTGGTTTCCTGGAATAAAGTAATGGATTGCTTCCCCCAAAAGACCATTCCATTTTTAGGAACCTTTTGAGTCATCAGTGGGATATTACAAGCTTGCAATCAGGCTTTTGATGAGTATTTCACAGTGACAGTGTAAGCCTTCTGTGATAAAACCAAAACTTACTGACACCCAGCTTCCCTCTTTGGCAATAAAATTGGATGCTGAAGGCAAAAATTAAATAACTTGGAAAGCTTAATACAGTAACTATTAAACAACTCACAGAGGCTAGCATGATAATTTTTGAAAAGGAAAGGAGAAGAGCAGCAAAAACTGTGGGAGACGAAAAGGCAATTCCACAGCAAAGTGCATATCCTGGCTTAGGCCTAAAAATGAAAGAAGGTGATTACTGGAAGGGGCAGAAATCAAAAACCTGAAGACATAGTGAGCCTATTATAGAAGAAAAAAATCCTTATTGGTATCCATTTTTTGCGGTGTAATTATTCAGTCTTTTTGAACTTAAAAATTATGTATCTTTAAAGTGATTTTTAGAGTACAATTGAATGTAACTTGTAAAGTAAATTAGATATTCAGACACTTGGAAATTACAGCTAGGTTTGCTCTAACTGTGGAGAATAAAATTTTATTAATTTTTGAAATGCCACAGATCTGGCCACTTGAGTAAGTAACTGGTAGGACTATAGACCATCTGTCTTTGCTTGAATCAGTGCTAAAAGGGAAGGAGATAAATACTTTACCAGTGATTTTGTCAGGTATTTTCTGATGTGATCCAGAAACCTTGGATTCCATCCCATGGTCTGAAAGTATTTGTTGCAGTAGTTCTTCTGTCTGTTCAACAAAAGCCTGGGATCTCTTCCCATCTCCTTGTCCAGTCCCCAATTTTCCAAGCCTGACTCTTTTCCACACATGCCTATTTGTTCCAGTTTTTTTCTATTCACTGCCTAGTCCCAATCTCCACCTCTCAGGTGGTCTCCATTACAGGATTTTCCCCTGAGCTCACTACCTGAGTCCAAATCACCATCTGGATTTACTTTCTATCCCTACACCAAATTTCTTTATACAGCTTTTTTTCCTCTCCCCTTTTACTCTTTGTCCCTGCTCTCTAGTTCTGTTCTCTTCTTGTCCAATCAGTCCTGGTTTCCTTTCTGTAAATTCTGTCTCCATCACCTTCTCAGTTATCTCAAGCAGCCACAGACCCTTGTAAATCCTTCTCGCTCCTCCGTGTTCCCCTAAGGAGTCTTTTAAGGCTCCTTCACCCTACACCCTTTCTGGCCTTGTTCTGTCCTTTTGAAACAATCTATTTCCCTCTTCAGCTTTCAGTTAAAGCCACTTTGTCAAATGAACCATAAGACCCTTTCTCCTTTGTGTCTCTCTACATAAGTGCTTTGGTTTTAATCAGAAGTGACCGCAGTGAATCTGTCACTTGTCCATATGCACTTGTTATGCTTTGGAAGGCATCTCAGGGGACATAACTTAGAGCCCTTACAGGAGAGAGCTAAGCCAAAAGATGTGCTGAGAGAGTGCATCTCTTGGATGCTGCTGATGTATGGTCAGTCAATGGGATCAGTCCACAATAAAACCCCAAATGCCTGTACTGTACTGCTGAGTCCTCAGCATCAACAGCATCCCCCTGCAGCCATTATCAACAGAACTCCTAATGCCTATCACAGGACATTCATTGTCTCTGCCTCATTTCCTTTCCAAATTTTTCTTCACCTTTCTGCATTTAAACCTTAAACAGTGTTGCCCAAGTTCTTGTGGAAGTGTCTCTGAGTGTAAGGGACTCAGTGTGTGTGGACAGTGGCCCATGGCAGCCAGGCTTTACAAGATCATTCTGATCTCCTAAGTTCATGGCCACAGCTTTCTCAGGTTGATGATGGGAGGTGAACTGGTCATGTTAAGATGGTAGGAGAAATTTGAAGGTTGCTGGATGACAACTTTGAGATTCAGGATGTTGGGCTTACCCTGTCTGGGCTGAAATGTTATTTTCTCCAGAGATGAGTACATTTGCTAGATTTGAGAGAGATCCCTTGGAAGGGTATGTGGCAAGCACTCAGCCTTCACAGCAAATCTGCTCTCTTTCAACACTCAGACCCAGATCTGAGAGTTCTTGGGCAGACACTGAACTAATTACTGCAAGTGAACAAAGCAATTGATCTTTCTCGAAAGCTTTGGCAGATAGATAGAAAATAATTGGGGGGAGGGCAGGGATCAATAAGAGTTTGAGAGAAAATACTAGTCTAAATGGCTGATTGAAGTTTGGCAAAGCTGTGCATATCTGGAAAAATCATTTCATTTCACATTTGTTCCACAAGACAATATACATTGCTACATAGCCAGAAATGTAGTGAAAGTGATTGTGATCAATCTGTAGCAAAGGAAATAAAGTCCTCCTCAGAAAAAAAAAGAATGAACATATGGGGAGAAAAAGTTAGGTTTTTTTTTCCCTTGGAATTTCTTTACAATAATCTTGATTGTTTTTGGGGGTTTTTTCAAAGTGAGAGATAGAGTATGGCATTTGATCTGGCATGATGCTCCATTTGGTTCTGTACTCATTCCAACATACTTGTGGTGACTGCCAGTGTGCTGTGCATGCATTCACACACATCAGCACAGAGGAGAAGACAGCAGCCCCCCAGCCTCAGGTGAAGAGAAATTGTTCTGGCACTGCCAGAACTGTTGGTGGTCATGTGTATCAGTCTTGCCATTACAGATCTATTAGGAAAATCATCATAACAGAGAAGGTAAAAGTATTAAAAGGACAGATTATTCAGAATAATTCATTTCATTTCACCAAACATCTAAAATTTCGATCTTTCACAACTGGAACTCTAAATATATCCTAGTAAGTGAAGAAAGAGTAACCTTTGTTGTATTTCCTGAATTCTGCATTTTTGCCTCATTTACAGGTCTGGAAATACCTCAGCTTTTGCCACATGTATCTCAGAGTTTCTTTGTGTTAGCGCTTTTTTTTCCAAAATGGGTAAATATTTACAAAGGTCTTCTTCATGAGATCAAATTTCAAAGGTCTTCTTCATTAAATCAAATTCCTCCAGTCTCAAGGTACATAAAATGAACTTTTTAAACCCCTCAGCAGGACATTTCAATTGCAAATATAAAAATGATATTTTATTTGTCAATGCTATTTTCTCTCTTCAAATTCATTTTAATGACGTTATTTCAGGAGAAATATGTGTGACAGATCTGTAGTCTTATGACTTGTAATTATTAATGTTAAGCACTTTATGATCAACTCCAACCTCTGTATGAATGAGATTTACAGGCCTTTTGAAGCAACCTGTTTTCTTCTGTTATTAAATTTTAGAGACCGAAGAAACCACCACCTCCATCAGCTCCTGTCATCAAACAAGGATCAGGTAAAGTGCAGTTGAAATTTTACAGCACATTTCAGTGAGCACATCTCAATCTAAATTAAGTGTATTCAAATCTGTATAGAATTCATCTGTAAAAAAATTGACAAGCAGATGTCTAGACAAAACCAAAGAAATCACAATAGTTGGTAACCCTGAAAGACTGTGGTGGGCTTTGAATGTATTGCAGTCAACCATCTATCCCATTTCAAAATAACCTGGTTTGCCCCTTAATCATGTTAAATCAGAGCAAGTGTGATACTTCAGTTTTTCAAATTGTTTTGGTTTTGTTCCCTGACTGGAGTTGATTATGTGCATCTCCTTCAGTACAGACACAGTATGTGGAGTCTGATAATACCTGCAGGAGGAAACTGCATTCACTACAGATCTGATTTATTCTAGACACACAGAGCTTTTTGGAATATCTATAAAATAGTGTCATGCAGTGGCCTCCTCTGAGCTGCAATCTAAATCTTGCAGATCTGCACGAATGCTGGATCTGGCTGGCTGCTCCAGGTTTTAGGCCATAGATTCTTGGTTTTCAATACTTTTATAGCCCTAAGTGTAAAACTAAAAGGAATTATCCTGAATGGTTGTGTAGATAAAGGTATTGAAAAAGTATTAATGGGCTGAGTCTGTTTTCCAAACAGAGGAGTGATAGCAAAACTGATTTTGTGATCTGTTATACTGAATTGTGTGTAGTTACTGAGAGCTGAACATACTTCTATTTGTAATTTTAAAAGGATCTCTTCATACTAATTCTCAAAAGTGCCTGCATGATTTATTTTTATCATGAAACTTAGAAACAGTTAAAAAATCTACACACTTGACAGACCTCAGAAACCAAATTCCAGTTCCATTCATGTAAAAATACAAATCACAAGGCAGGGGATGCTCTCAGAGTTTTCATTTGTATTGCAATTGTGGTGGAAACATAACTGTGGCTGGAATTCTTTAATCCCTTAAGCCCAGTCAGTTTGTAAAAACTCTGCAGCAGCACTACTGCTTCCCCCACTGCAGGCACACATTAAAAACCAAAACAAATGTGTCCAATCTCCAGATAGTTTTCTTGTTACTGTGACATGTTCCAGCTTTTGGTGCTTTAAAAAGTAAATTTTCCTCTCCTGCAGACTTAAGCTGTTAGTAGAAATGCAACTTATACCAATATACAATTTACTGTGAATTAATATGCTATCATTTAGCTAGTTTGAATTTGTCATGCAGTTCTTTGACAGAATCATGACCATAAATATTTGTGTTGCTTATTGACATGCCTGGTTTGTTCTTCATTCTGTCTTGAGACTCAAGGAAATATAAATTTGATTTAAAATCAGTAATAGTGTCCAGAGACAGCAGTATGACTTTGCCATCTAGTGGTGGCTTTGTAACAACGATGTTTTAGTGACCATTGATGTTAAATCCTGATGCGTTTTGTAAAAACTCGTTAAAACTTCATATTTATTTCAATTTATACTGCAATAATTAGAGAATAACACTTTTAATAGGTACCTGCTTGCATACAATGCTTTACTGTGTCACCATAGCATTTTTCCTTCTGAAATATGACATTTTCAGAAGGAAAATTGGTTATAAAAGGATGCAGACAATCTGATTAAGGCTTTCTAAGTCTATGTCAAAGCCAAGACTATTGCAGTTCTTTCTTTTCATACTCATTCTTTGACAACTCCTGGCTGATCAGGCACAAGAGTTTCTTCTGATACATATCTAGAGCTGAAAATCATCCTATGTTTATTAGGATTAATCATCCTGACATCCTCTATTTGTCAAATTATTTTTTCACTGAGATTATACTGTATTTTACCACATCCCCACATCAGGTCTTACTGTTGATAAAAGGTAACAGCTTCAATAATGCTTCTGCATATTTGACCAGTCACAGTGTGATGAATAAATTTAAAACTGTCAGTTGCAGCCAAAATAATTAAATGTCAGCATCTTCTGATGCAGAGCATAAAATCAAAGCAGAGAATTAGAACTTGTCTTTCTAGTACAAGTGGCATATGTGTAAAGAGGTGTCTCTATTATAGTAGAGATAGAAATTTATACTCTCTACTGCAGTAAACAGCCAGAGACACCTGTGCTGCACTTTACAAAGCAAGGTGAAAACCAGAGAGCCAAATTTAGGAGCAGAAGTTCCTTAATGAGCTAGTCATTGCAAAGCCTTGGCATTTCACTGGGTAGCTGGGTAAGCAACACAACTGTGTCCAGACTGAAGGGTGGCAATACTCTGGAGTTCCTCTGGGAGCTGATACAGAGCTTCCCAAAGCTGATACAAAGCTTCCTTGAAGGTGACTGTCACCTGGAAGCTAAGGCAGGACACGGTGCCTGCCTGGGTGTTGATTAATTTGGGGATCACAGTGCAAGTAGGAAGAGCAGCTGAGTCTGGGAGCTCCTCAGTGGCTGTCGGCTCTTTGTTCTAGACTTGGCCTGAAAATGTCCCTCGGTGTGTTAATGATGACTGTTAATCATACTGTAATTAGGTACAGACTTACTGTCTTTCTTTTTGAACACATTAGTGTGTGCAAGATTATCAATACATTGACTTGTGCTTTGCATAACTTGAGTTTTGAAAGGCTTTAGTTGATCAGGAGCAACAGCTTCTCCTCTCAGGAGTGAAGTCTTTTTCATAGAATCATTTCTGTTGGAAAAGACCCTTAATATTATCAAATCCAACCATAAATGAGAATTTAGTATTATTTATTGGCATGGTATGTGGTACTATTGCCCTTCCAACAGCACACTTGGGTAAAGAAACCATGGCTGGTGATCACCACTGATGACTATTTCTAGGAACCAGCTGCAGAAGGGAGTTCCAACAGCACATTCAGAAAATGTAAATGCACTGGAGAACTGCATATAATAGAATAGATTGAAACAAAAAATTGCCTTGTGCTCCTTGCCCTGCCTTCTCTGCTTTTCTTGGATTTCATCTACTGTAATTTTTATTGAAATGCTAATAGTGTTACCTAAAGCAGTTTTCAACACTACTAAGTTGAAATGGCTTTAGCACCTAGTGGTTAGCCAATGCAGCAAAGCCAATATCCAATAAAGTGTTTGTTACAACGTGGAGATTGGAAGATTTTATCTTGTATGTGCCAGGAAATTTTTGCAAAATCTTCCCGTTGTTGGTGCCACAAGTTCTCATATTTCTTGAAGCAACAGAATGTCAGGGCCTCCAGTACAGAGGCAGGAGAAGCCAGGGGCTTACACCTCCAGGCCAAAAGCTGTCAATTAAAATAGTCATGCAGAATGCTGCCAGCATTGCTCTTCTCCTCCTTCTAATATGTGGAAGTGAACAGCTACTAGTAGTGGAGAAAAAAGGGAGTGATGTGTTAATTTAATGTAAAATAACCTCTGTATATTCAGCTCCATCATGCATTCTATTGACATTGCTTAATTAATTGATTTATTCTTAATGCTTCTGCACACTGTTGAGTTGCTCTTCATTTATGTCTGTAATGATAAAGGACTTGTCCACATTTTCAAATCTGCAGTTATAGATTTTTTCCCCATAGAATAGTCAGAGAGTGTCTATTCTTTGGGATTGCACTCTTTGGAAACAGTGAACTTGATTATAAAGACATAAATATCCAATTGCTTTTTTTGTCATTATGGTACAGCCAAATATTTTATATAAATTTATGTTCAGTTTTAGCAAGACGTTTTCAAATTTGGGAATATGAAAAGCCTAAGAAATTGCAGAATTAAATCTTATGTCACTGTTTTGTTGGCTTGGTCAAAATTCCAAGTTTTCTGTCTTTGGCAGGGACCACAGATCGAAAGCATGAAATCAAGAAGATACCACCTGAAAGGCCAGAATGTCTTCCTAATCGAACAGAAGAAAAAGGTATGAAATGTGTTTTCCTGCCTGCTCTCTGCAGAGAGATGAGGGAAATGGAACAAATGCACATCCTCATTTCCCACTCTCTGTTTCCACTAAGTGTATTGTTTGGATGTTTGTTTTCCATTCTGATAGACTGTGATGATAGGCATATTGGAAAGGCTCTCATTGTCACTTATGGACTGAATTCAAGGTGTTCAATTGTACCCACTCAGAGCTGTTGAGTACATGCAGCCACAACTGAAGTCCAGGGGAGATTTGCTCTCAATACATGAAATGCTCTGTAAAACCCAGGTGCTCGATCAAGTAAAATACCCCAGATTAATCTGTACTTTTTTCTTAACATGTGTCTTCTTTGGTTCTCTAGTTGAAAGCTGGGTTGGTGGTTTTCCTGCATCACAAAGGGATTGTGTGGAGATATAGTCATTAATGCTTATGAATCACCCCATTATCATAGCCACAAAAGTCACAGGCAAGGCAGCAAAGAAACTAAAAAATCCTTCAAAGCCATGTTTGAACATTGCGAGAAATGGGACACAGTACCACAAAGAGCAGGGACAAGCAAATTAAATCTTTAATGGTTTCATTGTGTTCACTGTGAATGGTGAATGGTCTCAGGAAAATAGCTACATCTATTCTCTAATTGAAGATGGTGCCAAGTTTCATATGTTAAGTGGACTATTAGATTGTAAGAACAAGTTTGTTTATGGGATTTTTTAATGTCTAAGTATTTGAACTTGCAGCCTTTTAAAAGGCACATGTATGTACATGACTAAATGCAGTTATGATTTAGTGACAGAACCTTCAGACTTTGTACTGAGATCTGTTTCTGGGTATACATCTTAGCAATCTGACAAGTGTTTTAGCTATTTTCTCTACATAGGTTTACTTTTGGTTATGTGTGCTGCTTCTTGTGGTTATCTTAGCAATAAAACCCTTTGCTTGCCATTATTAGATTTAAAAAGCCAACTGCTAAAATAGCAGAGGAAATTTAAATATGTTACTCTCCTGGGCTATAAATATATTTTTTAACTTTTCTAAACATTGAAAAGAGGCTGTAGGAGTAGTGCCTACATTTCAGGATTACCAGGGAGTGGCTGGAATGGCTCATGTGTTGTGACAGCAGGGGTGGCACAGGAACATCCTTTGAGCTGTGTGCTGGCACACTGCCCAGCCTGTCCCTCATACAATTCAGATTCTTGGACACTGACGCCGTATAAATTGTCATAGGATTAAGTGTGTAAAAATTACACAGTGTGCTGGAAAAGCTTCAGTGTTAGTGAGGACCCAATGACTGCATCTGCTCAAAGAATACTGCCTGTGAACAATAGCTGCTAGCTGGACTATTCCAAACCTAATGTGCCTTGTGTTTCTGGGGATTTATTCCATGACCTTCTCATTAATGGGTTCTCTTAAAGAACCCATTAAGCAATATCCTGTAACACTCCCAATACCTCTTGGATGTATACAGAGGTGTAACATTCACAGCATATCATAGGCAGCATTGTCAAGGGAAGTGGGGTATTGAAATAGTAGTATATAAAGAGCAGAATTTTAGTTCCTTGGAGAGTTTTGTCCTTTCTTTAAGAAAAATCAGCTCTTCTCGGGTGTGGCAAACATACTTACATGTTTGTTTTCTATTAGGAATTTAGAGCATATTATTTAGAAAAGTTACTAATGTGTATTCTACTTTATACATGCACAGGTGCTGCATATTTGTCATTGGGTATCAGCATGGTGGCACTCCCTAACTATACCTAATCTGTTCTGCAAATGATCTAGGTTTTCATCAGCAAGCTGAAAAATTCAGCATATTAGGCTGTGCTTAAAACCTAAATAATAGGTCTGATTTTTCTGAGGTGTTTACATCCTGCTAGACATTGTTAAATCTTTCTGCTTGTATTTTATTTTTACTTAACAGTTGTTCACTTGAAACATGCTTTTTTCCCTCCCAAAAATAGTATTTCTCTGTTTGTTCAAGAGATGTTAAGAATATCAAGCATAATTATTTTTGTGAACTTCTAAATTACTATTGTTTCATATTAAAATTTAATATAAGCTGTGCTCGTAGGAAGTTGTACCATATGGTATGTAATTTCTTGCCATTCTTGTACTTTACAGTCAGAAAACCAGTAAGTTACTAAAATAGAAAATAGTATTCCCATCAAGATTCTGCACACATGTTTTGGCTGTGGAATTCCAGGCAGAACAGCCAGGGAGGTTGAGCAACTGATTTGTGGCAAATATATCAAATAAAGAATGATTTAGAACAGAAATGGAAAGGTTTTGCTTTGTATACAGTCTATCTATAGATTTCTTCTTTGAATGTAGACTTGTGAGTGCAAATGAATTCCACTTAATAATATCCCTGTTCTTTTTTCTGGAAATGATTGATTTAAAGAAAGATCAGAGAGAGAGCAAAAACAGTTAGACTTGCAGAAGCCTTCAGTTCCTGCTATACCTCCGAAGAAACCTCGGCCCCCCAAAGCCAATGCTGTGACCAGACCTGGCACCTTGCCCCCGAGACGACCAGAAAGACCAGTTGTGCCTGTGACTCATGCAAGGTATTGTTTTTCTCTTGTCCAATGCTTTTGGGATTAGTGGAAAAAACACTCATTTAAAGAATTTAGGTTTTGCAGTTGATGTCCCAGTTTATTTCACAGTAAGCTGTATTTAAAGAACAATAAGAAAGAAGAAAATCCTTATAGTCACCTGGCTGGATCATAACTATCTTCTCAGTAATAGCAGTCTTACACTGTTCATGACTAGTTCATTTCTACTGAAGAAATTCAGCTGTTGCTGCAACAGTGCAGAATGTGTGGGAAATACCTGCATCAGAATGTTACTCTGATCTTGACTTTCTTAGTTTACCTCAAATTGTTGCAGCTTAGCTTGGGCACTAATTCAGTGCAAAAGCTTGGATTGTGCTGAGGAATAGCATTAGGCAATGCACATTTCAAATACTGTCAGCCTGGTTTCAGTCTGCTTTCTTTGATCCTTTTTAGATCAAACTTTAGCAAAATACACATTTTCAATGCTCTTTTAGCTGGAGCCACTGCAGAATAGTGCTGTCAAGTAATTATTCTCTAATGTTGGTTGTCACTCTGCAGTTACATAACGCTTTTTATCAGAGGTGGTTACAGTCTTTGAGGAGCACTGAGAAATTGGATTGTCAACACAAGTCCATTTGTTCTCTGCTAGGGGAAAGGTTGCAGAAATTCAAGGCCTCACTGTAGTCCTAAGCAGGTCTAGGTGGCTACATTTTAGTCATCAGCAAGTGGGTTGTGCACTGTAGATTTCCTTTATGCATAGTGAATAGAGTTAGATGAAAACCAGAATAAAACAGTTGCCTAAAATGGGCAAGCTGTGCATCTTGCAGAAAAACTAGAATATAGGCATGAAAATAGTTTTACTATTGTACTGTTAGGAAAATTATCTGCTATTGAACTACTGGAGTTCAAGTAGTAATAGTAATGGTGGATTTAATACCAGAAAAGAATATAGGTTAGAGGAGAGTGAAATGCTAGACATTGATACCCTTCAATCCTCCAAGTGTGGTTAAATAAAAAAATGCTCTTAGTGAGAATCTGGGGCAAATGAAAAGAAAAAAAGGCACCTGCCTTGGGCTCCCAGTTTCATCTTACTGAAATGCTTTGGTTGTACATCTCTGAGAACTTACTCTTCTATCCACAGCTTCTTTTGGACTTGGTTTTGAACATGCTTGCCCAGTTGCTCCAAAATACAGTCCATACCTGCTGATCACCTGGGCATACTTGGAAATACAAGTATTTGCTACAATCTTCTGATTTAGCTATGTGATAGCTAGGAAAGACCAATACATACCCTAGTGTTCAGTTCACTGGTGAGGCATGCAGTGGAGTAACTATTCTTTTGTTCTATCCTTTGCTTGAAATATTTTAAACATGCTATAAATTTTTAGCAATTTTTAGAATTTTGGAAAGTTGCTTTGCTGCTCTTGTGGTTTCCTTTTTTTTTTCCTAATTACAAAATTGTGTGAAGTAACCATGTATTTTTTAAGATATTTTAATTTTCATGTTACCAAAGTCAAAAGGCAAACCTAAACAGCAAACTTATGTTCTTAATAGTCAAACTTTGCTATGTCTAGCACAAAAAAAATGGACAATACTTTTAATTACTTGGATAATTAAGAAATATGAAGCTTCAGGTGGAAGCAGTTACTTCAATAAAGGTGTTTTGGTTTAAAATCCATTCAGTTTAATAAGATAGTAATTATTTTAAGACCTACTGGTATCCATTTCCATAATCTAAAAAACCTAAAGCAATTAGAATAAAAATTGAATCAGCAGAACTTTTGCTGATCTGGTGGGCAGCTGAGCCCTGTGCAGACACTCACTCACTCACTCCCCCACAGTGGAATGGGGGTGAGAATCAGGGAAAAAGTTAAAAACTTGTGGGTGGAGACAAAGACAGTAAAACAGGAAAAGCAAAGGATGCATGTGCAAGCAAAGCAAAGAATGTTGCTACTTCCCATGGACAGGCAGGTGTTCTGCTATCCCCTAGAAAGCTGAGCTTCATCACCTGCAGTGGTGACTAGGGAAGACAAATGCCATAACTCCAAACATCCCCCACCTCCTTCTTCCCTCAGCTCTAGGTGCTGACTATGGCACCCTGTGGTGTGGGACATCCCTGGGTCAGCTGTGTCCCCACCCAACTCCTTGTCCCCCTCACCCTCCTTCCTGGTGGAATGACAGGAGAAGCAGAAAAGGCCTTGACTCTGCAAGCACAGCTCAGTAACAATGAAAACACCCCTCTGTTATCTACACTGTTTTCAGCATAAAGCCAAAACACAGCACCTTGCAAGCTGCTCTAAAGGAAATCAGCTCTATCCCAGCCAAAACCAGTACCTGAGCCTGAGGGGAAAATTGCTGTAGTTACAAAGTGGGTGCTGTGCAATTTCCATGGCAGCTGCTAAGCCAAAGAGGGTTTTCTTCTGTCCTAAGGGGCTTGCATCTTATGCATTTCACTGACTTTTTGTAGTGATGATTGTTTTTCCATTTAAATATAATCCTCCTTCACTGGAGGGAGAGTAGGGCTTCAAGGGCAATAGGACAGATAAAAAACATGTGGGACAGTGAATAGCTGTCAGTTTGTTCCAATGCCTTCACAGCTTACTTAGACATACCATGATTTATAAATAAGATATATAGACATACAATTTATAGGTAAGTCAATTCTCTGGAGTAGACAAGCCATAAACACCTATAGGTGCATCTTTACAATCAGTTTCAACCAATCCATGTCCATGCCACTGCTAACAGGGTTCCTTGTCCTGGCACCCCATTCCCACAGCCTCCCTTAGGTTTAGCACCAGCATTTGTGCAGCTGCACAGCCATATGGGTCAGGGAGTTGCTCCAGATGGCAATTAATCAGTTTGCAGTGGGACTTCTATTAGTGTGGGGTTTCTCTCAGGCTGATCATCTGTCTGGTCAAGCTGACAGCCTGTCTGTATGGGCACAAGCAGAGAGGGACACTGTGAATGAGAAGGGAGGGCTCCACTCCTTTCACAACACTATGGATGCAGAGTGCCATAATGAGCCTGTTGATTCTTCTGACAACAGGATTGGGTTGTTTTGGTTGGTTTTTTTTGTGGGGCTGTTGCCATATATCTTGGTATCTTTTGTAGGCAAATGGTAAATGTTGTGACTTTCAGCCCTAAATCGTGCCATTCTAAGAATCTCTCCAAAGCCATACTCACACATTTCCTAGAGTGCTTCCAACTCACATTGTGCTCTCAGATTGCTGGGAAATGAATGTGTGTAAAACAGAGTATGCAGTCAGATGCTCATTGCTCTGTCAGCCAAGAAACTATGCAAGAAACTATGTTGCTTCTTATAGGTTTACAAATATATAATCACTATAAGAAAAAGTTAAAGACTAAAAAATAAGAAAACTAATTGTTCTAGTAGATCACTTGGAAATACACTTATTTATCATCTTGCCAATTAATACATTTTTCTGTGTATGTGTTAAATTTCTTCTGTGTCCTCCCTGGTGCAGACTGCCTGCCATATTGAGAGGTTTGCTATTAATCTGATTGTCTATTTTTTTGTTCGCTGGTCACCCTATTACAGGGTTTAATGGGATATATATTCACTTAATCTATGACCTCCTCTGGGTTTTAATAAAAATTTTCAGCTCTTTATCACAGCCTCCCTGAAGTCTGAAATAGGGTTTCCAGCCACTTTCTGTTTTGCTCATAAGCTGCTGCCATGAACTGAGGTTCAGGCCATCTGTCATCAGCTTATGGTATCAAAAGCAGAGACCAGTGAAAAAATCAACAAGATTTGTGAGCTCACTACGTATTTTTCTGTCAATAGCTAATTATTGCAATGTATAGTACACATCTACCTGGGTTGTTTTGGGGCAGATCTATGTCTTTATCCCTAAATTTGGTACCTTACATACATCATAATTTTTAGAGTGTTACACTGGGAATAGTCATTGTGGAAAAACTAGTGTCAAGTGACCTGATAATGATGGCAAGTACAATGTATGCAATACTGATTTACCCACTTAGCACTGTTGGTTTTTTAATATTGTTTAAGTAGGTAATTTTAGTTAACTCAAGTACTTGTGGGATAGAATATTCTCCAAAGTAGGGATAGTTTTGTTGCTTTTGTTTGATCTCCTGTTTGATTTTAAAATAGCTCCTCTGTGTAAAGTATCCTAGCTCTTGATACTTTACTATTCAAAAGACATTTCTGACAAATTAGATGATCTTTGTTCTTTGGACTGTGGAAACAGTATTCATAGTCTAGTCTCATAAGAAAAGTGGAAAAACATGGTGGAGGAGTTGCATTTATAAGCAAATACTCAGAACTGCTGAAATGCACAATGCTAGCTTGAGGTTCTCTCACTTTCTGCAGCATTCCAGGTAGTCCACTGCTGTAGCTTGTGCAAACCAATTAATTAGAAAAAAGCTACAAAGAAGATGTTGAATAATGTCCCCTTGCCCTTCGATTTCCTTCGCGTTGAGATGCTGTGAACATCTGAAGAATTATTCCGGACACTAGGGTGTCTAAAAGAGGCTTTTTTGACAGGTGTTAAGGAGAAATGGGATAAGGTTAATCTGGACAGCATGTCGACTTGCTGGAGATTGCTCTCGCTGACATTGCTGTCACTCTGGTGCTGCAAAGGAAGAATACTTTGCTCTCTCCTTATTAATTGCAAGTTAGCTATCAATTTACTGTAACCCACACAAAATCTCCCAATAAAACATCTCCTCTTCTTGATCCAAATGCAGGAGTGATAGTCCAAAAGTGGAATTAGTGGGCAGTACAGTATCCGGCACTCTAGAGAAAGACTCCTCTGAAAGAAGCAATGACATCGGTAAGTTATAGTGCTTTCTACAGTTTGCCTAAGAAATTTATGGTACAAGTTTCTGCTTTTTAATGACTTTTGTATGATTCAGGAGACAGATTGAGGATTTGGCAATGAATGTGAGTGCTCTTATATGAAATTTTAAAAGATTGCAGGATTAAAGGATCATTTCTACTTTACTTAAAATAGTTTTGTTGGGGTTTTCTATTTTTAAAAAAATTAAAACAAATATGGAATAGTGAGCTATTTTGAATAGGAAGGCTCTTGTTCTTTTTGTTTAAAACTCTGAAACAAGTGAGAAGGCCAACAATAATAAGGCATACTTGTTTAACTGATGTAATAGTGCTGCCACGGTTTTAATACTGCAAAAGATTGTGGGTTTGGTACAGTTAGTAATCTTTACACTGTCCAATACAAAGGAACAGAAACCCAGTTCAGGTCAATTTGACTCAATTTTACTGCATACACAAATTAAAAGCAGTCTAACTGTCTATTGTAAACAACTTGTGTTCCTGACCCATGAGCTGTTTAGTCAGGAAGTCACCTGGAAAGGAGCAACAACAGGTTATTTTTTAGTCTTCTCTCACCCTCCTTCCTCCTCAAGCTGGCAAAGCTTGAGCGATGGTGTTTGCTGGGTGGGTGCTGCAGAGGTGGCCCTGGGTGAGCAGGGTGCACTGAGCTGTGTCCTGGGGCAGGGGGCACAAGCCCCAGAGCCATCTCCTGCACTGAGCTCTGTCCTGGGGCAGTGGGCATGAGACCCAAAGCCACCTCCTGCACTGAGCTCTGTCCTGGGGCAGTGGGCACAAGCCCCAGAGCCATCTCCTGCACTCAGCTCTGTCCTGGGGCAGGGGGCACGAGCACCAGAGCCACCTCCTGCACTGAGCTCTGTCCTGGGGCAGGGGGCACGAGCCCCAGAGCCATCTCCTGCACTCAGCTCTGTCCTGGGGCAGGGGGCACGAGCCCCAGAGCCACCTCCTGCACTCAGCTCTGTCCTGGGGCAGGGGGCACGAGCCCCAGAGCCATCTCCTGCACTGAGCTCTGTCCTGGGGCAGGGGGCACGAGCCCCAGAGCCATCTCCTGCACTGAGTTCTGTCCTGGGGCAGTGGGCACGAGCCCCAGAGCCATCTCCTGCAGTGAGCTCTGTCCTGGGGCAGTGGGCACGAGCCCCAGAGCCATTTTCTGCCCTGCTGGAAAGCCCAGCAGCTGCTGCCGTCGCTCTCGGCGCTCGCTCGCAGCTGTGCCTGCACAGACCCGTGTTTGTCTCAGGCAGAGCCAGGGATCCTGCCTGTGTAAGATTGCTACCTTTCAGCAGGATATGAAATGTCATTTTGGTGTGGTGGTGTCTACCCAGACTCCTCTATTAGTAAAGCATTTCTGTACAATAGCATCCTTTCAACAACCAAACATTCCTTTCCCTCAGATTTGGAAGCAGAACTTCAGGTTTTAAAGGAATTTTATTTGCAACATTACATCAGAATACTAAATGCATTTCTCATAGGTCTATGAGCTTTACAGCATACATAGATCTGCTTTTTGTAAAGCTTCTGCTGTAGCTATGGTTCTTCTGGAGTAGCAGGTAATATGTTTTTCCCAGGTTTTCATTTGGCTTAAACATGGAAAGCTAGAAGCTCGTGATAAATTGCATGAACATTTTTATTGTAGAGACTATTAGAAAGAATGATATGGAAATGCAGACAAATTCTACCATTTAGTGTTTCTTAACTGTGTTTACAAATTTGCTTCAAAGCACATGAGCCTGTGCTTACCTGAAAATTATGAGTGCTGGTAGCATATGCTACCTGTGAGTGATGGAGGTAAACTTTTTTATTCCTTGTTCTAGTTCCTTTGGAATCACTATCAGGATAAAAGCTTAGAGTGTTTTGTATTTTTAAGTTTTGTTGGTTATGGTTTTATTTGGTTTTGTTCTTAACATGTCAGGCAGGAAATCTGATTTATAGAAATTCTTGTTCATTTCCAGAACATGCAGGGGGAGCAGAGGGTAGCAGAGGGAGGAATTTGTGTTGTTTAGGGTTTTTTTTAGATGCAGAATAGGAGCCAACAAGAATCCATAAACCAAACCATAACATGTTGCAAAGGGTTTAGTTGATGTCCTCCTGTTACCACTTACACAGAGAACCTATTGAGCTCAAGGATAAAATAGTGTGAGTACTTAAATAAGTATAACTTGATAGGGTCAAACAAGAATGGCATTTACAAGGGCAAATCATGTTGTTCTGGCCTGTTAGACAACTTGTTAAAAGAAAAAAATAAATAAATTATGGGTTTGAATTGAAAGAGGATCCAGAGATCAGAACTGTTATAAATCTTCAGGCAGCTTTTGACAGCTTATGTAAAATATTGTCAAATAAATAAAAGGCATCTTAAGAGAGGCCAGAGCAATAAATCAAGGCTTAATAAGGAAAACCAATTCAGAGTGTATTAATGTCTTTTCCTATGAAGAGAGGTTTGGAGTTCAGAGCAGTTTATGGTACAATGTAATTGTAGAGATTTATGGTGAGTGTGTGATTTGTTCAATTTATTTACAAAGAGAACAATGGGCTGGAAAAGTCTTGTGGCTACATGAGTTATTAGAAAAGATGATGGATATGTGAGTGGAGTTGTCCAGTGTGTTCCAGAACACTGCTAGATCTGGCTGTGTGGGTCCAGATAACATTTAACAGTGATATACCTTACTGGTTTTGCCCCTATATCATGTGCTCTGTAGGAAGGACAACCTCAGCTTCTCTGAGGCTCATCCATCCTCTCAAAAGGGATTTGATTAAATCTACCATTTGGTGTCTTTTCAGAAATCCAAATTTACACAACAAGTTAGAGTGAACCTATGTGACAGCCAAGGTGTGACTTAGCAGTAGCCTTTGATAAAAATTGAAGTTAAATGGCCTTTGTAGCAGCTTGGATGCATGACCATTCTGGTAACTGGGCTCCTCTTTATTGTCCCATTAGTCCAATACCATTCCCAGTCACTCAGAGCTCTCAGGGAGAACAGGGGGGAGAGCAACAATCACTTGCAAGCTGCCTCACCCTCTTTCATGCTTCTGCTAAGTACTGATGGTAAATTGTGCACTGAAAGTGAATACCACAGCACCTCCTGGCTACTTTGCACTAGAGATGTTAAGCTGGCTGTCACTTTCTTAGTTCTATACCCAGTCTAAAGCTCTTGTTCCTTCCCTGCAGAGCAGAGAGATGGAGAAAAAACAGTGGAGACACAGTTTTGGTTATTAAAGCAAACCAAACTAATGCTGGATTGAGAACAGTTCTTTATTCTCTGAAGCCTTTTTAAGGATTTCTAAGTTGGTTCCTTTTCTTTACTATGATGATACCAAAACCTCTGTGATGGAGAAGATAAAGGGCTCTTCCATATGCCATCTCTCAAAAAACAAACAAGTGATCAGCAACAGTGAAATCAATAATGCCATCAACAACTGAGCAGCAATATGCTGAGCTGAACTGGGAATCCAGATTCAAAACTTGCATTTCGTCTAGGTCCCTTGTAAATGGTTTTTTCCTGGTTATTTTCTGAGTAATATTCTACCAGTGGATCAGTGTTGTCTAACCAGAAAACCCCACACCATTAAAAATATTCTCTCCCCCACTTTTCCAATCGGGAAAATCACAAATGCTTGAGCAAGGTTGAGGTGATGTGCAATACTGTTAATAATGTTCTGTGAGTTGCATATATAAAAAAGTTATTAGCTCATGACTTGGTTCCCTTAACATGTTCAGCAGAGCTGTGACTTCACATGTAAATTTCTTGGTGATAATTCAGTACCGATTACAATTTTCCAAACTGCACTGACAAGAAAAAAATTCTGCTTAGCAACATCACTGCTGCTTATAGATATAATGGCAGCTCTTATTTCTGTTGTCCATGCATTTACTTTTTTCACACTCTTTACAAAATCACTGGAAAACTTCAGATTATATTATTTAAGAGGAACCATTCCCCATTCCTCCTCACTTTTTCTTTTGTTTTCTTTTTCCCTGTTTGCAGTGATGTCTTTACTTCCCTTTCCACACATTTTGCATTCAACTTTTCCTATTTACATCTCTTTGCCATGGCTAACTCTTCTTCATTTCAGGAGGGTAAGGCTTTTTTTTTTTTTCCATTTCTTTTCTATCCTGTCTTTGGTTTAGTTTTCAATGCCTAACAAGCAAATACAAAAAGAAGCATTTCATAGAATGCCGAAGTTTACATGGATATTACAGATTTTTTTGATTAAAAGTTGAAATTGAATATACTGTGACAGAAAACCTTGCATCATAGTACTGAAATGAGAAATCATTATCATTTAATGTATCATAAGAAATTTTAGTGATGAAGGTGACGTGCAGTTTACATGTGGTGTTTGTCAGTGCTCTGGATTCATTAACTTGTTCTTGCAGACAGATTTTGTCATCACAAAGTGTAATGCATCTATTTCATTGTGCAAAAGCATTTAGAAACATACAAGTATGGCTTTCTAGTCTGAAAGGAAAAAGATCACAGCAAACATACAGTAAAAATTTGAAGAGTGTTCAGGGACACTCAGTGGAAAATGTGTGGTCATGTACCCAAGGCTGTGGTTAAATCACAATCTTGCATCTGCACATCTCTACCAACACTGTTCTGGATTGGCTGTCGCTTTTTGAGCTTTTAAAATGCTTCTAAAGCAACATAAACTACACTGACAATCAAACATGCTCTACAAACTGCTGTTCCTACATAGAACTACATTAATTTCAACAGCTTCAATTCATGCCTTATGGCATAACTTGACCTGTCTTTAGGTGATGTGTTTCTTTTTCATTTCATAAAGAATTTTGTATATGAGGGCTAGTGTGATGACAGAAACATTTAGCAGATAGAATAGCTTAGGGATGTAGTGGGTTGAGCACTGACCAAATGCCACTGTACCTACCAAAACAGTGGATCAAAAAATAATGCTTTCCAAAAAATGGTATTGAGTTATTCCTGCAAGTCAGAATCAATCCCACATCTTCTAACTACACACACACACAGACACACACACACACTTTGGAATTCTGGAATCCTGAAAAAATCTTGTCTATCCAAAGCAGGGTTGCTTTGGCATCAACTGATACTTAAATCCATATGGATTTAAGCTAAGTGATTTAGGAATATACCACAAAGAATTAAAAATAATGTATCTGCTGTGGAAATGATCAGTTAATCCCCACAAAAAAAAGTTTCTGTGCTTTGCAGAAAGACTGAGTTGCACAGAGCCAAGTGGACACATCTTTCCAATATTTTTCCTGGCTCTTTACACATTTTGCTTAGTATTTATGAAATCAGTTAATAATCTTCACCAGTGCTAACATAGGGCACATATGCCTTCATTGATTCCTACTGAAACATCCAATGATGGTATGAAATATTGTAAGAGCTTCCCTGGAAGCTGGTCAGTGCAAATCTGTTTTTCTAGCACTTTCTCAGACTTTAATCTGCAGAGTATTTGCTAGTGGACCATGGAGTACTGGCCAAAGCCATGTGATTACCCATTCTTTTTTTTTCTGTCTCTCCCTGCAAGATTGGTGCTAGCTTGCCTGAAAGGATAGTAAAAAATACCCTCTTGAAAATATCTAATAAACAAACAAAAAAAAATTCAGTATATCAAGTTTCCTTGAACTGTATTTGCAGTTGCTCTAGAGCTGTATTTTGTCAGGAGAGGTGATTGCTGTGCCTCTGACTGCAAGAAAAAGTGATAAGATTTGGGCCACACTAGGGAAAAAGATGGAGGATATTTCTGGTGAAATGTTGTAGAATGGAGCACATTTGTCTTTAAATCACAGGCTGTTTTACTGTGAGATATTAGAATTATTTTGCCTGAAAACACAGAATGAATGTTGGAAAATCAGAAAATACTGGTTTTTAAATATAAGGGTTGGAGGACAAAATGTGACGCATATAATGAAGATCAAAATCTGTCTAAACCTTTTTCTATGCTGCTATTCATGCTCATTTTAATAGGGCAAAGCAAAGGAACAGAACTGCCCAACTGGTTTAAGTTGCACTATTTACGTCAGTGAGTCAAAATCACCCATAAACATAGTTCTGGACTGTAAATATTGTAATCAGGAATATGGTAATGGTCCTTTATTTAACTTAAGCAGGGCTCTTGCCCTGAAGGGTCCAGAAAAAAGCAGTAAACTAGAAATTTAAATTGGTTGCCATGCGTATCAAGTTGAGGTGCCTGAAAACAGCATATCCATTTCTTCTAGCTCCTCAGTTTTCTTGACCTTTCAGTTCTTTCTTGGCATGTTCTGAATTGTTAAAAATAAAATCCTTATGAGGGCACTGGCAAGTGGTTAGCAGAGCTCATTATGGCAACTCATTTCTACATTCAGCTATTAAAGTGATAAAAGTCAGGACTGAAATGGGAGAATATAATTGGGTGCTTGAGGAGAGGTTGTCCTAAAGTCACAGCAGCTGTGCAGTGACAGTCCTGGGGAGCCAGGTGAGCTGGGCTGGCTCACCCCAAGGTACAGAGCTGGGGGGGCAGCCCTCCCTGGCACATCCCTGTTGCACTCCTGAATAAAGGAGCCTTGCAGCCAGGGAGCTCTCCTCCTAAAACTGCATTACCCAAATCTTTAGAAAACAGTCTGTGATTCATTCTGAGTGAGATTTGCTGCCTGGACCCTGGCTGGGTGTATGGCTGTCTTCCTCAAAGGGTACAATGCAGGGAGGGAGTAGCAGAATCTGGATACTCGAAGTAGTTATAATAATTATAGTGTTTTGAAAATTCCAACTAACATTCAGATTATTTGAGTTTTTAAATTTCTACTATATATTGAATGGGCACTACTGCAGAAGTTTTTGTCTGCAGTGTGTGTCTCATTTGACACCTTTATGGATTATTGCATTTAAAGACAGTATATATACTATTGCACATGCCTGTTGTCAACCTGTTAAATGTATTGAAGATGATTATGGAATGAAATCTACCTCTGGCTTTTGTGACATAATCTTCTCCAAATGAACTGAATGCCAATTTTGCCTCATTTCCTTCAGCCCTGCTGTATTTCTGTTCTGCAAAACCTCACCATTAGCACTTTGAAAGTGTTGATTCTCTTATATTTCATATCCCATTTCAGATACTCAAGGGGAATTCTCTCTACTAATTCAAAAAAAAATCTGTCATAATTTCAGTAGAAATTATTTTGCCCAAATACTAAAAAACCAAAATGGAAGATAAAGCCTAGCTACATTTTATGCCAGAATAGTAAATGCAGGGAATAAGAGGGGTAAGGAAGGAAGCATAACCACTTAACTTTTTATTTCTGGGGTCTTTTAGGGGGCAGGGACTAAAGGTCATTTTCTAGGAAGGTACAAGTCTAATGAGTTTAGAACTTTTTCTCTAAATAATTGTTTTCCTGGATCTGGGCATTTTTAAAAAAATACCAACATCATCCTTTAAATAACCATGTTTCCAGATGAACATAGCAACGGGGGGAAATATTCTATTCTTAAGGTGCATGGAAGGATACCAGGGAACAATTCTTGCACAGCTAACATTTTTTCATATTCAGGAAATATGGTTGCTCAGTAAGCCAGACTTTATGTACTACATAGATATATTAAAATTATTCTGATGCCTTTCTCCCCATCTCATGAATTACATGGATTTCCAGCTTGATCAGTGAGACAGTAATAATGATGAATGCATCTGTTTATTTGTAGAACAAATATCAACTGTTTTTTAATTAGGTACTTAATTGATGGGTGCCATCTCTATGTTCTACATGTTTATTGGACTCTTCCTTACTGTTTGTTATTACCAGACAAAGAAAAAGCTGGACCAGTGCAGAGTCCAGCTCTGCTGGATGCTGATGTTGCTGTACACAATTAATGTGGCTGTGAATACAGTAGACTGGGCTTTTTCTTTAATAAAATTCCATTTGGGCCCTGTCAGGAAGGCTGTACATTTTCTTTAGTATGTAAATTTAAGCTCCCAAGTTCTGATAGCTGCAGAAATACAAAACTAAAATCAAAATCCCTGCATTTAATGACCTCAGTGAGTTTAATATAGTCAGAACCATATAGCCTTGCTTTCCACCAGCAAAAAATAATCAAATAACCAGCACAAGTGAATTACTGATTCCACAGCATATATGACAGCATGGCAGAAGTTTTGTGAGTGGCTCTGTTAGCAGTTCACTGGGTGGGAATTTTCTTGAATGAATATCTCCACAGGTGATGATTGTGGGAAGTGGTGATAGCCTTAGATGCAGAGTGGATTTGGGAGGAAGAACAACATCTAAATAAGGAGGACAAACGGAGAGAAAAAGGGCATATAAGAGTGCTGGAAGTAGATTTACTGTTTTATTGTTGTACCAAGTGTTGTCCATTACACTTTAATAGAATTTCATTCAGAGTATCAACTGAATGGCTGTCATTTCACTAGTTTGGCAGCAGAGCCAACCTGTGGAGCCTTTATAGCCTCTGTTCTAATCTCTTTAAAATTCAGTGCAGGTATAGGCTGCTTTAGTTTATTTTTCTAGTTATCAAAAATGCATTCAGAAGTGGAAAAAATGTAGGATTCCCAATATTTCTTGATAATATAACTTTTGCACATAAATGTTCATCTTTCATGGTAGTTATAAAATGCATGGAGCAAATTATGTCTGCAAATGCTTATGGGTCTCAAGGATGCAAATCTGTACATTTTCTGTTTATCAATACATTTTACAATTTAAACCTGAGTGTTTTATTCTGATCAAATATAGAACTCTAGGTTTTTTACTAGTTTATTTAAGCCAAAGAAAGACATTGAATTAATTGACTTCACTATTTTTTCATTGATTGTTTTCCATCTGAGTGTAGTTACCTTTTGTAAGAGCAGAGAAAGGGACAGTGGTACTTACAGAATGATAGAATCTTTAAAGTTGGAAAAGACCTCTGAGATAATTAAGTCCAACCATTAACCCAGTGGTGCCAAGTCCACTATTAAACCATCTCTCTAAGCACCACATTTGCACATTCTTTGAATACCTTGAGGAGCAGTTGACTCTACCACTTCCCAGGGCAACCTGTTCCAATGCTTGACCACACTTTCAGTGACCACATTTTTCCTAGTATCCAATCTAAACCTCCCCTAACTAAACTTCAAGGCACAACCTGAGGCTGTTTCCTCCTCTCTTGTTGCTTTTTACCTGGGATAAGAGACTGACTCCCATCTCTCCAATCTCCCTTCATACTCCTGTGTAGACAAAAGAAATGGAAAATGGGGACAGGGAAGTCATGCACCTCAGCTTTCCTAGGCTGCAGAATAACTTCTGCCAATTTCCTGCCCCCAAAGCAGAAGTCTGCTCTTCCCCTCAGTTTGGGCAGCTTGAATCAGTCCTGTGGTAACTGATCCTTCCTTCAGTGCAAGTGTTTGCATGGCCTGGCACATGCCACTGAAAAATGAGCTGGATTAAAGCTTGCTCAGGAAAAAAAAATAGTAAAAAACAGTAAAGCAGGAGAGAGTGGCTGGGGCAAATGGAAGGATTGCTTCAGCCTCCATTTCTGCTCATGTGACCCATTTAGAGGGAGTGTATGTTTTTGATGGCATTACATTTTGGCTGTGCCATTTAGCAAAGTAACTCAGTAGTGGAGATTACAGTTAGACAATATGTTAATACATTGATTACTGATTTGCTTTGTGATCTTAACTCATTTGGCTATCTTATGGGTCAGCTTAAAACTGAATATTAATAGAAACCAGCTTTTATAGTTGCTTGCTATTTTTTTTCCCAGAAAACAAATTTTTCCTTCTGCTTTTGCTCTCCTGAAACCCTGAAGTTCTGTAGTACTCCATATAGGCTTTGTGCAATCTGCTAAAATTAGCTCATTTTAACTTTTAAAGCACTGTGGCCTCACCTGACATGTTGGGTACAATTGAGGCTTCAGATTGCCAGAATCCCCCTGACAGACTGGGTGGGTGATCTACCTTTGCACACAGGCTGCAACAGTCAATAGCAAGAGCAATGACAAAAACACATGGTAGAGGACAGTGGGGTCACTGGTTATATATAGGAAGAGTCACTCCAAAAATAGAGTAGCATTTGGAGGTGAATAACCTTAGACTATTTCAGGGCTATTGAGAGCGCTCTCTTTTTCTTCTGCTTTTTTTTTTTATCTCTTGGAGATGGAAGGATATTGCTGAATAAGGAAGCTACAATCCCATTTACTTTCTAGCTGACAAATCACGAGTACTTGGAATCACTTTAAATGTCTTTCAGTGCATAGAGTTTATTGCACAGGCCCATTAATTTGCTTGTTTTTCCATTGCATAATTTTGTACAATGGTTGGTTGTAATATGACAACAAAACTGGATCTTCAGGGATTTATTGTTCTGCAATATTTGGAAAATTAGGTGCTTAGTATATAGAACTATTAAGTTAGAAGCTATTTTTTCCTACATGTGTGTAATGAAAAATAGTCTCTGAATAATGAATATCATTCCTATATTTGATTCATATCTGAAAGTAATTTTGAAGAATTTTGATTTATCTTGTCTAAAGTACCTCTTGTGTGTTTTCTGACTTCTTCCTGCTCAACATATGCTGTAGGGCATTTTGAAATGAAGGTGAGTGAAACTGATACAACCCATAAAAATAGATGAATGGTATTAAGCCATTTGATTTATCCATGTGATCATGAGCTGTGGTATTCCTTGAGCCTCCACATCTTTCTTTCACGTAAACATGCTACCCTGTGGCTGGATTCAGTAAACACTTCCCCAGAGCTTTTCACTGGCCATGGAGATGTTGGGACAGCATTCAAGCAGACCTGCTTTCCCTGGACTCTGTACAGCTTCAGGAGCCTATTAGAGCTTTTACTTACCATAGCCTCTGGGCTACTGGAGGGAGATAGTCCTTTTACCTGCAGTTACTGGAAACCATGGTGCCTCCAGATGCAGGTGTCCAGGAACCTGCAGATCACTTCCAGCTTGATCATTCTCATTCTGCATTCTCCTGAGCAATTACTGCAATGCAGAGCTGACAGTACAGTTCCTGAGACAATCTATGCAAAGTCTTATGTCTCCAGTTATTCAGGAAAAAAAAAAAATTACTAACCCCTTCAGTAGCCAGATGGAAATTTTGAAACTGTTTATTCCATGCCGTAGAACCCATGATGTCATTTAGCTTTCACTATGCTGAAAACAAAGCCAAAGGCTCCTCTACACGTTCCCCCTCTGCTTTATTGTGTTTGAGATGGAAGGGTAATTGTTCTTGGCAAGGGTGACTGGATTACAGCTGCCTTTGACTTCCAGGTTTTTTCAGTGCCATCATGGTGGCTAAATATGTGCAGAACACTGTGACACAGTGGGGAAAATGGGATTTCATTTCTTTGAAATTAGAAAAAAATGTGATTCTTTCCCTTTGAAGACAATTGCCAGAAAACCAAATCAATTCTATTTTATTTTTAAGACTTGGAAGGTTTTGATTCTGTAATACCAATTGCTGAGAAGCTTAATCATCCAACTACAACCAGACCAAAAGCTACTGGCAGGCGACCACCCTCCCAGTCTCTCACATCTGTAAGTTAATTTTCCTTTTCTTTAAAAACTATTTTTAAAAATACTTTTTCTGAATTTTCCCCCCCTCTTACTTGTGTTCCTTGATGTTTTTACTACTTTTACCCAGCCATTCCTTCACACGTACAATGAGGCAGAGAGATACAGATCGGGAAAATTACTGTCAAAAGGCTGCCAGTATTTTGAATACTGATGTTTAAAACATTCCCTTCCTTCTAAGGTTTATACCCCCTTATTTGGGTGCTGCCAAGTGTTAGTTGCCAGGCATGACTGAGCCCAGAAAAATCCCTTATAAAAATCTTTGGAGTAGACTAATATGTGTGAAATATTGAGGATTTTGAAAATGTTTCCCAAAAGAAGCATTTCTCTTGGTTTCTTGGAGACGTTTACCAGATTTTGAGGACAAATGGACCATTCACTGTTCAAGAGCCCTCTCTGAGCTATCATGTGTTTCTTCTCATTAAGGTCACAGTTCTAAATACAAGGGTGATTTAAATTTCACTCTCTAATATCTATCTTTAGACAAGTTGGTCTCATAAACAGTACTTTGGAAACCACTGCTTAGCTTTTCAATTTCTTCTTCTCTGGGGTTTGGGGTCTGTTTGTTCCCATGCTTTTTGTGTTCTGGAATATCAGAATGAGAGCAACTACTGATGGTTACCTGGGTCCGTGTTGCTGAAGAAAAACAAAGTGGAAGGAAGCAGAAAGGATTATTGCGACACTAATAGAACTCAAAAAAGAGAATGCTTTCAAAGTTGGCTGCTGTCATAAGTAGAGAAATATGTAAAAGCAGTATAGAAGTTCTCCTTCCCCTGTAACATCTATGAGGAAAGGATCAAGGGGTGGAAGGAACCTTCCCTTTTTGTGCCTTTGCCAAGAGGCTGTGCCCAAGGCAGTGCCAGCACCGTGCCCTGGCAGTGGCTGTGGCCTCTGGGGAGCAGCAGGGTCCGACCTGCTCTGAGCAGAGCCAGGGCAGAGCCACCGCAGGGACAGAGCTGGCATCCCCAGGGCACAGCACTCAGCGTCCTGCCTGCTTGCATCTTGTGATATCATGCAGTGCAAAGCTGTAAATTGATGCTGAATTCAGCTCATAAACATACCTTATTTCTTGAATGCTTTGAAAGCAGTCTAGCTTTGAAAATAAGGTGCAACAAAGGGGTAGTAGGGGGACAAAGAGTCCTTATTTTAAGCATTGTTACTTAGAAAATGATAGTTAAAAAGGTTCTTGTACAATAAAAATATCTGTGCTTTTTTCTTCTTTTGTGGTGTTTGTCTATACAGTCATCCCTTTCAAGCCCTGATTTCTTTGACTCACCAAGTCCTGAAGATGAGAAGGAAGAACATGTTTCCATTACTCACAAAACTCTTGAAGTGTCAAGGAAATCAAGAACTGTTACAATATCACAAGTAAGTTAATTGGAATGCCTCTGCTTAACCTTATCACATGCATCTTCTTTTTTTAAAGCAGTACTGAAATATTTAAAATTTAATTCATCAGTCACCTGGTAACTGCCCACTTAAAGAAGCTTAAAATGATAAAGGTTACTAAAGATTGTTCTGTGCTTGAAAGGCAGGTCTATAGTGAATTGCACAGTTAAAATGTGTCAAATAACCATACTGTGAAAAAAGTACTTGTGTAAATGCATTTTACAGAATCACAGAAGCTAGGAAATAAATTTTAGAAACAAAGACCCTGTCTTTTTGCAGCTTTAAATTGAGTTTACATTAGAAGAGTCTGCAAGCAGAGAAAATATTTAAATTTTAATTTAAATTTGCAAAAATAATCACTTTTTATACTGGTATAATTGTATTCATTTTACAGGCTTGTGCCATTCTTACTGTATATTGGTAGACTACTATAGCACAATCAATATTACAAAAGGAGTGTGTAGGTCATGCTTTAAAGGTTGGAACTCTTTTTTAGTACATAAGAATACCTTTAATAATAAAAATACTACATTCTAATAGTTTAACAAGTATTTGAAAGATGAAGTCGTGCACTTCTGTGATCAAGTTATAAGGATAATGTTTTGCTATGTAGCTCCCTCTTCTGGGAGCACTTGCACCAAGGAATACTGCTGGGCCAACATTTCTGAGTTACATGACAGCACTGTAGATGTTGTTCCTGTAAAATTAGATGGCTGCTATTAGAAAACAGCTACTTGAGGCTTTAATGTTGATAGCCAGTTAAGCTCTGGAATAAGATGCTCAGATCAATGACTCCAGTTGTGCCTTGCTTGCCTGCTCCAGATTTGAACTCAGCCTGAAATTTATTTTCAGTCCAAAGGAAACTTGCACCTAGTGAAATATGGGGTTATTATCCATGAAAGATCTGTTTATTGTTACATATTTCTCACACCCCACTCTGCTCTGGTGCGACCCCATCTGGAGTTCTACATCCAGCTCTGGGGTGTCCAGCACAGGAAGGACATGGACCTGTTGGAGCAAGTCCAGAGGAGGCCACTGAGATGATCAGAGGGATGGAGCACCTCTCCTATGAGGAAAGGCTGAGAGAACTGGGTTTGTTCAGCTTGGAAAAGGAGAGGTTTTGAGATGACCTAATTGTGGCCTTCCAGTACCTGAAGTGAGCTGACAAGAAAGATTGAAAGGATGGAGTGATAGGAGAGGATGATAGAATGGTTTCAAACTGAAAGAGGATAGGTTTAGATGAGATATTAGGAAAAAAATTCTTTTCTGTGAGGTTGGCAAGGCACTGGAATAGATGCCAAAACAGCAAAGTTGTGTATGCCCCACTCCTGGAAATGTTTAAGACCAGGCTGGGATGTGGAGCACCTGGTTTAGTGAAAGGTGCCCATTTTCTTGGCAGGGAGATTGGAACTGGGTGACCTTTAAGGTCCCTTCCAACCCAGATACACAAACTACTTGATAAAATGTTAAAAGAATACTATTCAGATTATTGAGTCAAGTTTTCAAGGCACAAGAGTGATTCAGCTTTCTTGTGATTATAATACCATTTTTTTTATATTTATGGTCAGACTTGGGTTTGTGAAGAACACTTGAATTCAGTGTTTTCCCAGACCAGGTTCTGTGCTCAATCATGATTGTATAACCTAACATTACAACAGTAAAATAGGGAAGACTGTTTTTTGCACAGCTTGGTAGATCCTGCTCTTCTCTCCCCATCATAACTTTTCCTGATTTTCATCTCATCACTAACTTTTCTCTCAGTGTCTCCTTCCATTTCCATACCATTTATTCTCAGTATTTTGCCCTATTTACCTTTCAACTTCAATATCTCTTTTTCAAAGAGAGTTGGAAGGTTGCCTAGAGCTTTTTCTTACTCTTGTCCAAATCAGATTTTCAAACATGCCTGGTAGCTGCCATGTAAAGCACACACAGGACTGCCAAATAACAGTGCAAAGATTCCCTTCACTTGCCATTGTGATACCTGTACTTGTACACTGCTCTCTGCATGCAGTGAAGTAGATGGTCATGTATGGTTGGTAAACTGCAGATTTTTTAATTGTCTAATAAGTATAAAATTTTGTATCACATTATATTACATTATATGCATATATTACTTTATGCAGCATATATCAGTCGAGGCTTGTCTAATAAGTAGAGCACTGGGTCACAGTTAAGAAGCATGGAATCCTTTTTAGCTAACTGCATGAATCCAGGGTTATAGGTTAATGGTGTGTTTTTCTGTCAAGTTCCTGGAGGAATAAAGAGCTATTGGTAGTTATGAGGATTCATGGAAGCTTTGATTAACAGAGGACACTATACTACATTTATTTATTATCAATATCATTTTGAAGCCATGGGATTTTTTTTCTATATATGTCATAACAACAAGTGAATCTAATGAATATTTTTCTACTTTCATAATGCTAGGGGGGAACATGTAATACATTTTTTAATTTTTGAAAAAACTTGGAAGATTCATTCAATAGTTGGTGGGAAATTATTAATTTAATTTACAAAAAATATCACTTGGATTCTTGGCCACCGTGGTTTTGTGCTCTGTGGGAGACATCCATGGATGGAGATATATTCTCACAAACATCTGAGAGAAACACTCATCATCTGTCCCTGGTTTAATTCACTGCTAGGTCTGAGATCTTGGAAATGCTGTTGCTGAACTTTTGCATCACAACTAGACCCCCTCTGAAGGACACATACAAAGATGATGACTAATCACTATATTTATCATGCTTTTGCCAAGACTGTCCATGTTTGACTGTTGGAATTTCAGCATTACTGAAGAGTGGCTAAATACTTAGCATTGGTTAGAGATTTGATTTTCAGAAATCTTTCTGCAGACATTAAATGTTATTATTTTTGTTGCAGGTGTCTGATAACAAAACTTCCTTGCCTCCAAAACCAGGAGGTCTGGCTAGTGGCAGTAATGTACAACCATCACTATCCCCTTCACCATCACCTGGATTTCACTCAATTGCTATGGGAACAACAGGCCACAGGTCAAATTCCCCATCCCTGTTTGGTACTGAAGGAAAGCCAAAGACTGAGCACTTGAGCCAAGGTCAGACTGCCCTGGAAGAGCTGAGAACACAAATTAGGGAGCTAAGAACCATCATTGAAACCATGAAAGACCAGCAAAAGTAAGTGCTGCAAATCACAGCTGTAGGTGGGATGGGTCCGTTTGTGCGTAGTGGTGGCAGTTTCTGATTGAGTTTGCCTTCATGGATGTTACTCTGCACAGCTGGCATATGTGTTTGTGAGTGATCTTCATGTGACAGAACATATTCAGGGGTAAGAACCTCCACAAAAAAAGACCTGCACTATCCACCAGCTTTTTTTTTCCTGTGTTATGACACAAGTAGATGTTTTTGGGGTGTTAAAAAAGTTAACTAGCAAGCTATAAGCAGTGAATTTTGGCTTATTTGTCAATAACTATCTGGGAACTCATGTGCATTGATCATAATAAAAGGGGTGCATTTGTTATAGTTGTAGTACAAATCGCTACAAGCTCCTAAAGTTATTAAATTGATTTGTTATTTGACTGTTAGCACATTTTCACAGGAAGCTCATGATACTTAAATTGTGACTAGGTCCTCTGAAGGCCTTTGTGTTTATGGCCTTGAATCTTACTATTTTAGTTTTGGGCACCTTTGTTTTTCTTTAAGTTGCTCATTTCTTAGGAGAAACCGGGGCTGGCATGTAACTTTTGATGTTCCTGAGACTATTGAATGCTTTGGAAGCTAAACCTTCACTTACATTGTCAGTTGTGTGTAGCCCAGGCAGGAAAAAGAAAAGGGCAAGCAGCGTGCAGAGCCTGTGGCGGAACAGAGGTGTGCGGAGTTTGGGAGAAGATGCGGGAGGGCATGGTTCAAGCTGGATGTAGCCAGCAAGCCCCACGGCCTCGCCTCTCAGGCTGACCCTGCTCCTCTGGTCTCCCCGGCCCTTCTTGCAAGGGCAGCTTCCACCTACTGGTATCTGTCCTAAGGTGAGATCACTCAGTGGGAACATGAGAACATGTCTGCTCCTTATAGCTATGTTCCCTTTCCCAACAAAGAAGAATAACAGAAAATCCATATTTGGTATCTTTTAGTCTTATAAATGAAGTTGGAGGTTACATTGTATTGCTGGCATAAACAGATTTTAAGTGGCTTAAGTATGTGATAGGATGGGCAGGATTTGTGTTATCAGTTCCTATAACCCACCAACAATCAATACATCTATATTTTGTATGGAAAAAGGCAACTGGGTGCTGATACAGTGTTGATACAGCTAGGCCAGAGCAAAGCCTGTGGATGCAGGGCTGTTAGGAGGCATTAGCCATGTGGGATGGGGCGGGGTACTGTCCCATAGTGAGTTTTACTTCTCTCTACTATAGCCTAGAGTATACAAGAGTACGCCGACTTCAATTGTTCAGAGGGAAAAAACAAACTAGTGAAGTGGGGTAAATATATCTCCAAGAGATAATCTTCTGTATTTTACTAGTGTGGTCATTTCCATCCCAAGCTTCTTTTGCATTCTTTTAACAGAAAAGAGATTAAACAGTTGCTCTCTGAGTTGGATGAAGAGAAGAAGATCCGTCTACGATTGCAGGTACTTGAATTATTTTTAATGTTGGGGATGTTTGATTTAGCCCCCTGCTTTTTAGGGGTTTGGAGAGTGATTTAAACAATGACCTTAACAGCATGCTTTAACTTGGTCAGGCTAAAGGGTCATTATAGGCCCCTTCCAATAAAAATTATTCCATTCTAATCTATGCTGTGCTATACTCTCCTATTCAATGTACTTGATAAGTAGTTTGGTATCAATTATATTTTATATTTTTATGGTATAGGGCAACTGTACTTCAAACTAGGGATAGAAATTTGAATGGTAATTTCACTGGACTGTTCCCTCTCTGTAAAGCACTTGGGAACACGGCAAAGGGTAGCAGAACTGGGGATCCTCAATGTCAGTGCTCCAGGGCTGCTTAAAGGACTTTGTGTCCAACCACATAGCAACATGGCTTCTAATAATACACAATTCTTGTTCAGCTTAAACTGAAATTTATTCAGATAAAACCCAGGGAACATTTTCAACAGCCACTGTTGATTTAGTCTATCAGGCCAGACTATTCAGAGTTATCCAGAGATAACTTTACATCTTTATGCCCTGCACTAATGAGTTTAAAATTATGATCTTATAGCTGAATGCTTTTACTCCAGTTCAAATGTTGCTTATACTAGTAAATGTTTAGATGCTAGATAAGATGGCATTATTAGCTTTACATGAAGATAAGAGTTAACAAAAAAAAGTAGCATTAGTTTCAGAGTGCTCTGATAGACATGCAGTAGCACAGTTATCAGGCCACGTATTAAAGACTGCCTTGATGATGGTACAGTTGAACACAGGTTGAAACAGATGGATTTGGATAAATCCAGGATTTAGGGTTAGGGTTTCCAGTGTCTGTCAGAGGGACCAAGTATACAACTGGGGCTGCTGATGGTTTCAGCCACATCCTTTTAAGCATGGCTGTACATCCCTTAGAGCCTTTAAGATGCCTTGGCACAGGCTTGATGCTTGTAGAAGGCAACCACCATGCTGGCTCTAAGTGCAGCTGCTGGTGCTTGGACACAGTGCTCATTCTGCAGTAATGCCAGGCAGTGAGCTGTGTGGCTTGTAAAAGTTGTAATTTAAAGAGATTGAAAGATCTTGCAGTACATTCAATGACTGTACTTGTCATGATCTGAGGGAGGAGGCTGTGAATGGTCATCTTATACAGTTGAGAAATACCTCAATTTGTGAAATCTCTGGAAATAAGAGTGGTATAAAGCCTGTAGCTGACACCTGTGGACAAGAGGGAACGTGCTTTTCAAGTGACACCAACTGTGCCTCAGTTTGCTAAAGCATCTATTTTACTCAAATACTTTTTATTCTGTTTGTTTTTAGATGGAAGTTAATGACATAAAGAAAGCTCTTCAATCAAAGTGAATACTTGATAGGTGGAATGTTGCATTATTCTTCATGACTGAGACTCAAATTTATGCCCCAGCCAAAATAACTTTGTGCCAAATGATTTAAGAATTGCCTCAACATCCCTTTATTTGAAGGATTAGCACAACAGTTTTTGATAGCACAACAAAAATACCAACGAGAACAAAATTTCTACCCAAAGCCGTGCTGTGCGGCACTAGTTGTGACTGAAATTGATCTTCTTGTGCTAAAGGCTCTCTACTTCAAGATCCTAGGTGAAATGAAAACTCAGGCAGTTTAGTCCATAGTGGTACTATTTTGATGATATTTTTCCATAAATAAAGTGTATTTCAGATTATCTGTTTACAAGCTTTATGATTTTGACTTTTGGTTTTTAATTGTCTTTTGTCACGGATTTTAAGATGTTTGTACTTCATATAGCCAGGAATGAATGTTAATGTTGGGGCTGAAGGGATTATTTTTGCTTCGAGATTGAACAGCCTACTTTTCGTTATGGTTTTAAGTTCTGTTAAATATGCAATTTTTTGTCCCCAGATCCCCTACAACTTAAACTTACATTGTGTACAGTAATGTATTTACAAGAAGGAAACAAACCAACAGAAGTCTGGTCTTTGCAATGATTTGTGCCTTTCTTTGCCACACACTGACTGGAGCCAGTTGAGGCCAGGTCTCCCTATGTAGCCACCACAACAACTCCTGTCCCCGGTGTCCTCCTGTCCCCGGTGTCTGGCAGAGGTCACCTTCCCAGTGCTGGTCAGGAGAGCACGTTTGTGCCAGCTGGCAGGACAAAAGGGCACAGCTGAGAGCAGCTTTGTCTTGAGCAGCTGTGGCTTTTTAGCTTTCCTGGTTTGGATAGGCCTCTCCCTCAGCCTGAATGTTCATCTCAGCTTGATTTTCATTAGATGATTTAAACACCCACCTCTGTCCCCAATTTTGCACAGAGTGAACAGAATATGCATTATTAAAGCAAAAATAAATAAAAGTAATCTATAAAACATGAATAAAAAGTTGTATTATTTCATGCACAAGGTTCTCTGTCGTGTGACAGTGTTTCATTTGCTGTTGATGTGGTATTGTTTGCTATATAATATTGTACACTTACAGACTGATACACTTCATAGTCCTTCTTTTGCAGCAGGACTGTCTTCTCAACATTTTGTTGAACCAGATGCTTGCTTCAGTTTCTCTGTTTGCTTTCATTCTTTCAAAATTTCACATTTTCCTGGTTGTGGTTTCATATGTTCTTAACTAACCACAGAGTATCTCATATCTTGTCAGCAATCTCTGTTAAGTTCAAAAAGTGTTTAAATAACAGATATTTTTGCATAGCATGGAGTGAGTGGGAAAGTGATGCTGGTGATACTTCCAAGTAACAAAACCCCACACACAAAGGATCTACTTGCCATCCCATCAAATGCTAGAGCTGGCTCCAGCAGCACACTGTATCAACATGAACCCCCCTGCCTGCCAGGAGTTGGGTGAGATGCAGTATGAAGTTGGCTGGTCACATTCACATATGGTTGGCAGAGTTCCCATAATCTTTTTGATATGCACAAATATATAAAATACACACTCCACCATACCCGAATCTGGCTTTACAGGTCTCAGCTGGCAGTACAGAACCTTACTGTTGGGGATGATTTTTTTCTTCCAGAGCATCTGCTTTTATTGTACCAGTGATGTCTGAGATTTAAAGATAGGGTAGTGCAACTTGAGAATTTTTTTTAAAGTCACAATACATAGCTCAATGTACTCAAACAGAAACACTAATAAAATATTTTATCACTGAAATGCTCCTATGTAACATTTCTAAATATCTACATTAAAATATTTTTGTATAAGGAATGAGAGTCCTGCCATACCTTTCCAGCAATAAGGATTTCTACATTACTTCCATGTTTTTTGTAAAGTTAGTAGCAGAGTTAGGAGAACAGAAGGTAATGAAGGGATAAGAAGCAAGAATTCTGTTTGGGTTTGTAGTTATACATTTGCCATATTTATCCAGGAATTAACTGCTCTGGATTCCTAATTCCCTGGAAAGAGATAAACTACTGTATCTGTGATAAATAAAGTATTGATTCCTGAGCTGTGCCTCAGAAATATATATATATATATATATATATATAAGTGTTCCATCTTTTGAAAATTAAAGTCTGAATTTGGAACTAGATTCCAAAAGAAAAAATAATTAAATTCTTTTTTTTCTCCCCCTCCTGTTGAGATGATGACTTGTCATTTTACAAATCTAAGTTAGAAGTCCAAAAAACCATGCTTTGTAGAAGATGGTTAAAATAAGTATTTGTGAAAATGCTTTGCTTTGCAAGTTGGTTTTTTCTGGGACACTGTGGAAATACAAGTTCTTTTTGATGCATTTCATTATAATAATACAAAGTATTTCACATAAGACATGGATTTTCCCTTTCTAAGGAATATCAAATACACATTAAACATGTGGATATAAACTGCTGTTTTTAAAAGTGTTCAGTTTTATATTTAAAGAAAATCAGAAAACACTGGTGAGGTACAAAGTGATTTTGCTGTGAGAATCATTAAATCTTGTTGTTTGAAGAGTTGTGTAAAATGACTTTTCATTCACATGCACATACCATTCCTGTAGCAGACTTCTGTTTATGTGTAGAAGTCAGGCTCATACTTTTGGACGATAATATCCAAGTTCTTGATTCGGTAAATTTTTGGTTATTAAGAAAACAGTTTTATGTTCTCTTTTTGTTCTTACAATTCTAAAAGGAGCAAGTAATTCTTAACGTGAGATCATAGCACTTAGAACTTTAAAAAGTTCTACATGGAAGTAAGATGGCAAATACTCGAAACTGTATTTTAAATTTCATCTTCTGTGGTGTTCTTATTATTTGTTTGTGAATGAGCAAAAGGTTCAGATGAATTTTTTGTTATGCTGACAGGTCAAAGGACTGAACACAACTCTATGCAGTTATTTTTATGGGTTAATTTGTGTATGAAATGTCCATGAGCGCCATGCTCTGTGACAGACAGGACTGAAATTTGCACATACCAAACAAGGTGAGACAGCACTGTAAAACACCCTCGGAAGTTTGTGCTCTGCTGAGAATACAGAATCCTTTCCCTCCTCTTGCTGTGGAGCTGACTGTGGTGTGAGCAGGCCCCCTGTGCCCTGCTCCCCTGTCCCAGGCTGTCCGGCTGCAGGGGCGGCTGCTTCCCTGCGCATCCCGTGCGTGGAGCCTGTGGCACAGACGGGGCTTTGCTGCTGCAGGGCTGGTGTGGCCAAAGGGGTCTGGTGTGCCTGTGCTTTCCTTGGCCATGCCACAGCACAACTGGCACACTTTCAGCCTCTGTCTGGGTTGTTTATGCTCCAGGGGCCTGCCTTAGGAGCAGGAGGCTGTGGCTGGAGGTTCTGCTGTTCATGGGTCCCATAAATACCAAGCATCAAAAGCCAAGGAGAGAGTATGGCTGGGTGGGGTGATGGGCAGTGCTCCTGCTTTCAGGAATGATCTGCAGTTTCTGCAGGGCCTGGAAGAGGTGAGGACTCCAGTGTCTGCTTCTCCTCTGAATAAGGACCCTGGGGCTGGAAACTGGACAGAAGTGCATTGATGAGGAAAGTGTGAAGGCTGGTGAGAAAGATGGTACATTTTACACAGAGAGCTGTGGTTCAAAAGCAGGCAGGATTTTTTGTTTAAAGTAGAAACAGCTACTTTACAATTTGGCACTGAGGAGGCTTTTCAACTGTGTGAGGGTGGCAGCGCTGCTGGGCACCAGCAATTCCCATAGGCTTTGGCAAGGACAGGGTCCTCCAAGCATTGACTTCTGTTCATGGCAATCCATAAGTTAAAAAGAGCCAGAGAGGGGGAGCTGAATTCCCCACACAAAACATTGGGTAATTGTCTCCATGGTTATTAATACCCTTTAGCCAGAACTTAGATTTTGCTTGGCACCTTTTGCCTCAGCTGACTCTGGAGCTGGCCTAGGAATTAGCAGCTGCTTGTGTGTGACCCGGCCCATTCCCTCCCAGCTTCCTGCAGCTGCTTCCCTCCTCCTGAGCTGCAGCCTCCCTACTCCAGCCATTCCCTGCCTTTGGAAAACAACCAACTTCTTTAGGTCACCACACCTGAGGGTGAGAGGGTGCCAGCGCTTCCCAGCCTGGAAAAGAGCGACCGAGGAAGCAAAAGACATCATTTAAATGCTGGCAGGAAGCTGCGGTGCTGAGTGTGTGCCGGGAATGAGCAGCCCCGGTGCCACCAGCCCGGTGCCACCTGCCCTGTGTCAGCCAGGAAATGGCCCTGGGCCATCCTCTCTGCTTTTGGCTCAGGGAAACAAAGGTTATTGCACCCACTCCACACGTTGCTGTTTGTTGTTCTCTCTTTTAATGAAGATTTCCAACCCAATGCAGACACAAACTTTTAGAGGTGGTGAGTGTAAACCACAGGCAGCCTCTAGAAGAGATGCTTGAGAGACTTTCTCTATGCTGCCTCAGTTAGGCTCTTCTTGAGCCAATGATACAGCTGAGGTGCCCCTTGAAGTGCTCACAGTTCCACTATTGAACAGGGTGAGGGGCTGGAGTGCAAACAGCTGAACTAACAAAATGACTTCATGCTCCAGTGAAATTTCATTTAAAGTATTAGAAATTAAATCATATTTTTAAATGTGTTAGCACTGTAGGATGAAAATTTTAATATGCAAATTTTTAAAATTGAATTTTTACCCTACTAACTGGAGTGATTAGTATATTTTAGCAAGATAATTAACTATAATTCTAGACAAATCACTAGATTAATGAGAATAATTGTCCTGACACATTGTAGAGGTTACAATAGAGAGGCAGGGCCTACCAATGTCTCTCGGCCCCCTTGGATAAGCAGATTTCAAACTCCATTATCTTCCTTTTTTCATGTAGGAAAAGCAACAGGAGAATATAGCTGATGATAATCACAGGAAAACAAAATTGGCATTTATCAGTATAATCTTAAAACATCTAATAGGCTGTTTCTTGAAGGAGAAAACTTGAAAATTAGAGCACCAAAGCAAATTAGATAAGAATGAGCAGACTTCAAAACCAATTTTGAATATCAGGACATTAAAGAAACATCTGTTCTCAAAACTGTCTCTGGTAAAACCCCTTCACTTCACCAAGCCCAGACCCAGCATTTTCATTTGGAATGGGAGATCATATTCCTCAGTACAACAAACCCTTCCCTATGTCCTTCATCCAGCTACTGAACAGCAAACATCCTTTTAGCAAAGGGGCCCATCAGGCTGCTCTTCACCTCCTTGGGTAACAGCAAGGAAGAGTTTGGCATTTTGTGAAAGCACTTCTTGGGCTTATCTTAGAGCTAGTGAAAATTAAGTTGGGCAGCTGTCCCTGCCACAGGATGACCAGTTACCTGGGTTTACCCCCTTCTAGGGATGGTTTTCATTGCAAAGGGCACACCAAGTAAAGGAGAAAGCTCAATCACACAATCTGTGCACCATGCTCTTTTTCCTAGGACAGAGCACCAAACAGAGAACAATAGCTAATGCAGGGCAAGTAGAAAAGAAGGTGCACCTGCATGGAAATTACTACTGCTAGATAATTTGGCTGCTCTGGATTCAAAGAGCTAAATCTACTGAGCTCAGACAAATTTACTGTTGGAAGCACAGATGCAGCTATTTAGCAAATAAAAGTACTAGGTAGGGGGAGGCATGATGTAAATTTTGAGACCCCAGCAAAAGCAGTGCTGGCTGGAGAAAGCTCACTCATTAATGTTTGGCATGTTTCTTGTGGGAGGTGCAGGTTGTTTGTGCCATGATTTCACAGTTGTGCCTGGTGTGTCACTGATCTCAGGGGAATGGAAAAATGATGTTCTAACCTGAAGAACCTGCTCACCTCAGAAATAAGCTCTGTAATCTCTGCTTGGGGAGCTCTTAACACAAGAAGGATGTCACATTACTGCAGTAACTACAGGCTTCAATATTGGACTTGATCTAATTGAGATCTCTTAAATTCAATAAGGCTGACTCAGTCTAAGTGCTGATTCAGAACTCCCAGATATCACCAGTGCTCTCTCCAGCTGGGTGCAAGTCTGGGGTGAGCCTGAATTCTCCTATCCCCATTTTCACTCACCTTCTGTGTGCTCTGACTCAGGCCTGACTTCCTCAGCCTTCCCCTGCATAATTATAAAAAGGAGCAATCTCAGACTCTAAATTTCCTCTTGTCCCAAATCTGACACCTTCCTACTCTAGAAATGTCCCAGTACCCCAGTGACACAGAGAAGAGGAACTGCCCACTTAAGGACACAGCCCACAGCCTCTGCCTAAATGAAAGTGCTGATGCTGCTCAGGTAAGCTGGTTGCCTTCTGCAGGCTCTGGCTGGAGTAATTTTGTAGGCTGGACCAAGATGTGCTGGACCAAGATGTTGCTGTGCCTCTTTCTGTTAAATAGAAAGCAAATGTGACTCTCCTCAGGTTGGTTTCATGCTACAGCAGGGTGTGTGTCATAAGGAAATCTGCAACCTGTTGGTCTTTCCATTCAGGGATTTAAGAAAGAGTATCTGATGTTTGTCCTATGAGCCTGTGTGTGCCAAAGTACTAACCTGATTTTCTACTTTGTTGCTCTGTGAATAGCTGAGAACTCTCCAGTGCAATACTGAAATAATTCAGTTTTACAACTGGATTTAAACTTCTAGAGGAAAAAAGTCTGTGCAGTAATAAAAAGGATACCTTTTAATACTGCTTCCAGAAATCTTACTGCTATCACCAACTCAACTCTTTTCCTCAAATAGCCATTTCTTGGAATTTCCCAAATAAAAAGAAGAGGTTGGTGTTTCTATTACAAGGTTATTAGCAAAGAATGTATTGGTTCCTACAGAAAGGTCAGGAATGCTCAGTGTTTTCTAGGTGTGTTGGATTAGAACAGGAAGCAGGTTATTATTTAACTTGCTTTTTACTGTGAAGTACAGGAAGAAACTCTTTGGCATTTTGACAGAAATGTGATTTGACACAGTGATGGGCTGAAGGTCTCGCTTATGGCACTATAAAATTTTCTGTAATGATTCCTATCATTCTGGCAGATAGATGTCTAAAAAGGGACTGCATTTGAGTGACAATGTGTCTGGCCATTAAATTTTCTAACTGTCCAGGAGTGACATGTTATTTGGCAGCAACTTTAATGGTCTCGAGCATGTGACACTGCTCTAGCCAAGAATAAATGTAATGCAAGTTGACAAAGCAGAGAAGTGTCTGGCATCACACAGAGGTCTCACTGAGGAACCAGGAGAGCTTCAGGACCTCACTGCTGACTGTTACACACATTTGGATGCCACCATTAAAAGTATTGAGAACTCCACCTAGCCATGGCCAAATATTAAAGTCAGACCCAATGCTAATGCCTTCACACCTTCAGAGCATGAGCATCATGCAAGCTGAGAAAATAGTTGCCAGAAATTTCAAGACAGGCTGATGTTGCTGTCTTGCTGGGTGCCTCAGCTGTGCTCCTGCATATTACTGCCTGCTTCTGCCATGACTTTTCACACTGCTACTTCATGAAGGTGACTTACTTAATAGTACTTTTTTAGAAAACAAAACAGCCCCTCTTTTGGACATTGGTAAATTTCTCTCTTCACATATCAAGCTCATATTTAATAATGTTGCAATTTCTTGACTGCCTTAACAAGGAGAAAAGCAGGTGCAACTGAAGAATTCTTACTGAAATTTTACTAAATGCTTAAATATATGAAACTTTCATTAATACCTATTACAAAAGTGAGTATCAACATAACAGATAAGTTTTTTATTTGTCACTTTAAAGCAGCTCCTCAGGACTCCTTTGCTGTTCACAGTCCCAACTGGTAACAGCAAAACCCTTGTGATTACAAATATTTAAAATATTTTCAAACAGCACTGAGAGCTTTGCTTTTGCCAGGCCTCTAAACTCCATGTATCCTCATTTATCTGGCATCTACAGCAATATAAAAATCACCTAAATGTAATAGAAATGAACCACATATTCTAGTCCTCTCCATTGTTTTTACAATAGGAGTGTAACCAGGTTGTCTTCCCTGACACAATTTTGTTGGGCTTGCATTAATCAGTAGACACAATTGCTTGACTGGAATAAAAATTAATAGTCAGGTAGTTTTTACCATGAATGTTTCTTCAGTGAGAAACAACTTGAGAATGACTAAAAGTGACAATATTTTGTTAAAATGACATGAAAAACACTGAGCCATGGCACATTAAGAAGTCTAGATACTTTGATCAAGCTGAAAACAAGAAAACTTATCAGTCCTGGTAAGAATATTTAATCTTCTGCCCATGCAAAATTTTTAAACCGGACCTCTTGAAGTTGCTGCTTGTAAGCAGCTGCTTCTTTTTCCCTAGGGAAATGTGTATTTCTCACCCCCAGGGCCTGCTGAATTGGAAAGAACTGCAGAGGAGAAAACATCATGCCAAGATGCTGTATGAGTGGAGAAATCTAGGGCTTATATTGTTATTTATGAACATCTAGTACTTGAATACAAATATTCTGAATTTTATAGACAGTCAGATGAAGACTCCATCCTCCTAAGTTGAAAGATTTCCTTTTTCCCAGGTTTTCTTGAGGTTTTCTCTAACATTAGTCATCTTAGTAAGGGTTCAGAAATTTCAGGGTCCAAGGGACCCTGAGTAGGGGCCTGGTTTGGTTTTCTGCCATCTGAAATATAAAAACTAGAAGTTATTTGAAATGTGTTGTAAACTGGAGATAAGGGGGTTTCGGTTTGATTAATTGGTTAAAAACTGTATTTGAGAGAACTTGAGTTATCTTCTGGCTGTTTGCTCCTCAGTTCATGAACTGAGTAAGAAAGTCCAGAGAGCCATAGATACCTAAATCAGAATAAAGCTTTTAAGCAAATTTTATAAAAGCATGTGGCCAAGTCTTGTGTCATTGATATGATCTAGCTGTCCGATAGAAAGAAATGCCAGCTATCAGACATACAGAAATTATGAGTTCTGCTTTGACAGAGATTCAGGAAAGGTTGAGTGGGTTTTTATTCCTTCACTTTGCTATGTTATTTAGTGGTGGTCTGTTGGTTTGGTTTATTTTATTATTTCAAATGCAGGCATTCCTCTGTAATTGAAATTCTGGTTTTATGGAAGTTATTGAGAATACCTGTACACTTTTTTCACTACTACCTTGCATTCCTTAGTCATCCCTGCTCCCAAAGTCTTGACATATAACTAGTCAAAATCCGAAAGCAAGATTTTTTTTGATTAGGGTGCCAGATGTACTGAAAAATAAGATTAGGAATTTGGAGTCAAAGCCAATTTTGAATTGATCACACTGCTCTGTGTGCATGTGAGCACACAAGGCATATCTATACAGTTGTTATTCTCCAAGGCAGGAAGAGAGCAAAGAAGGGGAAAGATCTCTGACTAGTTTCTTTGAGTAACCTTGTCTGTCACACAGGATGTCACTCTGTCCTTCATTTGCAAGGGGTGCTGAGGAACAGATGCTCTGAGCAACAAACATGCTTCTCTGTGCAAAGGAGTGGGTCTGAACAGAAAGCTGTGCTAGGGATTATATTCCTACACCCAGCAGTCACTTTCTTTGCCTTCATTCTTTATCAGGCCAAATGAGCTTGTGAGGTGTCACACTGCCCACTGAAGTAAAAGCAAGAGGAATCCTTGAGAACTTTGAACCCAGTTCCAGTGATGATCTGGTGGCCAAGGTGCTTTAACTTCACGTGACTGAGACATCCCAGTTACCCCCCTGCAAAAGAGATGTGCTTTTCTGCAAAGTCAACTTTTAAAGCATTATAGCATTTTTAAGTCATCTTCATTAAGATTTTCTTCAATAATTATACCTGTTGCTTAGATTCCATTTATACAGAGTTAGTATTTTTAATCTGACCTTTGAACAAATCCAAGCAGTTTATTAGGGAGAATTATTCATAGGGAGAATTCACAAAATTTTATTGAATAGCTAGTAAGGTTTCTACATAATGACTTTGAAAATTAAAACATATTTTCTCTGGATTCATACTTCAGGAAAAAAAATCCTGTTCAGTAAAGAAATCAACTCTTTTCCTTGTCATCATGTGACAGCAGTATCTGTAGGGTTACCTGGAGATCTGCTCACTGTAAATGAAAATAAATGGAGTAGCACACTAGCAGCAGTAACACCAAAAGATCCATTAACAAAATGTTTGTCTGGAATAGTTTAAACACCACAACTTGCATTATCCTGTGGAAAGTTCGTACAGTGGCTTGCCAGGAAACAATCTGGACATTCAAATATTTTCCCTAATGCCTGATATTCACAATACAGGAAAAAACCCTCACATCTAGGGTGTAGAATTCAGGCTTTTAGGCTGCATGTTCATGCAAGGCAGCTGTCACCCTGATGGAGCTCCTTGGGGAGGCTTGCCCAGGATGCTGCTGCTTGCCTGGGCTGTGGCTCTCTGCCTGGGACACAAGGGCAGGGGAGATGTGCCCATGGCTATGTCTGTGCCCAAAAGTGGGGTGGTCAGTGCCAAGTGCCTGTGGGTGGACTCCCAGGCACCTGTGCAGCAGGTGTGATGGATGCCCAGGACACTGTGCTGGTGAGCATCCTTCAGCAAACACTGCCAGGGCGTGGCCAGGTGGCTTTGCACCTCAGCGGAACAGCTCAAATCTGCAGGATCCCCATGGACCCAGATGTCTTCTGGTTTATTTGCTACTTACCTGAGCCAAGAGAGCTTGGCTTTCCCTTACACTGCATAAAATGGGAGGAGCTTCTTTATAGGTGAAAATGTCAGCGAACAATGAAATTGCAGACTAACCTTTATGATTGTTCTAGTCTGTGCTTTCTTTTTTTAAAAAAAGGGAGGCTGTAGCTGTATATGCATTAGGGAAAAGGTGGCATATTTGCCTGTGGAGTCAAACTTTATATAAATTTACAGTTTGAAATTTATATACCTTTACAGTTTGAACTGAAAGTTTTTAGCCCTGGAGAAAAAAAAAAAAAGGAAGGAATCACTTCCCTTAGCTCAGTTATGCTACTCAGGGATTTGCAAAATGAAAAAAAAAAAGGTGGTTTCAAGGACATCTATTTTCTTTGCAGAAGTGGTAATTAATATTCTGCACTAAGTGGATTTGACAGGTGCAAAGTGCTGACTGAGAAAATTGTACCATCATCTTTACAGTTCTGTACAAGAGCAAATGTTGACTTCACAAACTGGGCTTGGTTTTTTTAAGCTGGGTTCTATGTAAAGGCAGAAAGTCTTGGAAAGTGATATAGAAGCTGAATATTAACTTCTGTCCTGGACTTTTAAATAGGCAACTCCAGGGGCAGAGTGGCTCTTTCTATAACCTCATTCTTGGACACTTTTCCAAAAAGAGTGAAAGAGTGACTCAGTTTTTTTTCCTTCTACATTTTACACTTTTTGATTTGCACAGAAACAGTTCAAATACCCCAAAGTCTGATCTCCTATTTATTCTTACTCAGGTGACTTGCAAGATCTGAAGATACTGTTGCTCACTGGAAATGTCAGGCACTGAGCCACAGTTTCTCATGACAGTCACAGCCTGTAAAATGAAGCTTCTTCATTTAAAAATGGTCCTTGTTTCTAGCTTGAAAGAAAGCATACAAACTCTGAACAAGTTGCACCAGGTTAAACTACTGAAAATCAATGATAGATTATTAGGAAACATGTCCAAGGAATAGTGAGGATATTATTTGAAAGACAAATAAAATTAGGAAAAGGGGGAAATACCCTTTTCTTATTTATCATCATGTAAAATATCTACTAAGAAACTATCACTCTGTTTCAAGACAAAGAGACAGACAAGTAATTTAAAGAAGTAACAAATAATAAAAACTGCTAAATGAAACCTGAAGACATGTCTTAGACCTAGAACAACCTAAATTTTTATAACCTCTGGAAGGCACAAAAGGCTTACTTACTATGCCTCAGTGGCATCCCACTAAGCAATCCCAGCCTATTTGTTGAAAATTGTCACTAAAACAATTTTCAAGATTACAGAAGCCACCACACCATGCATATATTGTTCTAAACACATTTAATTGCAATTTGGGTTTTTTGCATGTTAGTTGCCAAAAGCCCAAGAATGTCCTTGAAGAAGAAAACAGCTTTCCTGTGCAAATAACCCCTTAACTTTGACAGCACTGTACTTTCCAGTTTTTAATAGCAGCTGTTCAAACAAACTTTTTTATAATTCAAAAAGTACAAAGTAGGATTGGTGTTGGGGAGGATCATAAACTTATGTGCTAGCGCTTTTTATTGATGGAAGGCTTTTTATTGATGGAAGGCTCAATGTGCACACTGACTATCTTCTAAATGCAGACTTCGATTTTTCTCCTGTTATATCAGGTAAGTGGTGCATTACTGGATCAAGGCTAATAGACTTGGTGTGTCATACAATAGCTCACTCCTGCCTAAAGAGGAAAGCTGCCAGGAATGGGGGGGGGGAATCTCTGATGGCCATGTCATTCTTCCAAAGTCTCATATTCTGGTGCTTCTGTCAAAAAAGTTCATACACATCCCCAACCTGTGGACCAAGTTCAAAGGTTTATTTGCCCCAAACTTTTCAAAATGAGAAATAGGTTTGCTTGTTAAATTATTTATCCACATTCTCTCTAAAATCCTTATAAGCCACTGAGCAAACATGAATACTGCACAGCACTGTGTTATCCTCACGTTGGACTGTTTCTTAGAAATACTGGCTACTGCAATTCTTATTAACAATCCCTGGTGTCACAGAGATCAGACCCTGGGTTTGGGGCAGACTTGGTTTATTTTTGCTTAAGCTGCTGGACAGGGACTCTGAATAAAGAAATCCCCGTGCCTTCACACCCTCACAGTCTGTGCACAAGATCTTCATGTGCCCTATGTGTGTCTCTTGATCCAACAGAAATTTATGGTCCGGGATCTTCCAACACCTCACTGGATTCTTTATCCATGTCCACATGGACAGCCCATTAACTGCTCTTATCTTGCAGCTTGGTGCAGCCTTGGGACCCTCCTTTGTGTTACTGGGTACCGAGGTCTCGGCCCTCATCTGGAAGTGTCAGGTCTTTCTCTGTTTCCTCCCCTGCTGAGCCAGCCATGCTGACAAAGGGAGCTCATTTCAAATTCACCAAGAGTGTTTTGTGCAGGGCCTATTCGTGCTAAGTCGTAAGCAAGTTACAATTAAACTTAAGCCTATGCATTTCTCATATTCTATAAGTAAATCTATTCTAATCCCAAACTGACAGACACCTTGAGAGGAAATACCATGCTGTAAGCCTTTGATTGTTGCTTTTGTTGTATAACTTCATTGAAAGGATGGTGAGGCATTGTAATAGGCTGCCCAGGGTAGTGGTTGAGTCACCATCCCTGGAGGTGTTCAGGCGTGGGTGTGGCACTTGGGGCTATGGTTAAGTGCTGAACATGGTGGTACTGGGTTAACAGTTGGACTCCACGGTGTTAGAGGTCTTTTCCAACCTCAACAGTTCTCAGTTTCCATGATTATAGCATGGGGTAAAATCATTGTCTCTCTGACTGCCACATAGTCTTCACACTGCAGCAAAAGGTGAAGACACTCTGTCTAAAACCTCATCTGTCACCATGAGAGGAAAATAAAATGAAAAACATTCCAGATAGGTTTACTACTTCAAACACAAATTTGCAGGCGGACTGTGCTTTTCCACTGTTCCCTTGATCATCAGTTGCTTGTGGTCTCTGTAGGGTGACTTTTGACAGCTGGAGTACAAGGCTGAGATATTAAGTTATCCGGGCACATGCACCAGTGCCTGGACCAGTAGCAGCGCCGAACCCCGGGCTGCCATCACCAGTGTAGCTAATAAGAAAAACGGGTTAGAAAACAAAAAAAAATTTTGTTCTTAAAAAGAAGCCAGGAATTGCCACAGAGTTACAAGAAGCTGATTTTGTCATGATCGTGGGAGATGATTAAGAAAAGAGAAGGAAGTTAAGGATGAACTATTACCCAAACTTTTGACACAGTCTAAATGTGGTTAAAGTCGTGTAAACAACTGGATGGGGGATTCAGCAGGGGAGAAGTTGCGATGGAGCAGAGGGAAGACAAAGGGGCAGCAGCTGCCTTCGCTCCGCGGGCGGTGCGCGGGGGCGCTGCTGCCGGCGAGGGGAGGGCAGGGCAGGAGATAAACGGGGCGCGATCGGCCCGACGGCGCCGCTCCCTCTCAGAGCCGCCGAGGTCGCGGACGGGAGCGGGCGCATTGTCCCGGGAAGGCACGGCGGGGTGGAGCCGGACTCCGCGCTGGGCTGCCCGGGCTGCCTCGTTCGGGGAGGGCGGTGCCCAGCTGAGCCGAGCCCCGCTCCGTGCCGGCCGCCTTCAACGCGCCTCGTCCCGTCTCCGTGCCCGTCCGCCCGGGAGTGGAGAGAAGCGCGGGCAGAGGGGCCGGAACGAGGAGGGAGGGAGGGAGCCGCCTCACCGGGGGTTTGCCCGGCTGCTCGCAATGGGACGCGGCCCCGCCTGAGCACCTGCCGGCAGCCCCCGCTCCCCTCAGCCCTCGACGCCGCTATGGAGAGCCCCGTGAGCGGCAGCGCGGCCGCGGAGCCGGCGCCCCCCGGCGCGGAGCCGGAGCTGGCGGCCGGGGGCCCGGCGGAGGCGGAGGCGGCGGAGGTGGGCTCGGCAGCCCCGCGGCCGCGCTGCCTGCGGGCCGTGTACGTGCTGAACGACCCGCCCAAGGCGGGCACCGGGGCGCGGAGCCCCGAGGCCGGGGCGCGGCAGTGCCTGCTGCGGGCTTGCGAGGCCGAGGGAGCCCAGCTCAGCACCGTCAACTTCGGCGAGCTGGACTTCGGCGAGACGGCGGTGCTGGACGCCTTCTACGATGCGGGTGAGCGGGCTGGGCTGAGGCGGGACGCGGGGCGGGGGCTCAGGCTGGAGCCTGCCCTGCGCCGCCTCCCGGGTCGTGCGGGGACACGGCCGGCGGGGACGGGAGCGCTCGGTGAAGGTGGTGCCGAGGGACAGGGAGAGCGGGGCTCTTGGGAAGGGGTGTGGGGACAGCGAGATGGGTGCGAAGGGATCCTCATGTAATGCGGCCAGCACAGGGAGCAGGAGAAGGTGAGAAAAAAGTTGAGGCTCTTACAGCAGCTCATTGAATCGCCACGGTGCGTTGTCCCAGCAGGACTGTGGATCCTACAGCACCAACCGAGTCTTAAAGAGTAGCCGAGCTCCTGCTGGGGTGGTTTGCTAAGAACCCTCTTCCAGGTCCCAGCCTGATGGGGAGCTTAGAGTGAGACACAGGACAAAGACACACCAGCCTCTGATCTGGCCTGGCCAGAGGCTTCATGTTCACCACTCTCACTCCGGCCTGGAGGGTGAAATTGTCTGTGAGCAAAGTCTATGGCTCTGTATTGCTCTGAACAAGGGCCCTGAGGAAGACTTGCGGGTATTGCCCACCCCGTTCAGGTTCCAGCTGGTGACAGGTGTCTGTCAGTTCTAAAGAAAGCTGGTGTCCCTTCTCTACTCAAAAACACCTGGCTGATTTGGCACTATGGCACAGAACTGTGAGCTTTTTGAGCACACATTGGAAGCTTCTGAACCAATAGGTATTATAAACTAATCAAGGTCAGTATGTGGGCATTTTGCTGGCATGCAGACAAACTTTTTTTTCCTATCTGTATGAGCCAGCATAAGGGAATGCCGGAAACTGACAAACTCCAAAATGGAAAGTACTCTTTAAGTCCATCTTTCACAGTTCATCTTTCATAAGAACTTTGTTTTCCTCATGAGATGTGTTAAAGAATATTTCCTAAAACTTTAGCTGTATTTTAAATTCTCATGTGATTATGAGTCCATTTCATCGCAATAAGTCACCCAAATATTGAGGAACCTCACATCCTTTTTTGTTAGTGTTTTTCCCCAGTCAGAGTGCTTTTTATGTCTCTGCTAGCAAGGTTGACAAGTATGTACTACATTCTTTGTGCATCTTAGTACACAAACACAACCTAGCAATTTCTTTTATAGCCACTCTGAAGGTAAGAATAAGGCACTCATCAACACAAAATTATTCCTCTGTTTCTGCTAATAGTGTATTAATGTATTAGACACATACCTGCTCTGTGTTGTACTGAGAGTCTGAAACGGCTATTTAAAAGGGGTTCTTAAATCACTGCATTCTGAAGTGAGTGCTTCTTCTCTAGGAGTGTGCCCTAACTTTGCGGACCTTTGATTCAAGTCATCTTGTTGGACCAGGATCATTTTATCACTGCTTAATACCACTTTGTAATAGTAAGGTGTCTGTTGCTGGATACACCTTCAACACTCTTATATCCAGTTTTTTTTTTTTTTTTTCAATTAAAAAGTAATTGAATAGTCCATAATCTGGAATTGTTCCAAAGGAGACTGTTAAAAATAGACTTTTTGTGGATTTCTTTCCTGTAGCAACAATTTGAGATCAGCCATGGGGACAACTTCTTAGTTTGTTAACTTAGTAATGCATGCCTGGGATTGCTGGCATCTCTTCAGTTCTTAAGAACACCGTTAAGAATAAGTGTTCATGTGAACACTCCTATGGCTCACAATGAACTTTGTGTTAGGAAGTTCCCATGTGTTTACTTTAAAAAGAAAACAATCTAAAGAAGTTTTATTGCTGCCTGGGTAAGATATTAAGCAGGTGTTTTCCATACTGAAGATATCTCTTACAGTGTATTTTTACTTAATGTAGCTGAGGGGCGGAACCTTGAAAAGCAATTCCCCCTGCTTTGTATCGAGTGATGGGCTCTCTAAGAGGTGCTGGCCTGTTGCCTTCCCTTGGTTTACTAGTGGAACCTTAACCATCTACTAATGCTTAATGACTGAGCAGCAAAGACCAAAAGACCATCTCATTGTGAGTAGTATCGATGGCTCTTTGTTAAAAATGTTATCTATTAGCCTTTTTCCCTGACTGTGCCTGAAATTGTAGCCTTTACTCAGCCATTAGAAAACCCCCTCCAAAGTGGTTTATTTACCTTACTTAGTATGAATCTATAAGTACCTTTTGTGACAAAATCAGCAAACTTTATGGACAGAGTGCCACAAAAAACTTCAACAGAAACCTCTTTCCTGTCTGCAGGCAGGTTTTTTGGTAGATGATTTTTCAGTAGAACACTGAGAAAAGTGTTGCAAACCCACTAAAATTCTATAATCAGAGTATATGAGTTTTTTACCTTGAGTGTAGTCATTACTGACTTTCCATCATTTGAGACTTTATCGTGAATGGAAGCATGGCTTATGCCTTTAGGTAGATATTGCAGACCTGCAGGTAATGCAGGTGACCCTGATCTTAAGAAATCACTCAGCTTTCTAAGGTTTTGTTTTGCTAAAGGAGAACTACAGCACTTGTGAAAGCAAACTTAAAAGTCATGAGTTAAAAACTTGGTAAAAGAAAAAAAAAAAAGATTTCTTTGCTCAGTGTGGGCTAGAAACAAGCTGTCAGCAAAGTAATTTATATTTTCCAAAAATGGGCAATGATACCTACCTAATAGAGGAGAAACAAGGATGCCTGCACACATTGACTGTATCTCTGGGAAGAAAAAAAGGTAATATTTTTAAACTAAAACTGGCAAGTAGTGTGAAGCTTTTTTTGCAGAAAATAAAAGAATAAAAGTAATTTTCCCTAGGAACAGTGAGCCTAGGAGCTAATTGAGAATTTTTAGAATTCTTCAGAATTATGCCATGAAGAAAATCAAACTATGGGCACTGTAGTGCATTCATAAACAACTTGAGAGACACAATGAAAAGGTGAGTGTGACTTGGATATAGTGTTACAGGTAGAATGATTAATAGCTGCAAAGGATCTTTCTGTTCTGAATGTACTAAGAAAGCAAACATGATGTCAAAGTCAAATGTCTCACCATCTGGAAGGGTGATGTTAGATAGAAAAAATGTAGCTTTTCCTTATCTACTCAAAACTTTATCAAGTCTTAGTGCCTGAAGTACCAGGCAATAGGGTTAAGCTACAGTGTTAAGGGAAGGAGTGTACTAAGTACAGTTATACAGGTTTTGAGTGTTCCCATTTTGGTTTATGAAATCCTATCTCTGTAGCTGATCATACTTTTCCCTCATGAGGGATGTGCAGCAATCTGCTTTGAGGCTTGAAATATTTCTTTGACCATTTGGCCACAGCATTTAGAAATTATACAGTCAGCAGGATGAAAATCAGCTGAAAGGAAGACAGGCTAGAGAGTGAGTGGTGTACTGAGAAATAGAACTAAATGCTGATCTGAGTATTCCTCTGACAATCCAGGGAACTCTCAGGTAATTTGTGAGTATAGGGGAATATTTTGAAGTCTGTTTCTGCTGTTTTGCTGTATGTGAATTTCTCTAATCAATATCTTGTGTTGTAAGGCAGCCCCAAAATGCATGGTGTGATACCTGTCTCTGCAGACTTGTCTTCATCCAGAGCCAAGACTTGGGAGTGAGCCTAAACAGAGACTGAAACATGGGTCCTCCTTCCTTCTATACCATAGTTGAACCTTTCTTAACCTGACTTTCTTGTCCCTGAAACTCTTTTTCTTTGTGTTACACTGTGAAAGGGGAAGGAGGAAATAAATTTTCTGGATCCTAATTTTCAGGCTCTGGCACCTGCTGGGGGAATCATTGCCTGTTCCTCAGCTGCCTGCCCTGAAACCCTCTGCCCTCAGAAGGCCAGTGTCCCCACTTCAGAATTGGCAGGGATGCTTCAGCTTCTTCAGCCTGAGGGCTGAGTGCATCAGGTGCAGTAAACACTTGTCACTGCTTTAGGATAATATACAGCATGGTAACCCATGTAGCTTAGCTGTTGGCACAGCTTCCCTTGCTGACTCTGCTGCAGGGAGTGCAGTCTCTGACAGGAATGACAGGTGAGGGCAATAACTTCTAAACAAACTTCATCATACCTTCCTGCTGCAGTTTATCTTTGCCCCTGGGTGTGACAGGGAGCAGTGGTGGAGTTAAGGGTTAGTGCTCTGATGCTTACTTCAGCAGGCAGGGTTTGCTGTTTTTCTGAGGAACACTTAAAATCTTTTCCTTCCTTTTTTTTCCCTCAGAGGTCACTCAATGGCTAGGGGTGTATTTGCTTTCAATCTCAAGAGATATATATACCACAGAACACAAAAGTACCAAGAGAAGCAAACCAGCCATCTTTAGAACAGGAAGGTGGTGGATGAGAGGCTGGGCTGGATATTGTGCTGCTTCAGTAAAACAGCAGAGCTGTTGGGACCTGATCTTTTATCTCTGTGGTGCTGCGCACTTAGAGCGACTTCAGGTGTCTCCAGCAAAGCTCTGCATTGTGACATCAAACCAAATATTCTGGTAACAAAACCCTTTAATACACCACTATTGCAGTCCTTTTATATCCAAGTGTGTGAGGCCGGTTTTAAATGACAGTAACAACCATCAGGTCTACATATTACTGTCATAAAACTGTTTAGGTTGGCAGGGACCTTAAAGGTCATCCAGTTTTAACCCCTCTGACATGGGGTTTCACTAAACTAAACACAGGTTTCACTAAACCTGTCCAGACTGCATTGAACACTTCCAGGGATAGGGTATCCACTCTCTGTGTAGTATGTTTCAGTGTCTTACTATCCTCACAGTCATCTAAATCAGCCCTCTTTCATCTTGAAGCCGTTCCCCCTTGCCCTATCACTACAGGCCTTTGTAAAAGGTCCCTCTCCAGTTCTCTTGAAGCCTCCTTTAGGTACTGCAAGGTGCTATGAGGTCTCCTCAGAGCCTTTTCTTCTCCAGGCAAAACAGCCCCAACCCCCTTCCTGGGAGATGTGTTCCGGCCCTCTGATCATCTCTTCACAGTCCTCCTGTTGAGCCTCTCAAACAGGTCCCCACCCTTGTTTTGCTGGAAACCCCAGAGCTGGATGCAGCACTCCTGGTGGGGTCTCACAAAAGCAGAGTAGATGGGGAGAATCCCCTCCCTTGACTTGCCAGCCGTGCTGCTTTTGATGAAGTACAGGACACAGTTGGACTGATGGTCTCAGAGGTCTTTTCCAACCTAGTTAATCAATTCTGTGATTGATTGATTGATTCTGTGATTCATGCACCTTCATCTTTCTTAGATGGTTTCAAACCTTATAGTCTGCATGATACACAACACAAATGGTGTGTTTGTGTTTTTTTTATAACTTACTCTGCAAGTAATATTTTTCACTGTGTGATTATAAGTCAAATTGAGTCTCACTAAATAGACTTAGAAGCTTTTACACCCATTACAAATTACTTCAAAAATTTGAACATGTAAGATTATTCTGAAAAAAGGAACAACTGCATCTATTGAACTGCCTTAGCTCTGAAGACCAATTACTGTCACATGGCTCTTGAAAACACTGCAGTAAAGTGGGTTTTGGTTGTTTGTTTTTAATATTGTTTAATTTATTTTTTAAAAAATAAAACTCGCAGCATTTTCTGGAATTCTTCATATCAGTGAATGTTCTTCTGATAGAGTTTTTTTTTCCTCTGATAGGAGGAAAGAACTGTGCTGGCTATGCATACTAGTCTGCAAATTCTAAAGGTCCTTTTATTTATTTATTTATTTAAGAAGTATATGCAAACGTATTTTTCATGTAGTTTCTAATTTGCTCTGAAGGAATCTACTGTGCCATTTGACTGTGAGATGCTGGCAAGCAGATCTCCAGTTCTGCCTTTTGCATTTCAAGTTGACTTTCAGTGACTCCCAGCCCCTCATATCCTTTGCAGTGATTCCATGCTTGCTCAGTCTTGCTGTGCTGTGTGTAGCACGTTCTTCATAGGTGTAAGAATTTTTTCTCTTAGACCTGCAGTCTCAAAATTAGGTTAAACAAAAATAAAGGAAGTGTTTGCTTATGTGGTTTAATTACATTGCTTTAATTTCCATCCTCCATAAAATAGGCAAACTATGGTAGATATGTGGTAGTTCATATTACATTCTGCAGTCATGCTCTTCCTTTATCAGTGTAATCATACATTGCTTTTTTAATTGTTAAATTAACCTTGCACGTCCTAGTTAAAAGGTAAGTAATTAAACACACTTGCACATGCTAGTTAAAAGGTAGCCTTTACAGGCTAGTAAAGGTAAGTTCCTGGTTTGCCTTGAGGTAAAGATCTTCTGACTTGTAAGGACTTGTGCAAAACCTAGTTGAGAACTCAAGATATTTTAGTTTCTTCAAGATGGACTTGTGTCAGAGTAGTCAAGAGCTCTTGGCCAAGAACAAGAAGTAGGATAGAGTGATTATGTGCATTATTATTATTTGATTTATTGCTAATTTAATGTCTAAGTACAGTTGTAATTAGGCTGTAAAGCAATATGTAAATAACTATAATCTATTAAAACAGATAATAGTGCAATAGGGTCATGGTCTCTCCAGTTACAAGCTTCAGTGAGACCCCCTTACTTTCTAAACTCAGAGGAGTTTAGGTGTGGCTAGGTCCACTTAGTCTCAGATTTGGTCAACAGTTTATGTCTAAAGGCTTACAATATAAGCAGGTTTGGCTGGAAAAGTACAGGTCAACAGTCTTTAGCCTTGGAGAGTTCACCAGTCCAAAGCAACAAAGCACCTATGCATCTGCTTTTGGATTTTATCTCCACATGTGACTGGATCTTAGTGGTTTTCACTCACTATCAAAAAGTCACTGTTTCCCATCTTCAGGCTGCAGGTTTCCCTGCTGGGAGGGGGCTCCACCTGGAAGCTGCTTGCAGCACCAGGAGACCAGCTGGACCAGTCTCTGCCAGCATTTGATACCCTTCTGCAGGCCAGCGTGCACCAAAGGCAGTCCTGAATGTCTTGGCTCCCCCATCTCTGGAGTGCATTAATTATGCATTCAGACAGTTCCTCCTGCAATCCTCACCTGGTGTTGCAGTCCTAGGAACAAGGCTCATTGCCATCAGGGACTGCAGAAAGGGGACAGTGTGGGGCTGTGTGTGGAGGTCTCATGCAATGGCCCAACTATCTTCTGTCAGCATCACAAGCCTCAGATTCAAACTCTGACTGCAAACCTGTGTTCTGGAGATACTCAGGGCATGCTGCTGCTTCCATGCATGTCGAGGAGCAAGGGTGTTATGTGGCTAACATTAGGCAGCTGAGATGTGTGTGGGGTCTTTCTTAGGAGGGCTTCAGTGTGGTTTGCCACTTGCAGGTGAACTCTGTGAACACAGTAGGCTCTGGTTGCCATGCACTTCAGGAGGGCTGTGAATTGCTTTAGCCTCAGGCTACCTTTGAACAGTAGCAAGCGTGCCTGAGGCTGAGCCAGGAGAGGCCTTGCAGCTGTTGCTTTGTCCTGCCCCCTGGCACAGGCGGGATATAAACAGCGTAGCTCCTGTGTCAGCTGAGGTAAGGGGCATTCAATGAGCAGCCAATGGGTCCAACGTGTCTCAAAGTGTGATTTCACCCCACCTGTCTTCCTTTATAAGTGCTGCATGTATCTTCACCTTTTCCTGGGAGGTTGGGCTGGTTATAGAAATGTGCCAGGAGCAAAAATTGCATCACTGTTCTCTGCAAAGAGAAGACATGAATTCTGACACAAGTACTGGATCACTGTGTCATGGGAAGCCACTCATGCTTTTTTTATCCTTCGTAGTACTCAGCCTGATGAGGTCAATGATTCTGCTGTGTGTTTAAGGTGGTGGATTTGAAACTTCTCAGCTATTCTTTGGTAATATTTCAGAGCATTTAAAGTTTTGTCTAAGTCAGTAGTTCAACAGCTGTTATGTCATGGAGTGCAAAGCCCAATGGGATTCACAACTTTAAAACGTGTACCCCAGCTTTTATTACATTGAAGGTAAACGATCCCAGCCTTGGTTAGCACAGTCTTTCTTTAACTGCAGTGGGCTCTGATGACAGGCAGAAATCTGAAATGTAATGAAACAGTAATGACACTGTTAGGACTACATCCCTAGCCTTCTGCTGATGTGGGATGGTACAGCTAAATCCAGCAGTAAGGGAAGTACTTCAGTTGATCACAGCAGAACTTATAGCTGTATCTATTCTAATATATACTGCTTTTATGCTTAAATTGGGTTTTAAAAATCTTCAATATCTCTTTAAAGCAAAACACAAGGAGAAGAATCTTGAAGTGCTTTTTTAACCCTGCTTCAGTATAATCTTATTTTATTTTGCATCATGGTATGGAGGGAAATGTGTCTGGATTCTTTGCCTTTTGTGGGCTTTTATTCTGTTCAGTAAAACAATCCTTCATGCACAGAACTGTAGCTCAACCACGGGTGGTCGAGGGCCTCTCAACAATTTGCAAAGTGTTTATCATATGATAGATGTTTACCACATGATTTCTGAACCTTTTGAAGTGTATGCCAAAAATACACTAGTTCTGGAAAACAAACTTCCATCTAAATCAGCATGATAATGAGCTTTCTCTAAAATTCTTCACTTTTCTACTGATGCTGGCAGTGCTTTCCATGAATAGTAGTACTTTGATGCCTCCAAGCAAGTCAAAAGCAGTGGTATATTCTGTGAAACTGATTGCAGGGAAAATAACAGGGAAGTTACTTTTTTAAACTTGGGGTAGTGAATTATTTGCCACTTGATTGCTGTCCTTTCTCCCTCCTTCCCTTTAAAATTTTTACAACTATTTAGTAGGCTAGATCAGCCACAAGAAGTTGTGCTGAATCAAGTGTCTTTGCTTTAGTCAGAGAAAAGCTGCAGGTTTTTTCTATTGCAGAAAAATATCTGCCCATAATAATTTCACTCAGCTGAAGATTAGCTGCATTAACTCCACTGTTGCTGCCTTTCACTCACAGGAGCTGAAGAAAGAAATTTCTTTCTGCTAATTTGTGTATTGAGGGAGGCATTCGTTGTTAGTTTTGCCTTTGCTTGGAGAGTGGCAAGGTGAAACTGAGGTTGGGAACTGGTAAATGAAAACAGTACAAGGCTGTATTCTGTCTGTGTGTTGCTTTCTAACAGTCATTGCTGTTGTGCTAATCTTAGTAGATAATAAAAATTTGCAGGAGAAAAGCTAATGTTTACAATTGTGTTACTGTTTGGTTCTGGGCTGCCTTACTTAGCAGAGCTTCTGTGTGCACAATCCTGTTTCACACAGTAACTGTCAGCTTTTATCAGCATCACCTCTGCCTTCTCTGGAACTGAGATACATGTTTCAGTTATTTTCTTTGCCAATGGATGTTTGGTATGCTTCAGTCTTTTTAAGCCCAGTTTGAAAAGAGGACATGATTACCAAGCTCAAAGCCAGGCACTGCTTGTTTTTACTACTGCTGTTTATGGGGCTTAAGATAACTGACAAGTTATGGGATGTTGACAGCTGGAGAAAGTATTCAAATCAGAATGAAGTCTGAAAATGGTTGAGATGGATTTCTTGATTTCATGATAATTAAATTGTGGAACTGATAAACTTACCTTTTTGCTTATTATAGTAACAAAACCAGGTAAGTCTTCACGTTGTTTTGGAAAAACCAGAAACTGTCTTGACTTTCTGGCTTGTGATCAAGTCAAAAAAGAATGGCTGGTTAATTTTTTTTTTAACCTTTAATGCCTCTTCAGATTCCTAGTTTTGCAATAGTGACTCTGTGATGATATAGTACAAATTCAGAGAAGAATAACACATTAATTTCCGTAAGCTTGGGTATTTTGGACAATTTTAAAGATGAATATTCAAAATTTTGCACCTTAAATCTAAACTTTCTTGCATCCTCTTACCATGACAAGGTACAGGTTAGCCTGGGGATGTTAGTGGATGAGAAACTTGACGTGGCCCAGCCCCCCAGAGAGTCAGCTGCATTCTGGGGTGCATGCAAAGTGGTGGGGCCAGCAGGGAAAGGGAGGGAATTCTCTCCCTCTGCTATGATGACAATCCCTGCAGCTCTGGGGGACCCAGCATAGGAGGGATGTGGACCTGTTGAAACGAGTCCAGAGGAGACTGTGAAGATGATCAGAGGGCTGGAGCACCTCTCCCATGAAGACAGATTGAGAGGGTTGGGGCTGTTTAGCCTGGAGGAGAGAAGGTTCTGGGGAGACCTTCTGGCACCTTGCAGTGCCTAAAGAGGGCTGCAAGAGAGCTGGAGAAGGCTTGTAGTTAGGCCAAGAGGGAATGGCTTCAACCTAAAATGGGGCAGGTTTAGATTTGATATAAGTAAGAAATTCTTTATTGTGAGGGTGGGAAGGCTCTGGCACAGGCTGCCCAGAGAAGATGTGGGTGCCCCATCCCTGGAAGTATTCAGGGCCAGGTTGGATGGAGCCTTGAGAGAGCTGGACTAGTGAAGGTGTCTCTGCCCATGCCAGAGGGGTTGAAACTGGATGACCTTTAAGGTCCCTTCCAGCCTAAACCATTCCATGTTTTTGAGGTGGAAAATGCTGGAGACCATGTTTTGAGGTTTGTTGCAAAGTCACAATTTCATGTGGAAGTACTAATATTTGGAAGTACTAATATTCCTCTGATTCTATAGGGATCTTAGGGAATAGGTTCCCCTGCTTAATATTCTCTGTCTACATGCTGGAATTTATAGAATTATGTATGTACTGTATTTATAGAATAGTTAAAGACTAAGTAGATAATGGCTATGACTCTAGAAAGACCAGCTTGTACTAAAATTCTAGATTTTACTGATCTCTACATACTGTCTTGAAATTGATTTCTCTCATTTTTTTAATGGAAGCTTCCAATTTTTTAAATTACAGCATTGAGTGGTACATCAGGACTTTTTCAGTAGCACATGCAGTCTTTTAGACTGGCACGTAAAGCTTGTCCTGTTTACAGGAAAGATAAAAATAGCAGAGAGGATCCACATCTGCCCAGCATCCGGAGTGTTATATCAAGGACTCAGTATCTGTATGTGAGTGCAAGTCTCTTGGCTCACAGATGATGCCCTGGCTTTATGCAAACTTTATCTGCATTTGCACTTTAATAATACTGCCTTTCCTCAATTAACTTTTTTTCTGTGCATAACTTACTGTGCTTTATGTGGGTCCTAAATGACAGTATGGGAGTCCATCAACATAAAGAGGAAATCTATGATATAGTTATGAGGTGGAATATCTCCCTTTGGTACATAAAAATTCCCAGTGCTAATGATGGAGACATCTCTTGATATTTGTTTTTAAGAAACATGTTTGGGAAAAGTAAGAGACTCAGACTAAGAAAGTTTCACTTTTTTAATTTGCTATATATTTAAATAAAGAAAGGAATAAGGTCTTAGTTTAACCCAGACTTATGAGCTTTAGTATACTGAAACTTTTTTCTATTTGAGTTCCTTGTATTTTGTTTACTTTTCTTCTTATTATATTTCTTTGATAATAAGATAAAGATCAGCATAATTTTACTTCTCCATTTTTTTTAATATATGTTGTTGGCCAGTGTGTGACCTGTGGGAGATGTGCAGATTTAGCAGGTTTTTTATGTTCCCCAGCCAAGGTATTCAACATTAAACGATGAGTGATTCTCAAATGGTTTAGTTTGGATAAATGTCTAAAAGGTTGAAGCTTATCTAACCTGTTTGGCCTAAAAATTGATTTGACTGCAGCTGGGGAGAAAGGGACAATGTTCCTTGTTGAATTTCATACTCTCTTTAATTTCACTTAGGCCAGGTTATCCACTTATGTAACCTTTTTGTTTTCCTGTACTTCATTCCCTTTGATGACCCAGTGTAGGAAGTGCAGAGGTGCAGGAGAAGTTAAATAAAGTTCACCTTTCTCATTCCACATACCCACCTCCCCCTCCAATTGCAGGCAAGGTTCAAATGAGGTTCAGGCTTGGGGTGTTTTTTCTGTGTGCTCACTGGGGCTGCGTGGCTCCACTCTAGAGCACTGCAGTGGAAATGGTTTCGTGTGAGCCTTGGCACACTGCTAGTGCAGCAGGCAAGTGTGAACTGCCTGCTTTTAATTTACTCTGCTGTTTCTTTTCTTCTCTGATACTAAATAGGGCAGAAAAATGTCCTGTAGAATTAGTAGGTTCTTTGGTTTGTGGAAAAAAAATTAGGAAAAAGTGTTATTCTTAATGACTTGGCATAGTGAAAAGTATGCATGATGTGAGACAGTTACTCATTATGTCAGTCTGACATCTATATCAAAATTTCTAATATACTGAGAGTATATAAACAGGGAGAATTATTGAACAGGTGTCTTCAGATCATCTGTGACTGATAAGTGTTTTTTTCAGTGTTCTGGATACACAGATTTAAAGCAAGAAATGAGCAACCTCTGGAATCTTCATTTGTCTTCATCCATGAACAGAAAACTAAGGAGACAAATGTGGATTATTCAAATACTCTTTGAGAAGTTTAAAATGCTGCTTCTTTACTATTCATTTGTGTATAAAGGTTGAATGAAAAATGGAAATACCTGTCTTTTTGAGGTGTGAACCAGGCATACTGATTGTTCTGTAGATGCTTAGCTATTTTGCAGGTGGAAGACTGCAGATGTTGAATCAGAGACTATTCAAGTTCTAAGTCATACCAAGGTACAGTAGGATGATAGAAGTGAATTGCTTAGGTAAAATATTAGAAATTTTCTTCTCTCTGAAGGCATTTGGTTTGTTACCAAGTACATTTAAAATGAGGGCTCTGTTTTTCATAATCACTGTTTCTGTTTCAGTGGGGTATTTTTTTTTTTTCCTTCAAAAACTCAGAATCTTAATAAGTGCATGGTCAATAAGCCCCTCTCTGAAATCCCAGTTTATGTGACTCGGCTAGCATCACATAGCAGCTGTGGGGTAGGAAGAAGCAGGTATGGAATTCAGTTTCACAGGCAAGCATTCAGCTGCTTAAGCCATGATAATGCCCTTTTTATTCCTGCAATGTTGTCAGCCTCTCTCATGGTGTTATTGCTTAAGTCAGCAGCCGGTGAGGCTGATGGGAACTGCTCTGTTCCCCACGTACCCTGCAGTCACTGGTGTGCCCTGAGCTTTTCTCATGGGGTAATCCCAGCAGGAGCTAAACACCACTCACTCAGCCACTTCCTCACCAGCAGGCTTGGAGAGAGAACTGGAAGAGTAAAAGTGAAACAACTCGTGGGTTGAGAAAAGGACAGAAAAGGCAAAAGTTGCTTGTGTTGTGTTATTGGCACCAAGGCCAGTTCAGGCTGGGTCACTGCTGCACTTGCACTGCTTCTTGTAAGGCTTCTCCTCCAGTGGTTCCTGCTGTTGTAAGCATTTTTTATTACATGCAACTCATGGTTGCAGCCATGTAAAGGTATATCTATTAAAATCTGCACCCCTGCTCCCTGTGGACCAGACCATAGGGTTTAAAATGGTGATGAAAAAAAGAAAATTTACTCTATCTCACCCAAGATCAGCACAGCTGTGTTTAAAGAAGTTTATTAGAATGTTAAGATTCTTCAGTGTATTTTAACAATAGTTAGGTAGCCAGCATCACTATCAGTCTGCAATAGAGTACTTCACAGTATATATAAAGGAAGGATTGTTTATCCTGAAACTTGTAGTGATTAATAGCTTTTGGTTTTCACACTATACATGGTCACTTGATTGATGTTGACCTGAAATAGCAAATTGCTTTAATTTGTTTTCTTTCCCATTTTACTTGTGATGGGTGCATGTTTAGGAGGTTTAAATAACAGTAATTTTTAAATGTAAATACTTCATTTTGGCACTCATGAAATGTGATTATAATTCAGTAGGAATGATTCTAAGAGATGTGTACCATCTCAACCTAGAGAGACTATTACGGAACTGGATTTTTAAGTTACAGATGCAAATGTCTTTTGTTACACAATATATAAAAAGTGAGTTGTCCTGAAATTAAGTGTTTAGCTGCTATTTCTTTCAATTGTTGTTAGTTTACCAGTTTCTTCAAGTACTTTACCAGGACAATACTGTGAAGCTGGTAGCTGATACCACTCACAGGACTGATTGGCTACAGTGACAGAACTTCTGTCTGCTACTGTGCTAGCAGTGAGTTAGCCAGAAATTGCCAAGTTAAAGGGAGGTTGATGGATAAGAGGAGAACAGGACAATGAGAGAGAGACTCAGAGACAGTGGATCATGTGAAGGAGGTCGGAGTTGCAGGTAGCCATAAGCATTCATCTGTCTGAGCTACAAAACCACTGAAAAGGCTGATGCAAGCAATGAGATCTCTCTCAGTTCCTAACCTGGGATCTTGAACAGTGTAGTTTTACAAGAAATGGTATAAATATTGATCTCTTGTGCATGTCACAACTCCTATAATGTATTTTTTACCAATTTGTAGATCTTGGCAGCATCCACCTGATATGATTGTGGTTTGTAACTAAAGATCTGTGACTGTGGTCCCAGAATGGGTACATTTTTGCAATCCTTCCTCAAGGAAGTGAGGCTGTGTAAGGAGGTCTGTGCTGTGAGTTTCCAGATAGTGTGTGTGGACATTATCTTTTTGACTTCAACCTCTCACACTACTGTGAGTTAACTCCCTCTGATTTGAGGCTGTGTTGTTCCTGGGACCTCACAAGCTATGGTATGAAAGGAAAAAAATTAAATAAAATAGAAGGTTAAGTCTATTACTAGCTTTTATATTAATGACTTTGTCTTGCAGACAAATGCAATGCTTATATTTGGCTTGAAAGTATTTTTGCTGAAAATTTAACTCATTTGTAAACTTCATCCACAGGCAGGGAGGTTATAGTCAAAGCTTTAATGTAATTAAACAGGTTCTATGAGTAAGAGAAAAGACTCTGGGCTGAGATAGTACATGCACAAACACCTCTTAAAGAACAGTCATCCCCACAGTTGTATAACAGTGAGTGCCAAAACAAACAACATTGTAAACTGGGACTCACAAATGAGCTCCCAATTTATGGAAAACTCAAGGAAGAGTTAGGTGTTTGAGAGATCCCTGGAAATCTTAGGTGAGGATTTGAATAGTGACAGTCCTTCCTCTCTCACAGGTAGAGAGAGTGTGAGTAAGGTACTGATGAGAAAGATCTATAATCCTTCTCCACTGGCCATTTTGTTGGTTGACTGGTGGGAACACATCCAGGGAAGATGCTAAGATGACATAATTCTTGTCTGGAATGCCTTAGTGGTTAATGAAATCCTTCAAAGCAGAGCTGTGAGGCTCTGTGGAAGGGGCAGTGAACACCTTCAGTGTGGGTGTCTGCAGTTGCTTGGCCTCCCCTCGTGGGCAGTGGAGAGAAACTGGCACTTCTGGGCTGCAGTTCATCTCCTGAAGCTGGCTTCTGACAGATCAGGGCAATGGGGCTGGAAAAGTGCTTTTGCTCTCTCTGTGCTGACAATGGAGGCAGTGACAACAGGCTCATCTGAGACCAAACATCTCCCAAGCAGAACTGCCCAGAACTTCGCTTTGGAACAAGCAGCATTTCATGAGGCTAGGAGGAGTTACTTCCAAACAGCTTCACCCCTCTGACAAATTTCTGATTTGGTGCTTGAAGACTGCTTAATTTGGCATGAGAGGATGTTTAACAGTGGCCAGAAAAATAAGTTCTCCCATGCAATCTCAAAATGACATGAGTTGGTTTTAATTAAATCTCTTAAAAGAAAAAAGAAAGAAACAAAACCCAACAACCTGAAGCAAAGACTGGTAAAGTTAAAAAGGACTGAAAGCCAAGCTTTGTCATGGAAAATATTAAGCAATTTCTAAGCCTAGGCATGTACTGTTTACAGTGAATTATATATTTCCTAACTTCTGAAATCCAACATTTCAAGAAGAGTTCTTTGAGGATTAGGTCTTTGTTTCCTTCTTTGCCTAAACTGCCAACAGTAAAAAAAAAAAAAGACCAAAAATTTCATAAGTTATGCTATCATCTGAGAGAGGTTATTTTCAGGTGTTTCCAATCATACAATATTTTTCTTCTTCATACTTTTGCAAAGCATTAAAAACACATTCTGAGCTTGGATGCCTCTGTATTACATTAACTGCATTACTTTTCTTCCCATGTCAGTTCTTGTGGGTGCTGGTTGTATTCTGATTTGGCAGAGTCTGAAAGACTCTCCCTGAAGATCTGTTAAAGAAATAATAAGCATAGGCATTCTGTTGGCACAATTTTTACTTTTCTGGATCAGTAGAATTGCCCTGTTCTTTTAATACAGTGTCTTGCCCTGTTTGAAACTTAGTTTTGCTGTGAATTTATTAGTATTTAAGAAGTATCAAAAATGTTAAAGCTTTTGCTGTCAAAGGTTTTTGGAACAGTCCTTGTTCCATGTAACAGAATAGTTCCTAAAATGCAATTTCAGGGCAAAAATTTGAAAAGCTTTAGATAATGTATCTAATGAATAAGAAAACCCCAAATCATAAAAATAAATGAGAGCTTGGGCTACAGATCAATTCCTAGAACTGGCAGTGTTGCTCACCTGCTGTAATTTGTTCTGTTCCTCTCAACTAAAGTGTAGTCTCTTGGGTGATGTAATTTTTGGAACAGACGTTTAGCTGTTAGGGAATATGTATTAATTATAAATATGGCACAAATACTTTGTTGTGTTTGAGAAAAATGAGTATTTTAGATACTAGTTTCCCTGAGTTGCAATAAATGCCACTGAAGCATGAGAAATATGTTCTAATTCTATTTTTAGTGTGTGTTCCGTGTACCAGAGGACAGATGAAAGATGCAGTATCTGTAAAGTAACACCACAGCACTAACATGATTTCTGGCTCCAATGTTCAGGTCTGAATGTAACCCTATTGTGGAGTTGTTTGTATGAAAGGGGGGTTTTGTACAGAATTACAAAAGCCAGAGATGAGCATTGGCCCCTCAGTCTTAGCTGTTCTGTTGTTTTGCATGGTTGTCTGATTTTCACAGTATCATCTGAGGGTTGATTTTGCTGGATAGGAATTGCCAGTGAATGTTATAATGTACATACTAAGATAGCCTAAGACTAAAATTTTCAAATGTTGCCAAAGCTAGAATTTGAAATCAAAAGGACAGAAGATTACAGGTGAGAACTGATCTCAAGGACAAGAAGTTTCTCTCTAGTTACGATTCCACTAAATATTTAGTATAAATATAGGTTTTGTCTTCTTTATCTACATTAAAGTGCTGTCAGGCTCTGTGTACATGGTGCTTTGCTGATTGAAGTCATCACTAGTTTTGCTCCATGTGCTACATGTGCCTCTGTTTTTGATAAACTGTATTATTCTGTTTTTTGCTTCTTTGCACTTCACATTTCACCACCTGCAGCACAGCTGTCCAAAAAGTATTTTTGGAGTACTGTGGAGTATTGTGCCATTTCAGGCCACTGGGGGTTCTCCCAGGGCTTTCACTGGAAGCTGAATGAGGCACTCCTGTTATCTGTACAGAAAAAGTGTTCCAGCTTTCCTACCTCCACTTTCAGACTGTTGGCACTACAACTTTTCTTGGTAAGTTTTAACCATTCTGGTGCTTTAAAACCTGCATTATTTCAGCTTTTTGTGCCGGGAGTTGAGAGGATTGAGTTTGAGTATTCCAAAGTTTTCATGTGCACAGGAAGGAGGAGCTGCCTTGCTGGGCCACATGAAAGGACTTTCTAGCATCACACAAATGCTATGGTTAAAAGCACATTCAGTTGTCAGCTGTTTCTCCTCCTCCTCTTCCTCCTCCTCTACACGGATGTGTCTGCTTTCCACACAAAGCCCAGCTGGCCCACTTTGCTTACCACAGCTGTTCCCAGAATTGTCTCTGGAGGTGGGATGTTGCCAGTGTTGATGTGTTGTGTGTTAAGTGGAGCAGAGCAATCATTTGAATTGCTACAGTTAGTAATGCTTCTGGGTGGTGGAAAGGCTCATGTGAAAAATTTCAGGTTTTGTTTGTTTCCTAGTAATAGCAGAGCTCAGGATTTGCCTGGTCCTTTCAGGAAAGTTATTGAACAGCAAACTTTCCTTAGTCAAGAATGCTGCTGCTCAGCTAATATGTAGTTCATCTTCAGCACTCTGCATTCACATTCATTGAGCAGAGCAGTTTCCCAGGGAAGGATGTGAAACTGGCTTCCAGAGCAAGATTTGACACATAAAAAGAGGAAATGCAAAGGAGAGGTATGACTTTCCCCTCTGTGCTTGTGGTTCTAAGACTGCTGGCTTTTATAATTGTTAGGTACTACATGGTTGCCTTCCATATTGCTTGGTGGGAGGAGAAGTGACACATGTTGGGGTGTGCTGGCCTTTCTCTTTAGTAAATCACTTTATAACATAAAGCCTGTTGCAGATGTAATGCCATAATTAGGTAAAAATCAAATGACAGTCTCAGTCTGGGAACAAAAATTAGAGGTGTTGCTCTATTTTTTTTAAACAGCACAAGTTTGAAATTACCACTTTACAACACTTCTTGTGTTTTCCTGAGCAAACAGACAAACCACGGAAAAGCATCTTTCAGAATTTTTGCCACTTGATGCCCAGGTTTTCAGAATTCCCAAAACACTTGACAAATCCATTAAAGCTGTGAAAAGTAAGATACAACTTAAATTTAGATTTTGCTTCATTTTATAGTATATGGATAATGTACTAGAACTGGGATTCTCTGTGTTATCTTCTTAAGATAACATTAAATTTAAAATAGTGAATTAAAAATTATTTGGCCAGCATTTAAGGTTTTTTTTCTCCAATTTGTGGTTGGTGTCATTAATAAAACCTGATAATGTCGCTTTTTTTCCAGTGCTTACTGTATGTGAACAGAAAGAAAACTTTTTTCCCACACTAATATGAGGAATCATACCTAATTTAATTCTTATTTTTCCTGTCCTTTGAAGCACTTCCTTTTGCCTGTGAACTAAACACCCTTTCAAAGGAAGTGCCCTCTGTGCATCAAAAGGTTTCAGTGCATGCTTGTGTTTCCTGTGCTAAGGTAGCAGTAGGCTGGAATTTGCAGTCAGGGCTCCAGCCACTCCAGGACTCTTTTGCAAAAGTTGCAGCTTATAAAACAGTTTTCTTTTTAAAGGTGCTTTCTAAGCAATTCCTGAACTATTACAGCTAATTTTAATTTTGGTATTAGTGCTGCACAGAAGTGCAGCACTTGGTTTTAATCTACAAGAAGCTGAGTGTAGCCTGAAATATATGAAGTTGTTTTTAAAATGCTGTTTAATGTGATTATAACATATACAAATCTATATTGCAGGACAAATCATTACTGATTTGTTGGTTTTTATTTTTATTACCAATTCTGGCCCTGTAGGAAACCAGTAATGTTAGTAAAGTTCATGCTATAATATTGCAAACTTGAAAAGTTGAATTGAAATACCAGAAGTTCCTAAATTTAAAAATAGAGCTTTGTCTCCTGAGTCTTTCAGCTTCTAAGGCAATATCTGGGTTTTATTTGGTGCTGTAGATTGTAATTGGAACAATATTTTCTCTGAGAAAATTAAGCAAATTTTTACAGGATACCATGATTATAAAGCAGTAAGATTTAAATGAAACTTGATTCATTATGAGAGCCATAATATCATCACAAATGTTGACAGTATTTTTACACTTACATTGGCTTGTGCCTAGGATCTAATGGAGGGCACTGACACTTTGCTGGTATAACAAACTGTGCTGAAAAATCACCCCAACAGTTCTGTTAGTAGTTGCTACAAATGTGCTTTATTACCTTGAGCTTCCCAGTTTCTTCCCAGTTAATAGGGGGTATATTAAAGTTAAGAGTGGTGTGCATTTTGTTTTAGCTGAAGGGGAAGCTGCAAAGGGTTCCTGGTTTTCAGATACACCAAGTTTTACAATAATTATTTCCCTGTGAAAACTTTGATATTGTCTTCTTTAAAGAGCTGTGCAGAAATCAAGACCAATGTGTATCCTGAATTATGGATTTTAATTTCTTTTTCTTTAGGAGTATTGCTGTTCTTCTGAAGAATTTGGCAGTTTTCTTCACTGGTTTTCAAGGAATTACATAATTTTTTATTTATTAACTATGATGCAAGTAGCCAATCAACTGAAGCAATACTAATGTAAAGGTTCATAATTTGCAGGATGCTAGTGAATAGCAAGGGGCTGAATTCTGCATTTCCCTCCAATAAGATTTCTATTATCACATTAAGTTTGGGGGTGTATTTGAAATCTGTTATGTATAGAAAGGTTCCAAATGCTGAAAAATAATGAATCCGAAATAATGGAGTGAGGTTCTTGCTCTGCACATGGATAAGGCTGGACGGAGGTGAGTCTTAGATTAGAAGTTGAAAGCAGTGCAGACTTTTTCTTCTCTTAGGCCTTCTAGATTCTATTTAACTGTCAGCATATTGCAGGCTATTTCTTCATTTTCTTCTCTTTATTACTTTTTAACTTACAGATCCCAAAATCTGACGCCAAAATTGTCCTTTTGGTTTTGCTAACAACTCCATAAATCATAAAAAAGCCATGTGAAGACTTGTGATTTATTTAGATCATTAATTGTATGATGTCTTCAGGTGGATTTCCAAATAGAGAAATAAGTCCCCTGGTCTTAATCTGTTTAATAATGTTTTCCATGTTGAATTATTTATTAGTTTCATAGTCTCCTATTTTACCCCAGTTAATGATCTCTAATCTTCATTTCAGTTGTCATAGTTATTTGTCTCTTCTCTGCTCTGGTAAGACACAATGAAGTATGTGCCATCTGCTGCAACAATTCAGAGATCTAATCAAGACTGTATAAGCAATAGTTCTGAATTACCTTAATGCTCTACAAATACATACCATAATCATTTTACAGTGGAAACAAAAGCCTAGACAATTGAACTGCAATCGCATAATAAATTGAGACCAGTTTTTGGGTTCATGACAAAAATTGACTACTTTCAGGATGAAAATAATTTCATGGGCAACTACTAGAGGATAAAATGAGTTGAAAATATATGCTATGCTTAAGAAGAAATGAGGGAGAACACATTTTTATGGGTATGCTCTTTTTAACACGAGTTGCTAATGCAGAAAAGAAGCCATAAGTTTAAATATTCTATTCCAGAATAATTTGAAATTGGTCATATGCAACATTAAGCACATCCCCACGCCTCTACTGCATCTGGTGGATGCATTGTACAGATTTTCACTTGGAAGCCTTCTGTCCTTCTAGAGAGGCTGTACCTTGCCCTGCTCTCTTTCCTTCTGAACATAGGAAACCCTCTCCATTGGTGGTTTAGACCTGTGTGAAATATTTCATTATCACATAACATTTCTCATGCGTGATAAGATTTGATAAAAATTGCCATTGGCTTTTGCTTCACCCCTGTCTGTAATAGAGGTTGAACCTAAATTTGTCAAGGGAAGTCCAGAAGTACATTTGGCTGACCAGGCTCTTTTGTTATGGAGAATGGGTTGAGAATGAGCTCTTATTGACTTATGTTTCTATTCATAAATCAAGATTTGCAAAGTACATACTAGTGTTGAAGTTATTTCTTTTAATGTGTCTCTGGAAGTTTAAGGAAATTCTTATCTGTCTTATCAGCCATTCTAAATGCACGGTTAAAGTGCAGGGCCCCATGTCTTGTTTTTAAAGAACTGTAAATGAAGAATTTTAGTGTAAACCATGAGAAAAATGTAAGATAACTGAAACAGAAATATTTGTGGTGTCACATACTAGCTTTGTTCATTACATGAGTCACAAAACTGCCTTACTCCAAGAGGAGATATGTACCCCTGAGAACAGTAGTTCTGGGGAGTGTGCTTAGACCCAGCCATAAGTGACACTGAGCTCTGCACTCTCAGCACCCCATGCACTGGGTGCATCCCAGGGATCCACTGCTTTTATCAGTGTTTACTGTGGGTCATATTTTCTCCACCCAAATTTGCATTAATTTCATGGGCCTTCTGTGCTCATGCTGCATTTCACTAGCACATTAGTAAAGCTGCTTTGCAAATAGATCTTTCCTCCCTGCTCCAAGGGTGCTGCTGTTACTCCTGGAGGAGGACTTGGAGAGCTCCAAAAGATTGCAGCTTCTCATCTCTGCTCTAGCCCACAGCCAGGAGCACGTCAGATGCTCTGCCTCTGTTTGCTGTCATTGACTTCTGTGTCATTCCTTGACTCCCATGCTCAAACTGAATCCACTCAGTTATCTTCCTGGAGCTTTTTCTTAACTTGCATGCATATTTTTGTGATACATCTTCATCTCTGCTACTCTTCATTTTGATTTATTTTTATTTTATCTTACTCACACCTATGTTTGTGAGGTGTGAATAAGCAAGGAAAACCTGTTCTTATAAATCTTTTTATCATGTGTGAATTAATATCTAAGGGATGAATAACTACCCTTTTAAACAGAGGTGCTTATTTCTGTTCTTATGACCATTTCATGTATTTTTGATTCCACTTACATGGCTATGGAGCAGCAATCAACAGGAGACAAATTTGAGTTGTAGACCAGATGTGGCAATGAGCTGTGTGTAGCCCTGTCACAATGAACTCTGTTACAAATCATTGCTCACATCATATTGTAAAATGCAATGTCTGTACACTATAATACTGCATTATCTGAGTTCCCTTACCAGGGTGATGATTTTTATTTCACAGTATGCTGATTCCCCAGAAACACTCTTGTGCAAGCAATAAAAACCATCCAAGCTCCTAAATTTTTTTCCTAGATGGTATTTGATTCTCAGTCTGCTTGTTAGTTTCTCTTAAATTTGTTCTATAGATAATTTATGTTTTCCAAAAGGATTTGGAAATATGGGGGTAATCTTGATTCTGTTGAGTTTTGGAGCTGGGGTTTACTTTTCAAGCTCTCTCAGTTTACATAACACTACAGTGTGCAATATACACTGTAGAATTTTATTCATGTGCAGACAGCTGGCTAAACATTGGAACTGGAAAGATCATCTGTAGATGATGCAGGATTTGAGTTTTATATGAATAAGAGGATTTTCTTATGCCATGATTTTGTGCTGGGGTTTTGTTTTTTTGGTGGGGGAGGGAGGTGCATTTGGATTTTTTTTTGTGAGTTTTGTTGGGGTTTGGGATATTTTGGGGCTTGGGGTTTTTTATGTTTGCTTGGTTTTGCTCCTGAACAGTGATGTTTTGGTCTTAAAGCAGGTCTTCAGACTCAAAATGTTCCTTGTGCTTTAACAGGAGTCTCATAGTAATCCAAGGGACTGGCTGACCTCTGTGTGGTGTGTCAGAATAGGCTGATGGAATTGTACAGGAGCATATATTCATGGCAGGTTTTTCCAAGAAACTGCCTACTAAGTATGGAGTATTGATTCTTGTGATGTGTAACCTTGGTGCAACCAAGGTTAACTGGCTGCTGCATTTGGGTCTCAGCCATCAGACCTGCTTTTAGATTTCTTGTTTACTGGTAGCTCACCCTTCTGTCTTGCCCTGTACGTACCAGGCACTGTCTGTTACCCCTTCAGAGACACAGAATTTACTGCCCAGCTGCACTGAGTCTCTGGAATCTGTTCTGAACCTCAGACACCCCTGTGGTTTCAATGCTAAGGCTCTATTCTTATGAATACCTTGGATTTCAGTTCATCTATGTATCCCAAAGTGGTGAAAGCAGACAGACATATAGATACAGACCTCTAAAAAACTTTAAAGCAAAATTTTCTTAGCAAAAATTGGATATAAGGATCAAGAAATAAAAACTCAGCATTAAGTGTCCTGTGCTCCAGTTACCCCTTCTTCCTGCACTGCTGTTTAGGTCTATATATAGAGAACAAAATGGTGAACTCAGAATCTTTTGTCTGTATCTCAGCTGTTCTGCATAGTATGGGATATTTCTCATTAACTCTGCATAGCTCTTCTTGATGTAAATGTTCTTACTTGTGTTTCTGGCTTTCATTTCTGACTGGAACACTAAAGAAGAGCAGTGGAAGTCTTGCTCTGGCTACTTGTGATTGAATTCCCTCATTGCTGTGTCCCCCATCTTGAAAATCTTGCCTGTAGCTTTTTAGAGTCAATTCTCAGAGTAATTTCTTTCTCTACTCTTTAGGAATTTCCCATTCTTCAAAGCTCAGCCTCTTAAAATAAACTTGGTCTCACAGTTTTCCCCGTTTTTCTAATTTACATTATTATTTTTAGATGTTCCATCCTGAATATTTGAAACTTCTGTCCTATGGGTATTCATGCTGTCAGGCCTCAGGGAGCAGGTGCGAAATTGCTTTTTATACCCAAGGCATTTCTGATGCTGTGATTTCAAAACCTTAAGCAAGATTGTAAACTCAGCCTCCCAGTTAATGTAACACTGTGATAATTTCATGAGTGGCTCTTATCTTTTATATGAAGGGTAAAATCTACTTCTCTCATAAGAAAATGATCCTTATTTGATCCAAAATGTTGACTTTGTCTGTCCAGTGTGTGTGGGATTTATTTCAGGATTTATTTTAAATTCCATGTAAGATTAAAATTGGTTTTAAGATTATTACTTTTTTAGCATTCTCTCTTCTTTTCCACTTCTCTCATTTCAGATGTTGCAGTTGTGGACATGAGTGATATTTCCAAGCAACCATCACTGTTCTACCACCTTGGCGTGCGTGAAAGCTTTGACATGGCCAATAATGTTATTCTTTACCATGACACTGATGCTGACACTGCTCAGTCTCTCAAAGTAAGGTTCTCGCTTCACAATCTCCTTCATTTCAGAAATATCTTTATACCTGATCCTACAGATGTTTGTGGTTTTTTGAAACTTATATTTAATTTAATTCCTGATAGCTGCATAATTAAATCCTGCTAAGAAAAACAACTATTAGTAAAAACAGTAATAATAGAATGAATAAACGCTTTTTTTTGTAAGAAAAGAACCATAGTGTGGTACTGATTTTGCTTCAGGTAGTTAGACTTGGAATTGAGGGTACAGGTCTGATTTTTTCCTTCCTTTCCCTTTTTTAATTAGAGTACGTGTAAGAAAAAGTTATGTCCTGTATAATAATAACTTGAAAAAGGGCTGTATTGCAGCCTGCTCCTATGTAAGCACTTCTGTCAGATGAGGTTTGTATTCCCTAGGTGCTGACTAGTTAAGACTCCTAGAATCTCCTTTTTATTGCTGTTTGAAGATAGGAAAAGACATCCTCACCAAATCTTTTTGGGGGGCTGTTGTTCATTTTTATACTAGGATAATACAGGCTATACATTTAAGTCCTGAAATTGCTGTTCTGGATGCAAGTCATATATTGTGGATGTTTCTGCCTTTTTCAGTGCAGGTTCTCTTTATATTACATCACATTTAGACTTTTGTCCTCGGTATCATCTGTTGCTGCTTTTAATATAATCCATTTTCTTCTTACCTTCACTGAGAAAAGCATTGTTCATGCTTTGTTATTATTTCCTTATTTTGAGTTATTGCCCCTTGCTACTTTGCTTTTTTCCACACCATTAGTGTCCAAAAATCCTTTTTGGAGTTCTCCAGCCTCTCTTGATTCTGTAAGAATTTTAAGTCTCCTTTTTCCTGAGAAAAGCTCTGTTCTGTTGCAGCTTCTCACTTCTCTTCTCTGCTCTCAATGTCTTTGATTTTGCTCTCATGTGTCTATAACCCATACTTCCTTTCTTCATGTGGTGGTCCACATACACATTCACATTCCAAGTGCCCTGGAGTCCCAAGAACTCAGAGCTGGAGCCTGTTACCCTTTGCTCAATGGTATTATTTGTATGGATACACACTCAGGTATTACTGGCATGCCCTCCTTTCCTCCATCTAATCAGGGCGGGCAGGCATACAGCTTTTCATCCACTGTTGGTAATATACCTGACTGCCATGAAATACTTAATTTTTATTTTTCATTAATGCATTTTTATCTTTCTCTATGCTGTCACTCAGATGTTCTGATCAACTTGGTTCTCCCAAGGATGTGCCCAAGTCTGGGAAGCACAACTAGTTGTTTTCTGTCTGTTGCTGCCCAATGAGGATATTGGCTTTGATTTCTGCACTTTGTGCCAAAGATCACACTCAAGCCCTGCTCCATAACTGGAGTGTTGAAGAATCTCCAGGATTGCATCCATCTGTGGTTAGATGTTCAGACTGGTTGTTGCCAGACCTTGCAAGTCTTCACACTGTCAGTTCTAAGCCTTTTTTTCTAATAGTGTAATTCTCAAGTCTAGGGACTGGGGAGCACCAGAATGTGACTAGGTCACTTAAGGCTAGAAAAACTATTATCTGCCTTCACCTTTCTTCTTCTAGAAACTCTGTCAGTGGCACTGATATCTTACTTGTCCCTCAGTTGCTTGCATAACCCCCTCGGCCCATAGCATATCTTAGATGGGATCATGAAACTTGATTTAAGTTCCTGGAACCAGCTAGGAGAGATCCTGTGTATCAAATGGTTTAAACTGAACACTGAGACAGGATTCAGTGTTCCTCTTGCTGTTTGTGTCTCTTCAGCAATCAAGCCCCAGTTCAGTGCTGGATAGCATTCAAATATGCTAATATACCTTTCTAAGGAATACTTCAGAAGGGAGGCAGGGACTGTTCATGGGGTGTTTCAGCAAAGAACAGTTCATGACACATTTCATGTCGTAGGTACTGGATGATTTCAGAATAGTTAATTTCTCCCTATTGAGAACTGCAGTAGATAAAGCTCTGTTGGAGATACTTGCTTAGCTAGATAGACATTAATTTCCAGATATGTAGTACTTCAGCTGTCTAAGCCTTCCATCACGTTTGTTAAGAAGTATTTTATTTGGCTTAAGGAGTTTAGGCTAATTAGAAATTCCATTTAGGTTTTAGTACCTTTTTGACCCTCTGATGATGTTTCTTTATTCTGAAGTTTATGAGTAATTTGGTCAGGGTTTGTTCACTTCTGCTCAGAATTGTATTACTTTACTTGGACCTTTATTTGATTGCTGTGCACACTCTTAAAAGTGGTGCCTTCTGCTGAAGATCTGTGAAGTTCTGGCAACCTAACTTTATACAATTTATCTTAGGAGCCATCCTGAAATTGTCCCAAGAGTCGTCTCTTCAGTTTCACCAATGTTCTTTCAAAACAACCTAGTTCTATGTAACCTAGAATTACATATTCTCTCAAAATGAGAATATGTAATCTCATTTTCAAGAGGGTTGTATCTATAGAGCTAAACCTCTTAAATGCCCCCTGATCTTTTTGCCTGTTGTTGAGGAGGTGGGTGCATGGGCATAATAATTTCTGTGCAGTAGTTGCCCAAGTGGATGTGAGATATGAAGTTGCTCAAGCAGAATCATTTCAGGTTGTCAGAGCACATTTAATTCTATTATATTGAAAACTTTGATTAGAAACAAGTCTATGTCTAATATTTGTAGCATGGATTACCTGGAGACCTCTTTAGTTTGACTAAGCAGTGTTCATTGAACATGTAATCCATCACCCAAGAGAAGAGGTCACTTACCAGCAACTAGATGCTTCTGAGGTCTGGTTTGCATGCCCATTAGTTTATCATCTGCTTCATTGTTTCAGTCTGTCCTTAGATTTTGAAGTGAGAAGAATTAGGGTGTAGAAGGAATGTGTTGGTGTGTACCAATCTGGGTAATGAAGGGGCTTAGGTATGTGAAGGATACTCTTTCAGGGAGAAAAACCATCCAGCTTTGAATGCTTTTGTCTCACAAATGCTCAGTGTGACTGGGTGTGCCCAGCCCAAGAAACTCCAGTTACTGCTAAGTACAACTTTCTTTATTTTCTGAATACTTTTTAAAGTAGGTTTCTTCACTGAATTGTTATTTTTTTCATAACCTGAGCTGCTGAGACTCTTCTTGATGTTGTTCTGTCCCTTTACTGAGAGTTTACTGTGGCAGGAAATCTGGATTATGCTGTGAAGAACACATTTTTGTGTGTGTGTGTGTACATATATATATACATAAATGTATGTATAGCAGTGGTTTTTATTGGAAATAATAATTCCCAGTAAAAACAAATAAACATTTCTATTATCTTTTTTTCCCTCACAGGATATGGTATCTCAGAAAAACACAGTAAGTATTAAATCCACATTCATTTTTAAACACAAAATGAAGATCCTATATTTGAAGCAACTTTAATACCAAAGCTCCCAAGCATACATATGCTCTGTATGATTAAAAGCAGTTATTTTCCCCATCTATAATTCAAACTTTTGGAAAACTTGCTGACACTCCAAACTAACATTAGATTTTAAAGCTACTTTTCCTTATAAGTTCCTTTCTAAGCTGTAGAAAAGTGCCAGTACATATAAGTTTTATTTGTAGGTTGACAGATCCAAATATAAACTCAGAAATTCAAAGTCTCTTTTTCCTTCTACCACTATCACCCATTTGTGCAAATGTAGATGTGATGCCTTAATAGGGTTTGCTTTTGTATCTCAAGCAGCTTTGGCTTCTGTATACCTGTCCCCTAACTTAAAAATTCACAGATTTACTTAGAAATGCTTATTTCTTAGAAAAGCTTATTTCTCAAAGTAAAAATATTTTTACATTTAATGCAAATAAAGCCAAACAGATAAGTTTGAAGCAAGATAAAATGTAGGAATTAAGGCTTTTTGAAATATGCCACAATATCATATATAGTTGTATATTTTGCCATAGTTCACACCATGTCAGTGTTTCATTAAATCCTCCACACTTTTATTTTGATAATGACTAACTTTTCAAACATTTCAAACAATTTTCTTCCATTTATCCTTTCTGTTTCCTCCCATTCACCATATACTTTTATTTTCTTCTAAACAGTATTGAGCAGGATTAAAATAATAAAGTGGTATTAGAGTTTGATAGTAATTTTAAAGAGAACTGGAAAAAAAATGCATTAGTCATAGCAATTTATTTTGAGCTGCTGTTATGACTTGGCCACAGTGCTCCACATAGGCTAAAGATAGATCAGGTTTAGCACATGCAAATGCAGGTCATCCTTCCTGGCTGTCTCAGGCATCTTTGAACCAGTTTGACCTGTGTGGTGGGAACTCCATTTACTGCTCTGTGGCTCTCTGAAGGGGGACTCAGAATGTGGCAGATTTGCTTGGGAATGCTACTATCCATCAACTGGTGGGTGACCAAAATTTCAGGAGCATGAGTTCTCCCTTCCAGAGCAAGAGGGAGAATTGTGAATGAGCTGTATGGTGGTGAAACAGGCATGGAGTAAACAACAAAGGGGTGGGTGGCAAATTTAACCTAGTGCAATGAGATTAGCAGCCTACAGTCTTCTCTTTTGGCAGAATCTTTCTCCAGAAAGGGGGAGTATTTCCCTTCACACTGAAGAGAAGATTGAATTACAGAATATGCTGAGTTGGAAGGGACCCACCAGGATCATTGAGTCCAACTCCTGACCCTGCACAGGACATTCCTAAGTCACACCATGTGCTGAGAACATTGTCCAAACACTTCTTGAACTCTCTTGAGGCTGTTGCTGTGACCACTTCCCTGGGGTGTCTGTTCCAGTGCCCAACCACCCTGCTGAACCTTTCCCTGATATCCAGCCCAAACCTTTCCTGACTCAGCTCCATACCTTTGGTTCCAGTTACATGGCTTCTATGGTGGGGTCTGGTATTGGACCTGTAAACACCTTGTGGCTCGCAAAGGGGCAGGGAGACATCCCTAAGCTAGGATCCTGATTCCTCCTTTAAAAAGGAGGGATTGTCTAACCCACTTTCTTCAAGTGCTTAAATTATGAAAAAAATTGTGAGTAAAATACAGTGAGGTAAAAAATGAATGACTTTAAATACCAAGTATGGATTCTTCTTTCTGTTATTTGAAGTTGTTCATACATTCTATTATTAGGTAAATGTGCTCCAATATTTCATTCTTTTATCAGTATTTTTTATTGAGAAATTAGAACAAACTCATGAGCAAGCTAAATAATTCACGGGATAAAACTATGGTTTTTTAAGGCAAAGTTGACTTCAAATAGCCAATTGCCTTCCCCTCCTTTCAAATCCAGTGAGTTGTGATGAGAGGTTTGCAGTTTACCACTGATCCAGTGTGGAGCCACTGCTTCATTGCTTGATTAAATATTTTACAATTGTATGGCAATGTCTTGTTTGAAGTGAATTGCTAATCAGGGTTGCTGTGCTTGTTAAGTAGGTACATAATTGGCATGAGTTTGTTATATCCAGTCAAATATATAGTTAGATAACCATTTCAGTTTAATTGCTGAATATTAGATGCAATAATTAATTCCCCTATAGTAGAGCCTTGTGTTTTCTTTTCACTTGTCCTGAGTGAAAAATGTGGGTATGCCTCTGCTGTAACTGTGGAATAGCAGAGCTTAAATATGCTCTTTATCAGGGGCTGGAGGCAGGCTGGAAAGAGGAGAGATATCTCCTAAGCCTTCCTGCAGCCCAGTGGTAGCTACAGGAGTATCATTGCAGAAGTCCTCTCCCTGTTTTACAGGCTCTGTGGCCATGCATCTGCAGGGTATGTAAGGAAAGGGGAACAACTCAGATTGTTGCCAGGCACAGCACACCTTTGTTCCAGCAGCAAGAGTGAAACTTTCTGGGCTGGATGTTGTAGCTTAGAGCTTTCTCTGAGGTTTCCCTGCTCTCACCTTTCCTATTTATCCTACAAATCTCACATCATCTACAAAGGTGCAGAAAAATCTTGGCAGAGAGATATGGAGCCATGTTGAAGTTGCAGAGAAGGTGAATGTCTAGTGTGTCATCAGGATGATTTGCTTTGTGTATCACAAGAAAGCCTTGAAGAGAATGAATATTTTCCTTGTAGAGAAAGCATTATTCTAATTCAGCATTGAGGAGGGGAGACAAGAGCAAGCAAACTGGACATGAAGCTGAAAACAATGTAGAGAAAAAAAGTCAGCAATTCAACTGAGAGTTGGCCTGAGTATAGCTGATCTAACAGTGCAATTATACAGCAGACAGCTGCAGTGGTGGGAGCCTGAGAGATTTAATACTTTACTGTCTGGAAAAGGAGTGTGAGTAGGAGAATTTCCTTCCTTCCTTCCTTCCTTCCACCATCCAGGAATGCAGTTTTCACAGATAAGAATGAAGAATGTGATTCAGTTCTACTTGACTTCCCCAAACAAGCAGTTAAAATTGTGTATTGGTAATTTACTGCATACTTGAATGTGAAAGGAAAGAATTATTACCTATGGGAGTTCAGTTCCCAAGGAAGAATTGCCCTGGCATGAAATGCAATATCAAGATTCTGTGTCCCATCAGTTGGATTTCCTTCTGTAGAGCTCCTCTGAGCTTTAAGGACATTTCTGTTAGTTTTAATAAAGATTGCACAGCTTCCTAGTTTCTGTCAAAATTATAATCAATAAAATAAATTGCAAATATGCAGTCTTGCAGAGCAGGTGCCACTGTGGAATAATGGACTGAAGGAAAGAGGAAAAAAAATTACTTACGGAAGATGCTTGTGCTTTGGAGTTTCTTTAGATGTCAGCTAAACATCAGTTTACTGGAGAAGTGAAATTTCAAGGATTTTCAAAAGCAAAAAATGCTTTAAAAAATAATCTTTCCCCAAACCAATGTAGTAGACAAAATCCATTGGGAACTTTTTCTATTTTGATTCAAAATTTTTTACCATCCTTGGCTTTTTTTTTTTAAGAAAGGAAATTTCATCTGCTGCTATAGGATCTTAAGAAATTATGAATAAAAAAAGTTCAAGATTAAGTGAAGAAAAGAGTGAACAAGGTGCTTTAGAGAACTGCTGGAGTCAGGAAGCAAAATGTGCAATCCTTTGGGCGGTAGTCTAGGATTGGTTGCACATAGTTTGAGATGCACACTTTGATCCAATTTTTTGAATGAGGCATTGAAAATACAAATTAGAACTTTCCACTATGGAAAAATTATTATACCAAGAACAGAGCATAAGGAGAAAGACCAGTTATTTGTTCTTTAGTTTATAATATGCCCGAAGAAATTTTAATAACCCTGTTAATTGCATTCAGGGAAGGTGTTTAAAGGAAGGGAGGCTGACTATTAAACCAAAAGGTTTATATCATTGTATACTTAGGCCTGTGGGCCTGGTGAAGTATTTTTAGATATTTAAATGGTTATTTTTCATGAAATCCTGTAGCAGCTCTTGTATTAAGCAGTGAATAATGTCTGGGCCATGAAGGAGTCATTAGCAAAAACTCTTCTTGATCCAAGGGGAACTGGATTGCAATTTATCCTTGCCACAAGGAATTTTTATGTTGAAAAATCTTTTTTTATTTTAATTGGCAGAAAGTTTCTTCAGAGGTTTCAGTAGCTATTTAAATTAGACTGTATGTACTGTTTAAAGGCAATAAACATTTAAGAAAACTAAACAGAAAGATTTTGGCACTTGGACTCATATTCTCCAGTTAAGTAGCCCCCATGGATTGTATTGAGAGCCAAGACTCTGAAATATGATTACATTATATGAATTTAATTGTCTAAAGAAGTATTATTGCAAAGTTGCTTTCTATTTTTTATTTTCTGATTATTTTTACAATGTATAAAAGTTTATATGATCAGTATTTTAATGATATATTTCTAAAAAGGCCTGAGGTAGCAGAAGTGTCAAAAGGGATTGTAAAAGGGCACAGAATGAAAGAGCAGGACCTTCTTAAATTCAGTAATTTTTCTTTTTGAGTGGAAAATAGTACAAAGGCAATGGGTAACCACATAAATGCTACTTATAATGTTTTTAATAATGAAATATGCCACTGTTACTTTAGATAATGAAAATGAAGGCTTTTAAAATTTTTGTGTGAAAGTCAGTTTTTATGGAGCTATTACCATCTCAAGCAATATGTAGTGGTTGGATTATAGTTAACTAATCAGATGAGTCTGACAGGTTCATAAAAATAAGACCTGAAAACATCTTAATGGTGACACAGGAGATGTATAGACATAAATCATATAAATAAGAGAAACCCAAAAGATAAGATAGGTAAGAGAAATTACAACTGTTTGAACTGTTTTCTTTGCCTTGTAAATATAGTCTTGCTGCAAATATCTATATTCATTTTCTGTTGTTTCTTTCTTTAATTATTTCTTTATTCATGTGTCATGTGTGTCTTTTTGTTTCTTATGGTGTTTTGTGGTGGTGTTTTCCTCTTTGTTGTTTTATTTCAATTTGGAGTAGGTTGCCAACCTCAAAGCTTTTCTTCGTGTTCAAGTACCTCCTGAATACCACAGTGGTAATCTAATAGGCAAAGTATGTATCACTTTAAATCTGCTTTCTGTTGAATAGATATGCCTTTCTTTCACTGTGTTTCCAGACATGTAAACATAATAAGGATGATTTAAGAATAATGCTTGGCAGGGTCTTTTCTTCAAGGTGATTGGAGTACTTGCTCCTTGCAAGCTAGATCCCAGAAATTTAGTGTTTGTCTTGTGATAATCTTTCTTCCCAGTCTTTACGTAAAAAACACTGCATTTATTCAGATTTAGAAGAGGAAGTATTTTTTGGAAGTTTATAATATCTTAGTCTGTATAGTGTGTTGACCATGGCCAGATGCCAGGCACCCACCAGAGCCACTCTCTCACTCCCCTCTGCAGCCAGACAGGAGAGAGAAAATAGAACAAAGGGTTCATGAGTTAAAGACTGGGAGAGGTCACTCACCAAATACAATTATGGGCAAATCAGGCTTGAATTAGAGATATTAATTGAATTTATTAGTAATAAAATCAGGACAGGATAATAAGGAGTAAAATAAGACTTTAAAAACACCTTACCCCCCCACTCTCTCCTTCCAAGCTCTACTTCCTATCCCAGCAATGCAGGGAGACAGGGAATGGGGGTTATGGTCAGTTGATCACAGGTTGTTTCTCCCACTGCTCAGGGAGAGGAGTCATTTCCCTGCTCCAGTGTGGGGTCCCTCCCACAGGAGACAGTTCTCCATGAGCTTCACAGATGTGAGTCCATCCCTCAAGCAACAGTTCTCCACAAACTGCTGCAACGTGGCTCATTCTTCCATGGGTGCAGTCCTTCAGGCACAGCCTGCTCCAGTGTGAGTTCCTCATGGGGTCACAAGTCCTACCAGGAAACCTGCTCCAGTCTGGACTCCTCTCCCTACAGGTCTGCAGGTCCCTGCCAGGAGCCCACACCAGCCCAGGATTCAAATGGGGTCACAGCCTCCTCTTCCACATCCACCTGCTCTGATGTGGGGCTCCTCCCTGGGCTGCAGGTGGATCTCTGCATCCCATTGATCCTCCATGGGCTGCAGGGGCACAGCTGCTTCACCGTGGGCTGCAGGGGAATCTCAGCTCCAGCATCTGGGCACCTCCTGCCCCTCCTTTCCCACTGCCCTTGGTGTCTGCAGTGTTGTTCCTCTCATATAGTCTCACTCCACTCGTCTGTGACTGCAGCTACATCTGTGCAATAACTTTTTTCCTTCTTCTCAAATCTGTTATCGCAGAGGAGTTCCCGTCATTTCTAGTTGGCCCAGCCTTGGCCAGCAGCACATCTGTCTTGGAGCTGGCTGGCATTGGCTGTGCTGGACATGGAGGAAGTTTCCAGCAGCTTCCCACAGGAGCCCCTCCTGTAGCCCCCAAGACCCTCCCGCTACCCAAACCTGGCCATGCAAATCCAATACATGCCCATAGGGCAGGATGGATAGGAATGTGATGTCACAGAAAACCCTAACACTTGAGACAACAGTGAGTTAAACTCCCTGAACACTCAGGAGTTTGTGATCTCTTGGAGTCAATGCAGTTCCTTTTCTATTACTTTCTGTATTTTCCTTCTAACTGCTTAGTGAGGGGGAGTAGTTGAGTGAGTGGCAAAATTAATAGCATGGCTCAAGTAAAATAATTGTGCTGTGCACCCTGTATTCTGCAGCTATTTCTGTTTTGTATGTATTTCTGGAAAACCCTCACAGAGGCTGTTTCTGGTTTTTAATTTTCCTAATGTCTGAAGCATGAGGTAGCACCGAGGGCCCTCAGGTTTGTTTCCCCATAGCTTGGCAGGAATAATTCCCTCCCTGAAAGTGCAGATATTTTTACTCAATGTTACTTATCTGAGAGAAAACCTAGAGAAAACCTACCTTTAGTTCAAGTGTATCATCTCTGTCACAAAGTGACAGTTGCACCAAAATAACTTTACCAGTAAAATCTAAAAAACCTGCTTATATTAAGATCAAAAGTTTACTTTTAACAGCATTAAAAAAATATTTGGAAAATATTTTAAGACAAAACCACTCTACATTTGGCCTGGCTTGCCTAGAGCCTAAAAATGGCTTCTGTGGGCCTCACTCTTTCAGCCTCTCAGCCAAGGCATGGCTTTCTGCTTAATTCCTTTAACTATTTCACCTGAAGAACAGGTCCCTTTCTCAACTTATTTGCAATTATTTTCTAGTTTTGGGGGTTTTTTTCAGGTTCTTAAATTCGTGGTTTGTTCTGTGATTTTAAAATGTTGTGATTAAATACAAAACTTTTAGTGCATTATATACTGGAAGATGACCTATTTGGAGTTTTGAGGATTTTTTCAGTCTGCTTGGCTGTAATTTTTAACTTAAAATTTCGCAAAATCAGACAGTTAAAATATGCTAGCTTCTAATCCTGAAATTAACCAACTCATCATATAGTCTTGATAAGCTATGAAGTTGTAATTCTATTATAATTAGATAAGTGATAGTTTATAGACTTTATATGTATGTGTATACATATGCCGGTAGGGTTGCTGCATACATTACTTTACATATACCTAAGCCATTTATTAATTATCTTTAAAAAGCAATAGTTGGTGTATGACAAGGCAATAATTTTCAAAATTATTAGCTTTTGGCATCAAGAGACCAGCATCCTGAACAGAAGGTCAGAAGAAGCAAGGGTGATATATTCAGCCCTCTCTAATTCTTGTTAGCAGAAGTAGACGGACTGGTTTTTACATTATAAAGATAGGAAAGACTTTCCTAGGCCACACAGTCTATATGAAAGGGTTTTATAATTTATTATATGTAAATATTGTACAGAAGAAGCTGGAAGACGGGAGCATTTAATTGCATAGATTTCACTATGCAAAAGGAGACAAGAAATCTAAGTCAAATAGATGATATGTTGGCTGGATAACAGTACAATGTTTGAGGATAAGATTAATACAGCATTTCCCATGTGTAAATAATTTTTTTCTGAAAATTTCATTGCTTTTTCAATAGATAACTGCAGCTCTTTGCATCTCAAGATTCATTACCCTTTCAAATTGGATGGGCATTTTTCATTGCAGGAATTGCTAATTTGCTGTTAAAGATTTAAGAATAGACTTAATAGACAAGCAGCTTTTGTGTTGCAGAGAACTTACTGTTTATTTGAATAAACCTGAGAAAAAACTTTGCTAGCATATTGGTGGCTTGGGTTGCAGTTTTTCTGAGTTTTTTGTTGGGAAGTAAAGATAACAATCCAACAGATAATTATATTGTTACAACAGGGATAATTTAACTTAGGGTTTGTAAGGAAGGAATATGACTTGATCTTTATCTGCTAGAAATAATTTAAAATTCTAAATCCTCACTCAGATCAGCAAGAGGATGTACTGATACAGGTTTTTTTATCTGTAATTTTAGTAACTGCATGCCCTACATTTTTAAGTTCCTGTGAAAAATCTGTTTCTCCTGTCTAGTTTACTAATACATTCAAAAATGTGCCATCTTCATATCCATTCTTTTCATGATCTCAGCATTCTCCCATTGTTCAAGGTGACTAAAAATGGCTGTGGCTTTTCTACATTTTTGGAGTATGTGAAAAAAGGACAGCTATGATTTTGCTGTGCATGTTCAGTGCTGTGATATCTCCAACACAGTGGTAGTTGATCATGGCAGGTGAATCATGTTGACCTCTGCCTCAGTGCTCCCATATAGTTACTCTCAAATATAAAGCTTACCTTCCTTTTAAACACTAAAGAATTGTCATAGCTGGAATAGGATATAGATGCTTCTCCCAGCTGTTGAAACCTTCACAGTGGTCTGATTTCTGGGCTCTTGCTCAGGAGCTGAAAACCCTGAACTTGCTGGTTTTGGGCTCTGAAGGGCCATTTCTTGTGTCCTCACCCATTTCAGCACCTTGTTGAATTTACATATTTTATGTGGCATATTAAGTTTTTTTGGGTTTTACTTCTAGAATTTTATGTTGCAAGTCCTACAAAGTCTGTTACAAAACATTTCAAAGTTTGGGGTTTGGCTGGGTAGGCTTTTGATGGTAGCATGCAGCAGATGCTTTGTAGGCTCCTCTGGATTAAACATCTCTATAAAGTCCTTCCAGTGTCTGTATTTCTGTATTTCTCTCATTGTGGGGAGCTCTGCATCATATCTTTCCTAGCACAGGGTGAGCTTAGAGGATGCAAGTACATCTCTGAAGCCAAAAATTTGGGAGCAGAACATCAGCTGGTAACTGTCAGACCCTACTAGGGTCCATGTATTACATTAAATGGAAAAACTGAACAGTTTCTTTCTATTGTCACTTAACAGACCTGGACCCTTATTCATCAGCTTTGTTAATATTTGTAACTTTTCCACATAAATTTCCTTGAATTTAATGCTTGCAAATCTTGTGTTAAACAGTGCACTAAAACTTCTTACACACCAGCACTACTCTAGCTGTTTTTTCTGTCAGCAGGATATTTTGTATATACTCAAGTATATTTCCACTTCCATTTGTTTTCTAAACTCTTGCTGTTTTTATTTTAGGCTTCAAGTGGCAATTATTATTTTATTCCATACATTGTCACACCTTGTGCTGACTACTTTTGCTGTGAAAGTGATGCCCAACGAAGAGCCTCTGAGTACATGCAGCCCAGCTGGGACAATATCCTGGGGCCATTTTGTGTCCCACTGGTGGACAAATTTCTCAGCCTTCTGAAGGATGTCCATGTTACATCATGGTAATGTTACAACACATACAGTTCCAGAACCTTTGATTGTCTCTTTTTTATATTATGAAAAAAGAAGGTACAGAATTTCTAGTTGCATTGATTATGAATTCTTTTATTTTTCACTGCACTTAATATAGTGTTAAAAGAGGCTGCCAATTTTACTGCTTTTTGTATTCCTGGCCTGCAGTTGCAGTTATGCAGATTCTTCATAGAGTCCAAAGCCAAAAACTGTCCTTTTCTGTCATCAGATAAAATGTGTACATTGTAGCATGGGCATTCAGTTGTAATTCTCATTATTTGTTTTTGTTTATAAATATTAACCTTCTAGTTAATATTTAATTAATAAACATGATACTGCTTAGCCATTTCTACAAGGGACTGTTGGAGTTTGGAGAATTGGGGCTGGAGAAGGAGGTCTTTCTTTCTCAGTTGCTCACCCTGTATTCTGCAGCTATTTTGGTTTTGTATGTATTTCTGGAAAACCCTCACAGAGGCTGAGTTGCTGGTTTTTAATTTTCCTAATGTCTGAAGCATGAGGTAGCACCGAGGGCCCTCAGGTTTGTTTCCCCATTGCCATCCCACCCAAGTGAAAGGCTTGTCCAAAACACTACTATTCTTTTGTGGTCCTATCCTTGCAATCCCATGGATGACCCTCCTGTGACATCCTCCCCTGAAGGGCAAGGGAGCACCCAAGATTCCTAGATGCTTGTGGTTTAAAGGAACGACAAAAATCAGAGAGTCTGGAAAAGTTTGCAAAGTTTTATTAGTAATCTACACACTTGGCATGGAAATTGGTGTTTTAGTCTTTTGACCTCCTAGTGTAAGTTACAGCAGAGGGTTTTGGATGAAGAGTGTAGGGTGAAAAGGAAGAGAGAGAGAGATAAATTAAAGAGGGGCAGAGAGGAGGAAAGAAAGAAAAAGAGATCACCCATCCTGGCTCCAGTGTCAGTCCAACTGGGGTTTCCATGGTCTTGGGATACATATGCAAGGCAAGCACCCTGGAATTTTTTTGGAATTTTTCTTTTTTTATAAATAAGTTTTCCCCACACTGGAGATCAGTTTCTCACTGTGTATGCAAATTAATTACGTGCAGTCTGTTCTTGGAGATCTTTCTGGAAATGGGTTTGAAGCCTTTGGGGGTTATTGTGTGGTCCTGATCCCACCTTGCAGTCCACACCTGCTCTCAGCCTTGTTTCTGTGCTTGCACAGAAATGTATGAGGCTGTGCTTGCCAGTAGTGCTTACTGTGGCCTTGTCCTTTTGCTTATAATGTGTATGAGACAGAACACTTAATTTTCTTTGCTTATGCTAAACCAGGTTTAATACTTTGAAAGACTCATTTGTAAACAAGAATGGACTTGTATGCACTGGAGTATCTGTCAGGTGGCATGTGCTAAGTTCCAAACTAGAGACTCCATAACCTGCTCCAGGATAAATTTACCCCTAAGTATCTGGTTGAGGCCATTCATAATTATCGTGCTGGCAATATATATATTATTTTTCAATTTACAAAAGCGCTGATGTTGGATTGTGCACTGGTATTAGTGTATATAAGATGCACTTACTGGAGGCTTTTACAGAGATCCTGCCCACATTATGTATTATATTCATCAAAGAGATTGCAACTAAATCAGCTTTTGTTGGCTTGTTTTTGTTTTAGTTTCTGTGTTGGAAAGTCTCCTTCCAACCTTCATGATAAAATAACATACCACCTCTTTACATCACACTGGTGTTTCTTCTCTGTGTCACTTTATTATCTCAGATGCAGCCTTTATAATACAAAGTGCCACATCTGTCAGGGTCAGTAATGGGGCAAAGAAATGCTCCAGTTTTCCTTTGTTGGTAAAATTGCCTCAGGATCCTGGTTGTAAGCCTATTGATACATAGCCCTACAGTCTGAGGTAGGGCAAGGTGGAATATTTGCAAGTAGTTATTGAAAAATATGGAAATATTTGATGTGAACCTCACTCTGAGAAGATTATACTTTTTATTAGAAATTATACTTTTTATTAGAAGCGTAGCCATGTTTCATAAGAAATGTTTAACAGTTTTCTTTCCCTATGTCTAATTTCAATTTCTTAGTGCCTATTATAAAGAAACACTGCTAAATGACATCAGAAAAGCTAGAGAGAAGTACCAAGGAGATGAACTGGCTAAGGAGCTGGCCAGGATTAAACTGCGCATGGATAATACTGAAGTGCTGACTTCTGACATTGTCATAAACCTGCTTCTTTCCTACAGAGACATTCAGGTATGTGCTTAAAGACTAAGATGGATTATTTTACTGTGCAGTTCTGGCTCTTGTTTGTTCTCCTGTGCTTCTTTGTTTGTTAAGCAGTGATGGGAGCAGTTGTTACATTGTTTAAATTTGGATTGTCTTTTGGGCAGTTTAAGGGGATAGAGACTCTTACTTATTTTGCCTGTGAACAAGAGACTCAGATTAGGTGACTTCCCGAGGTCTCTCCCTTTGCTTTTAGTAATCTTTAACTGCCTTAAAAAAGCAAAAAACCCTACTGAATAAAGATGGTTGCCTTGCTCTCCTCTGCTCTACCTTTCCTCCCTCCCCCCATAAAATATATTAAATATATTTAGAAATTAAGAAAACACTTTTGTTATGACCATTGTATTGGATAGAGATGCCCACATTGAGAACTATAATTCAATGAAACATTAATTTGCTTTTAAAATCTAACTGCACCCTTTTTTCTTGTTTTAGTTTTTTTAAAATAAATTCTGCTTTTGCTAAAGCAGCTGTTTTTCCAAATTGAGAGTCTGTGTGTTTAACATCCATTCTCAAATATAATTTCAACCATTCTATAGATTTTTTTTCTCGTCAGCAACTAAGTTGGCTATTTCTTGTGTATAAATGGGTTGTGAGAGCAATGGGTGACCACATCATCCTTCATTACCTAATCTTCTAATCTGGAATGCATGTTTTCCTTACAGCACTTTGTCCAACTTCATTTGGACTGGCTCTGGTTCCCTTGAGAAATGTACTCATCTCAAAACATGTTTTGAACAAAAAGATTCAGTAACACAAAGCCCTTTGGAATGTCAGTAAACTGGCCTCTTCAGCACTGTAGATGTGGGTTACCCCTGAGAAACCCAAGTGAGTGCACAAGTGACTGATGTACTTCAGAGACAGCTGTGGTTGAGTCCACGGTGACCTGGATTGTGCACTGGTGTCATTCACCAGAAGATCTTAATAAGACCTGAAAAAGCCAGACTTGTCATCTCTTTACTGGTGCTGGGAGAGTAATTGATCACACTGGCTATGGGGATTCAGTAGTTTGGGGATCATGGTGAAGAAGAGGCAAGCACTGACATGGGCAGACAAAATCCTCTGTGTTGCTACGCAGCCTTCCTGGCTGTTTCTCTTAGGAGCAGTCCCCTGAGAAGCTGTGATACCGTACATGTGATCATGATACGTTTTAGCTTAGTGATGCTTCCCTCCTTTCAGTTTATTCTACTTCAATCCTTTTTATTGTTTTTTTAATTTCACCCCAGGACTATGATGCTATGGTGAAGCTGGTAGAAACACTGGAAATGCTTCCTACCTGTGACCTGGCTGATCAACACAACATCAAGTTTCATTATGCTTTTGCATTGAATCGGTGAGGGTGATTGATTGAAGTTGTTTCACTTTAGTGCTGTTCCGTAGGGGCTTATATGTAAATTTATAGTGCAGATAATATCAAATTCCCTTCCCTTTCTGCACACATTCATCACAGTCATCTCTCCTTAATACCATACTTACTGTGCACCAGGACAGTGTGTAACTTTTGAAATTGTCATTTTCCAACAACCATTGTTTTGTCAACAACTCGGAGACAGTGGATCTGTTCCAAAGCCCACCTGACTAATTGCAGAAGACTCCAGTGATACCAAGGGGTTCTTGGTCAGTCTGAGATTGTTTAATCTAAGTCACTGATTATTCTGAATGTCTTCAAATGTTTAGGGTGATAGAGTTATGAGTGATTTATTAAAGTAATAGGTAAAAAGCACTGCTTGATCCATGAATACACATTCATGATAAAGTTTCCTTGGAAGGCTGGATGGTCATCAGGACCTGCAGGCATATAATTTCTTTAGGAAACACTGAAATATTATTGAACTCTTCTAGTTAGGTACAGATTTTTGTAGTACCTGTGTATAATAACTACTCCTTTTCTAAAGAATTTACATTAAGATTGTCAGAGAAAATAGATCTTGTGTAAATGAAATCCCATTTAATAATAAAAGTAACTGGCTAGATGGAATCCACATACTAATTAAGGATTGGTACCTAGCTAACTAAAGCTAAACTAAATTAGCCAGCTGATTGTGAATTAGCTAACTAAAAATCACCATTGGATAACATCAGGATGGCATAAATCAAAGAGATTAAGAACTTAATAATAGATCTGGAAATGCAGTTCCTATGGCATTTTCTGGAAAATGGTAATAAATCTGGTCCTATCTGACAGTTTAATCAGACACAAGAGAAAACACTAAACTGTTGCTCATAAAAATACTGCATATGGATTTAGCCCTATTTTTCAGAACTTTTAAAAATTATTTCAGGAATTTGACTCAAAATGTTTAAATTTGCCAGTAAGAATAATGCTAGAATCATGCTTTGTCCTTAGGAAATGTCCTAATATAATCAGTTTTTAAAACTTTTTCATTTAGATGTGCATAACAAAATTGGCAAGCTCCTTTACTGTCTTGGTCTTCAAATTCTTTGTATTTTGAGCAGCATGTGAAATCCCTGCCATTAAATCTTCTGTTTTGACAATGCCAATAGCACCCTGGTAAGAGAAGATAAAATTAATTGCTCATGAACTTGCTTTGCCTGTCAACAGCTTTCATTAAAATGATTATTAGCCCCATCCAGCATGATGCTCCTTGTTTTCTTTTGGGAGCTATTTAGGCATTTCTATAGAAAAGGTTTTTCAGAAATAAATGACTGGTTTTTCATTGGTAAGAATGCAGAATTTAGCTTTTACAGATGTTTTTGACTTCTTCAAACAAAGTAATGGACAAAACTCAAAAGCTGAGACTTAAACATTTTTTAACAAGTCCACTTAGTTCAAAATGACCCCTAAAATGTTGCATTTAGCATCTTACTTGAATGAAAATTTTGAATCCCTAATTTTGTCTGTTTTAAAAACAAATTATTTTTAGTGATTTCTATCAGAAGCTACCTTTATAATAAAGAATTGTATTTTCAGTTCATATTCTATTAATTTCAACACACAGAACACTATTAATGTTGATAAGTACAGCTGATTGAGCCCACCAGGAAAACAATACATCATATGCAGAACAGAATTAGCAGCTGTAAGAATATGTGACCCTGCAGAATGTTAATGTGTGCTTAATTTCATAAAAAAGTGTACTAGAACTGTGATCCAGAGAGAGTAATTAGTTTATTTCTTGGACTCTGTAACTGAGTTCTCCTGGCCGTTAGTGTCGCTTGCATTGTCAAGTCAGAGTAACTCTGGTGCTGCACAGATCCAGCACCATGGCAGGAGGGGCTGCAGGGCTGGTTCTGGGCACCCCAGCGCTCTGCTGCTTCAGCAGCTGGGCACAAGCCCAGCCTGCAGCACAGCTGTGTGCAGCTCCAGGTTAACAAGTAGTGCTCAGGCAAGGGACAGCCATGTTTCACTTTAGGTTCTGTGCCATTCCAGCCTAGCTGCATGTCCTTTGCCCAGAGCCAGCCTGTGTCTGATTTGTCTTGGATCATAGCAAAGCAAGGCTGGGCCTCACTGGTGGGTACTGAGCAGATAGGTACTGTCATCTGTAGGGCAGGCAGACACTTCCATGCTGATTTCTGGAGCCCTGATTCATGTAGCAGGTGTTTAAGCACAGCCCCTCTCCTAGATTGCTGTCTTCCTCTCTGGCTGCCTGAAAGCATCTTGGATTTGTCATCTCTCCTGTCTGTTATCAGAGGCTAACAATGGATGTTTGCAGTGGCAGGCTTGTGCTTGTTTCCAAGCCTGGGCAATCTGAATATATCACCATCCCTGGGTGATGGAGCAAAGGGCTATTGCTTCTCCAGTGTCTTAAGCTAAATAATTTGGATGTAACGTAGGAGCAGAGCAGACTTTGCTCCCTTCTGTACAGACACAGGCTGGTTTAAGACATTGTTCCTTGTTGCCTCCTAGCTGAGATATAAGTCTAATTGTATCTTAATTTAGACCTCTTTAGATATAAGTTCAGTCCAAATGTGCAACATGAGTATTTTCAATATTTGTATTCACAGCTGGGGTATGAAGTAAGATGCTGTGCAATTGAGGGCTGGGTGTTCCAGATGTGGATGGCTGTTTGTTTCAGTCCATGGTACACCTTGCCTGGGAGGCAAGCACTGTGTAAGGAGTACTTAAGACCAATTAAATTTTCTAATTGGTCTTACTTACCAGAGCTGGAGTTATAATGTCCTGGAAACTTGCAAAGAGTCCCAAGGGTATGCCAAAATCTGTTCCAAACAGAGTAGACTTCAAAACCAAACCCAGTCCTGGCATGAGGCCAGAACTGTGAAAATTTTAGTCTCTTTCCAGAGCACTTCTATCTTCCTTTATATTAAAGATGAGGACAGCTGCAGTCACTATTATTTAACTCAGCATGCTGTGTTTTAACGAGCAACATATTCCAGTACCATAATAAAAGAGGGCAATTAACAAGTGAAGGATGTAATAGGGTGCAAGTAGAAAATCACTAGTAATTGTGAATAATACTAGTAATTGTGAATAATAGTAGCCACTGAAAATTGTTCCCATTGTTAAGCACTAGGGTATTTAAAATGTTCTGTTCTGTGATTACTCAAATTTAGTAAAAAAACATGTTGTGGGCCTCCTCCTTTTACATGCCTGGCTTTCATGAAGTACCTGGGGTGTATATGAGGGAGGGAAAAAAGCTAGTTTTTTTGTCATATCTGTTTGGAGGCTTGCAAATTTAGTTCTTGTCAAAGCCTAATTTAGGGTCTTGTTGTCCTCATTCACTGTTTCAAATATTGAAGATTCTACAAGCAAATTACATCTTCAGTGAAATATATCTTAACTCAAAAAATTATTTTCTGGTTTTAAATGAGAATGCAAGTGTACTAACTCTTTAAAATGAGTTCTCATACTTCTTAATAATTAAGATTTTTTTAAAAGTTTTTGCTGTCATTAAGACATGGAATGAAAAAGAAAGCAAATGTTTATTCCTTTGAGAAAATACTTTCCATTAATACAAGAGTTTTTTGTCATATATAGTCTTCTCCATCTAGCTAGATTGAAGCAAACCATACAGGGGAAGATGTGAACAAAAAGCTGAGAAAAATAATTACACTACCTGTTACCAACAGAGTGAGCTAATTCTTGTCTCAGTGAAAAACACACTGTTCCTGTTGACTTTTTTGGGCAAAGGCCTGGTTCACTGAGTGTAGTTCTGGCTCTGTAACCATGCCAATTCTTTAAAGCTGGTAAAACCAGTTTCTGAAGCAGGAAGATTTTTTTTTTTGGTTTAGGAGTATTTAAAACTAGGTCTCCTTATAAAGACTAGAGTGTAGAGAAAGATTCACCGTCAAGAAGATGGATTTGGAGAGCAAGAAAGGAGCTATGATATCAAAGAGAAAGGAAAAAACCTACCTTTTTTTAATTTTTTTTTTAACTATGTGTTCCAGGTGAGATGCTGTGATAGGAGTTTGTTGCCCTACAGAATAATTCAGGGAGGTAAAGGAGGAGTAGATAGTTGGATAAGACAGGGAGACAGATGCAAGAGGCTTGTGTAGACCAGGGAGGTGAGAAGATTGCTTCTGTGATGGAAGGAGCATGGTAGGGTCTGCAGACAGATAAACCACGTGGCAGAACTGCAGTGAGCAAGCTGGCAAACTGGCAAGTGCATCAGCCAGCAGTTTCTGGAGGATTTGGTTTTGCTGTCAGACAAAACCAAACTGGCAGCAGAACACTGACATGAATTCTGAGGAAGTGATTAGAGGCTATAAAGGTACCCAGCAGGACAGCTTTTGTTTTAAGAAAAAAAAATCCTATGTAGCCATTTCTGTCAGAAAAACCTTAGTTTGTTGAAGATTCAGAAACAATTCTGTATCATTGATCATTCCCTCAATTTGAATTTTTTCCCCTAATCCTAATAGTTTAGTTTCCTTTTTAAATAAAGCTTAAAACTGTGCACAGTACTGACAATTAATGTGCTGGGTATTTGTAAAAGGCATCACAATTTTTTGTTTTTAATTTTTATTCCTTGATCATTTCCTTTTAGTTCCTAGAATTGTGCTTGGGGAGACTTGGCAGTGTTTTATTGAGCACTAGGATATTTTCATAATTGCCCTAGTTTTTGGAAGTAACTTGCAGATCTCTTTCTTAACTGGCAGCAGATTCTGCTGCTGTCATGTTCAGATAACGTAGATTCATTTTCTCTGTTTGGTTTCTCTGCAAGTTCTCACAAGGTAACAACTGCAGTAAGAGATTAAAATGTGCTAACGAAGAAACCAGTAAGAAAAAAAAAGGAGTTGTATGAAACACTTACCAAGACCTATGGGGTTTTTTAATATAGTTTCTCAATAAATTGTAGTAGTACTCCTTTTTCTTACCTCATTGACCATTAAAACTATATTTTGAAAAAATTTTCAGAGTGTGAGTAGTGATTCTAAAAACTGTGCCCCCTAAACCCCAAAAATATATGAAAAGTAGCTTATATTTTCACTGAGTGTGTATGCAAACTTCTTTAAGGTAGGACATATCTTCTTCCAGATGTGAAGAGTTTAACAGATTGTGTGTTGAAGAGCACCATTGAAAAATGCCAATTTCAAAATTCTATTTCATTCCTAAAGTTGACTTGTTTGTGTGATACCATGAGGGACATTGTTTCAGTGCAAGATGGCCTGGAAGCACCAAGGAGCAGTAAAATTACCTGGTAGGGTCATTTTTGTAGCTGCCTACTAAGATTCTGCTCTAGCTTATAAAACTTCATATTCAGGGGATGTACTTTGCAAGTCTTACCTGTTGTACCAAGTTAATCCATAAAGAGAACATTTTCTGCCTTCCTTCTCATGCCTGTGCATCATCATATACAGTATTTTGGCTTTCCCTGTTCAGAGGGGCTGTGGCATCTCCATCCTTGGAGGTTTAATAGATTTAGCTTTTCAGACACAGCCAGGCCTGCTATGATCTAGTGCTGGGCCATGGACCTGCTGTGAGAGGAGGATTCTATTAGATGACCTCCAGCAGTCCTTTATGACAGGATTTTTTGTGATTTGTTCTAGTGTGGCTTTAAATGGGGTCTGGGGAGCATGGGGAAGCTAACATAGTTGAGATTGGTTTAAAAAAAATAGAAGTCAGTGCTAAGCCTTAATGGCTTAAGGTAATCTCTTCTACTCTATTGATAACACCACAGATCTCTGTCAAGGCACCTTGAAACAAATTATGAGCTGTCAGGCATGCAGACCTGACAAAGTGTGGGGTCTGAAATAAGAAATGAAAACCTATCTTGGTCAAGCATAACAGTTTCCGCATATTATCCAATAGAATATTTTCATACTGACTTCAGAAAACTTGCTTGGAGCTTATGTGATCTTTCAGGTTGTTTGGGTGTTTTTCTTTGTTTTCCCCCTCTTTTTTGGGATTCAGAAGCTGATAACTTCCTAAATTTGTAAATTATTATAATTGGTGTATGGGTTTTGTATTATCCAATGGGCATTGAATTCTGCTGCAGTGAAAAACAGGGTCTAATATAAAGATACCTAAACTGATTATTATTTAATTATATCCTGTTAGATGAGTGCATGCTTGTCATGTGCTAAATTTTGTTGTGTTTAATTATTTTTAACAATATTTTTTTCCGTATAAGAGAGAGAGATCTTTCATTTTAAGGTCTTTAGTACAGTGTTTATTTAGAGCTTGGTCGTCTGTAACAATCTCCTAGTATTGTATTTGGTGTGTACAGGTTCATCCTTTGATGACCAGGGATGTTAAATCTGCACAATGTCCCATTTTAAGCAGTGTCTTGCTTTGTTCATTGTATTTCTTCTTTAATTATACTTTTCTCAATCAGTACCTAACACCTCTTTATATCAACATTAATAAATAACCTATTTCACAGAAGGCAGACTTGAGAAAGCAGTGATTTTTAGATTTTCTGTTTCCATACTGAAGTGGAACGTAAGGTTTTAGTTGTGCATTTCTTGTGTTTTCAGGAAGAGCACAGAACACATGCCAGCTTTTGTGATCACTATATACAAGACCAGGGAACTACTGGACTTTAATATCAGGGCTTAATTTTGTTCTAAGCTCTGTTTACTCAATTTTCTGTGCTTTAGTGTTAACAACAGTGAAACTTGGGTACTCCTAGTGAAAGAATCTGGTTTGTCCAGAAGAGGTTTGGTTAGAGCATGCTGACCTGGGCAATGGATTTACAGTTTTTACCTCCTGTTTATTTCTTGTAAAACTGAAAAAGATACCAAATTTTTCCTTGTGTGCTTATTAGAGAAGACCAATATTTATTTCAGAGCAGTTAATCTGAAGAAAAAAGGCTTTAAAAATATTCAAGTACTTGATGTGAAAGTTTATGCTCTGCCAGTGACATCAAAGGCAGGATAAAGCCTTAACAACCAGCTACAAAGCTGTTTAATCTTATTAGATGTTCTCCATCACCTAATATGCACAGAAGCCTGAATTTTGCTACAGATGTGCTGTTACTGGTCTTACTGCATCAGCTGGTTACCTAAGGAACAGAGCCCCTTTACAATAAATATTAATCATTTTGGGGCATGCAAGTAATACATTTACCAGAAACCATTATCTGCTACTGGTATTGCTGACAAAGTAGTGATAGTCCTTGTAGGCCTGTTCATGGATACCTAGGTGGGGATTGGAAAATTGTAAACAGTTCTAAAAAGGGGTTGGTAAATATTTTAACTCTCTCTGGTGATGGAAAAAAGTGTTGAAAAGGCTATTAAACTCTTCATCTGTGTTTGCATTACTCTTGCAAATAGACATTGTTGTTTGTTCTAAGTGACTTTTTGCAGTGAATATTGAGTTCTGAACTTAGAAAAACAGCAAGGTAAATGGAGGCCAAAATTCTGACTGTTTAATAATAATAAGGAATGGAAATGTTATTTAATCACCATTTTCTTATTAACACAGTTCTTAAATGTTTGTCAAAACATGCTGTATCACAGCTGTTTGTTTTCCAAATCCTTTTGCAATCTGAAGAATTTTAATTAAGAAATACAGTTCAATTTCACCCTTCTATTCTTGTTGGAGTTCAAAGGCTCCATATTGAGCTCTGTCATTCTCTTGAATAAGATTGGATTGACCTGGCTTCTCCTGCAATCAGTTGGTATTTCCTGGTATTGTTTCTGGATTCTCTGGATACAAGATTACAAATCTTGGACATAGCTGAATGATCTGTCACACAGAATGCTGAAAATGGCCATTTTTGTTAAGTGTTGTCAGGAATGAGCACTAAACAGGCACTTTTTTCTTACTGCAGGATGTTCAGGGTGTGCTTGTGTACACAGGAAGGAATCAAATTAGATGGCAGATTTTTGTCAAAGAGGAGTTCTGGGTTTGCTTCAGTTCTTATGTGAGCTACACATAGAGACCAATGACAGGAGACTGAATTTGGGTTTTATCAGTCAACCAACAATCATGCATCAGTCTAAACAAAGTCAAGTGTGTGTATGATGGATGGATTGTGGGAGAGATGAGGGATACTGTTCTCCCATCTTGCAGTTACTGTTTCAGGTCTGAACTCATTTATATTATTCTCTGTATTTGATTTCAGAAGAAATAATGCAGGTGACAGAGAGAAGGCACTACAAGTTATGCTTCAAGTCCTGCAGACGTGTGATCACCCTGCTCCAGACATGTTTTGCTTATGTGGGAGGATCTACAAGGATATGTTTCTTGATTCTGACTGTAAAGATACCAATAGTCGAGATCATTCCATTGAATGGTAACAGAAAAAAAAACCAAACAAAAACACCAAAAAAATCTGTTTAAAAGCATTTTTAGACTTTTAACTTCTGGATATGAAAAGCAGGGCTGTAATAATTAGAAGATCAGTTTTTCTACTTATCTGTGTTTTTCAGGGTCCTGTTTGAATAAGTGGTTTACTGAGCATCAGATCTTTGTATATGTATTTCCTTGCTTCTCTTTATAAACGATCCTGGAAATTGAATGATGCACCTTATTGGGAGGGATGTTGACTAACCTGTGTCTTTATTGAGGAAATATATAATTGATGTGTCTTAAGGCCAAAATGAAGTACAAATGAGATCATGGGGTTATGTTAGTCCTCTGTGCAAGGATGGTTTCCATTGTGGATCCCCAGGAAATGCAGTGGTCTACTGGTGATAAACAGTGTTATAAATTTTCTTAAGACATTAATGCATGCATATGCACACAGGCTCTCACAGACATACTGTTCATATAGGTGTGTTTGTATAATCATACTGCTGAGTACAATAATAATTTAGCAATGTGGGTTTGAACTGTAATTGTGCAATATTCTCTCCCACCCCCTCTTTTCCCCACCATGCAACATGGGTGGGGAGCAGTGAACTTGCAAGCTTCAGGTGGATCTCTTGATCCTGCACCAGCTACTGGCAGGCACTCAGCCTGTGTCAGCTGTGTCTCAGTTACCTTTAATGAATATGAAGCTTTAAAACAAAGGGTTTGAGGCCATCGGTGCCAGCTAGTCATATAATCCTTACAGTAAATCAATACCTTAAAATACCTGTCAAAACTTTGCAATATTTCAGTTCTTCTAAACAATGAGATTTGAGTTCTTGACTCTTCTCTGCAGGTATCGCAAAGGATTTGAACTCCAGCCAACTCTCTATTCTGGAATTAACCTTGCAGTTTTGCTGCTTGTTGCAGGACAACAGTTTGAAAGCTCAATGGAACTGAGAAAAATAGGTAAATAGCCACACAGTGCCACAGACAGGTTTTCAGCTTCTCTCCCTGTGAAGAAAACAAAGTACTTACAGTGATGGGTTGCATAGAGACAAGGGTGGTTAAGGCTTTTTTGTGGTGGGTCCTGGATGGCAGCCTAAAGCACAGGGATCTCAAAAGCACATTTTCCTTCTGGCTGCCTTGGAGCAGCTTTCTGGCAGCTTTCTGGTATCATGGCCCATGTAAAGGGACCCAGAGATTGGAGAACAACAAAGAACCAACTTCAGCACCATCTGTAAACTGCCTTTGCTGCACCACAGAGATTATCCCATTGCAGAACCAACAGGGCACAAAAACAGGAAGAGACAGTGTGGCCCAGTTCTCCTCAGGAATGCCAGGAAAGGGTTTCTGTTGTCACTGAGTTGAGAGATCCACAAGAATTATTGCCTGGAAGGACCTACCAGGGGAGTTACTTGTCTACCTAGAGATATGCAGATCTTCCTAGGGAGATGATAGCTGAACATTATATTTGGAATCTGGTCTTGCCTGAAATGCATATTTGAGCCTTAAATGTTGAGTGCAAACATGGCTTTAAGTTATTTCTCTGACCCTGCTCTGAGGTGGACTTGTTTGAACCTCTAGCCATGGATCTCTTGCAGTAAATGCAGATGAGGACACAGATTTGTGCATCTTACACTGAGAATCAAGAGGCAGATAGCCCAGACAGGAGGTAAAAGAGGTTTTTCAGCCCTGTGTCATGGGGGTTCTTCACTGGAGGTGTGATTTGCAGATCCTTCCTCTGTATTGTGCAATGTTATTTTCTGGGGAAAACTTACTCCTCTTTATTTTCATCAGTAATGCTTAATCAAGTCTTAAATTAGTCTTTTACTGATAAACTTACCAGTAAAAAACACAAAAGAGTGTTTTAGTGATAGAAAATTGTGGTTTCCAATTGAAATTTTACAGGTGTACGGTTAAACAGTTTATTGGGAAGAAAAGGAAGCCTAGAAAAAATGAACAATTACTGGGATGTGGGACAGTTCTTCAGCGTGAGCATGCTGGCAAATGATGTTGGTAAAGCAGTACAAGCAGCAGAGAAGCTTTTTAAGCTGAAACCTCCAGTGTGGTATGTGGTAGAAGGCTGTTGCTCAAGCACTAAACTATGGGGAAATACAGAAATTTAAAAAATCTTGCAGTCACATGGATAACTTGATTGGATTTTTCCATCTTAGATTGTTTGCAACTCTTAGTTTATGCTATGTTCTTTTATTATGAGAAGGAAGGGGGAAGGTGAAAAATTAGGTTCTCCAACATTGTCAGTTATATCCCATTGAAGCATGTATTTTATAAGAAAGCGCTTGGATATTAGTAATGACTCCTTGTGAAGTAATCTTGAAAAATTATGAAACCATTGTTTTCAGAGTTAAGATAGCTGCTGCTTCCTTCCACCATCTTCTAGTTCATCATATCCTGTCTAATCCCCATGTAACTACTTGTGTAACCATACCCATTTGCAAAAAGCTATTGTTCATGAACATTCATGTGAGCTTGTGACTCAAGGCTTTGTCTAAACTTGCTATTCTTTCCAGAAATCTGTAAAAATCAACACTACCATTTCCATTGTGGTAGCTTTTAAAACACATTTCATTTTGGATGTCTAAGTCAGTGAAGTGGTTTTAGAATCTGGTTGAATTTTGTTTTCTCTCTGTTAACTCACTAATTCGATACATTCTAGGTACTTGAAATCATTAGTTCAGAATCTGATGTTAATTCAGCGTTTCAAGAAACTCACCATAGAACATTCTCCTAAACAAGAAAGATTGACTTTCTGGCTAGATATAATTTTTGAGGCAACGAAAGAAACAACTAATGGACTGAGATTTCCAGTAAGATATTATGTCCAAACAAGTTTTGTATGTTTTATGTTTCTGGATAGGATATTACAAGAATTGGAAGACTCTAAACATAATACTTAAAAATTTAACTGCCTGTTGTTTCACTGCATGAACCAAACCCCTGTACTTTCTTAATCTTTATGCTATAAAAAAATTAACCCAGCAACCTAAAAGCATTCTAAGAAATACTTGTAAGTCCCCTATAACAAATTGTGATACTGCTATTCTGTTGTTCATAAGAACACAGACTATTCCTGCCTTGCCTTGGCCTCCTGTCTCCCTTGAAAATTTTTTAGGTCTTACTTCAAAATTACCTTTTGTTTATATCTGAGCATCTGAAGATACTGTAGTGTATTAGCTACTGGTTTCTTAAGGAAAAATGCTCTTTGTCTTCAGGTTTTGGTGATAGAACCAACTAAAGTCTACCAGCCTGCCTATGTTTCAATCAACAGTGAAGCAGATGAGAGCTCTCTGTCTTTGTGGCATGTCTCTCCCCCTGAAATGGTAAAAGTGTCAGCAAGTTTGTTAAATGTACTGATTCATTTTACATAAAGTAGTTGTTTACATGTAGACTTTGGAGCACTTTACAATAATTTAAAATTTGCTACATTTCTGTGAAGCCCAAGCCTCAGCATCTCTTGTGCAGATACAAAAGTTGACATTTTACAGAGAAAATAAAAGGAGTGACTATGATTAGAAATCAAATGGTTCTGATGTCACTCAGATTTAACTTTTCTTGACCATGTCTCTTAGAAGTGTTATTTGGTCTGCTCATAATATTTCTCATTTGAATTCTGTGAGTTTAGTTAAAATGCAGGTCAAAGATTAAAAGTAAAGATAAAGCCCAGAATTGTGTTCAATGTTTTAGGCATTTTAAACTTTTACAACTGTAATATTTGAAACTAGAAAAAATGGCCTGTGACAAGTAAGTGTCAAGAAATAAAATATTTGGTGTCTTGGATTATTGGATAGGGAACAGGGGATTAAGAAAGGAGTAGGCACAGTTATGGACAGTGTCAGCTATTAAAAATGAGAAATAATTTGAGTTTCACATTGAAAGACTTGAAATCCTATTTTGCTACACTTTCTTCATATTAGAACAACATAGATGGAGAATAGACCAAAAGCATAGAGACAAAGTGTGGAAAAGAAGCATGTTGGAGCAGGACAAGACCACATAATTACCTGGATCTGTGAACAGTTTTTCCTGTATATTTTTCTACTTCACTGTTTCAGGTGAATGTGTCTGACACAACTTTGCTTTGTGGAACAAATTTTTGGTGCATATCTGACATTGCTAAACAAAATCCAGCTCATAGCTATAATTGGATTTATGGAGGGCTGCAGTCCTAGAGACAGGCTGTCCTTCCTCTGTTTTGCCTCCAGTGTGTTCCCTGGGCCAAAGCTGTTGGCTCAAAACCTCTTAGGGAGACTGGTGAATTTGCCTTTCCTTGGAGCCTAGATAAGAGTGGCACATGGTCTGCTCCATGTTTAATGTGAAACGTAGATGTATTGCATCAAAACATAATATTTGGTAAATTGTGCTGTGCAACTTATTCTTCAGGTTGAATTTACATGAGGAAATGTGGCCTTTGCTTCTACCCTGTGCCATTTATATTCATTTTTTCTTCAAAATGAAGTAAAATAGCAATGTATTTACCCAGGTATTAATCTTATTGCAAAATATGGGAGCGAGGGGGAAGAAAGAAAGAGAGAGAAAGAAGGAAAGAGAGAGACATGTTGGAAAACCTTTATTTTCCTTACCTGTGACTTTGTTTTCAGTATTAAGTCATTAAACTGCAGTTGATTTTATCTATTTGTTCTTTACAGAAACAGATTCATGAATGGAATTTTACAGCTTCTTCCATTAGGGGAATAAGGTTGGTACGTTAGTAAGCAGTTCAGTGTCTTTTTGTATGTGTTTTATGTTTCCCATAAGTGCAAAATCTGGATTCTACCTTAAATCTCTCTCTTTCAATGGCCTGTTATAAAAGCTTGTTCTGTCCAGCCTGCCTTGAAATGTCACAAAGGGGTTTTCCTTTCCATGCATGGGCAGAGCTGTACATTTCTCATAGGAACACTCAAATCTGAGAGGGTTATTGGGTGTCTGTATTCTCTGGTAGACTTTAGTTTTCCATTTTGTAACTGATTTTTGTAGATTTTTCTAAATGTTTCACTGAAGTTATTGCCATCTCTGCATTTGAAAACATGGAGGGCAGAAGGAAAGAAGGGCCCTTAGTGCTTCTTGCTTCCTTCCATAAGTGAAAGAAGACTTTGTTTTCCTTTAAGTAAATGAACCCATAGTATCTGTTTTCTGTTTGGAATTCAGAAATGCTGCAGATATGGCTTTATTTAAATACCTGCTAGCTAAAACTTGAATTATTAGAGAACTAATAAATGAGGCATAGATGTAGTTTTTGCTAAGGACAGAAAATAATTCTTAAGCTGTAAGTAGACTACTAGGGGAGTTTCTCAAGGACTTAGAGCAATGAAAACACTAGTCATAAGTAAATGGGTCAAAACATTAGTTCCAAAAAAGATCAGAATATTATATAGAAAGAACAGTATTGTTCTGAAAACTGAAAGGATAGAAAATATTCACATTTGGTGTTAATAATTGCAAAATGCATGACTACATTTAGAAAGTAGATTATGTATGTTAAGTTGGGCTGCTTTGCTGCTGAAAGGGTGAGAGACAGAAAACCAGGAGAGGAAAAACAATTAAACCTATCTCTTCTCTGAATTATGCAGACTGCAGCTAAGAACCAGAGGAACTGGTAGTTCAGGGAACAGTACAGGGAACACCAGGTGGGCTTTTGCCTTCTCTCTGAGCTCCTGAGTCTCTACACTGTGGATCTGGCCTTCCTAGGGACATCAATGGCTGTTGTCTGGGGCCATTTGTGTGACTGCGTAAGCTTAAGTGACAAACCTTCTGATTCAAGAGCAAGAAGAAATTCAGATACCTAGTGGGTTTTGTAGTTCTGAAAGGAGAGGACTTCTTTGGTCTTGACTAAGAGTGCCTCAAGTTTTAGGTCCCAGGTTTGCCTTCCCTGAACTTGCATAATTTGCCTAAGCAAGTAAGCTCAGTGAAGAAGTATTTCTCTGAGTAATATGAGAGGTAGTTGAAAACCTAAAACCTAAAATTTGAACATAAATTCTATCATAGATTCAGTCTTTTCTTCTAAAAAAAAAAAAAAAAGAACAGGCTTTAGTTTAAATTAATTTTACATGGTATTTTATTCTGTTACTCCAATGCAATGTGAATTACTGAAGTCTGTGGAACTGATTGAGAATAATTCAGCATAAAGTTTCTGTACCACATTAATTACCTTCAGTCAACACAATGCACAGAAATTAATCTTTAAGAAAGATAACTTTAATCAAAAGGAAGCAAGCAATTAATTTCATTTGCTTTGATTTTTATTCACTGCAGAGTGATTAAAAATTCACTGTATTACAAAGCTCAAAGAGGCAATCTTTTTTAAATTTATTAGAGTTATATGTTTGCTTTGTATGTGACAACTTCAAATTACTATACTTTTGAAATTGCATTCCTTAAAAAAAATTGTGGTCTCAGTTAAAATACACTCTATCAAAACTCTTAAACTGTATTCATACTAACCAGTTCATCTTATATACCCCATATGTGACAATGTTTATAATGCAGTATTGTTACTTAGATACTGCCTTGTCTGTCCTATATTTCCCCCTGCAAGAGTCACCTTGCTTTGTCTCTTAGTTCTCAAGTCTGATATGTGCTTGTCTGACTTATTAGACTGGAAATTGCTATACTAAATGAAACTGAAGAATGGCATAGTTATTATTTTCACATATTTTTAGAAAAGTTTTCAGGCAAAATTCGGATTTTTTTGAACTTTTTTGAGGTAGCCCTTAATGGTGCTTCAACAGGCAACATCAATTGGTTATGTAACATGGGCAACTTTGCTGTGTGCTGTCATGTATTTTAAGTAACTGGCTCAGCAGAAGATATGCAAAATAGAAGAGTTTGACTGAACAGATCAGGCAAGAATCTAAGAAATTTTGTTAACTTAAGGCACAAAAATACCTTAAGAAGCCTAACAACTTGGGATTATGTAGCAAAATACTTCAGTGCAAATGGTTGGTGTAAGAGGTTAATTCTTAGATTTATTTTCATATTGATACTGTGTTTTATGGCATTTCAATTTTTGCTTCAGTGCATTTATATGGGATATATATGACACTGACACAACACAATATGCAATAAATAATCCCTTTTTCAGAATTATTGCTGCAATTTGGAGTAAATACTGGTCATCCCAAAACTAGTTTATCAGTTTTAAGGCCGTAAAAAGCATAGACTGAGAAGGATCTGTTACACTGTTAGTATTTCCCAGTTCAGTTTTTTTGTAGAAGCAATGGAATTATAAAAGTACTTTTCAATCATTAAGGAAAGGTTATCTTTTAAAAGCTAAATTAGTGTCAGAACAATTCACTTTCCATTGAGGTGTCATCAAGTACCAAGGAATCTGATGGAATTGTGCAGAAGCAGAAGTGGAGATGAGCAACAAACCAACCTCAACACAAGTCAGTATTTTACCAAAGTAAGCAGCAGCTTATTTATCACAATGAAGGTAGGATTATAGAATATATAAATAAGCTGAAAACTTCTAGTTATAAGGAGAATATATATAATTACATACTGCTTCTCTGAGGTAATTAACTGTGAAAATATATTTCTTAAGTGTTCATCATTAAAAAAAAAAATCTCCTCATTGCCCTATTTCTTACAATAGTTATATTCAAAATAATGTTTTCCTAATGTGAATTTTACAGCATTTCCAAGTTCGATGAACGATGTTGTTTTCTTTATGTCCATGATAACTATGATGACTTTCAAATCTACTTTTCTACAGAAAACCAATGTAGTAGGTAAGTTCAGTTTGTGTGGGTGTTGCATGCCTCATCTGTATCCTCAATAAAATCGATTTCGTAAAGATTGAAAACCAATATTTTTGCTTGAGAAACAGATGATTTATGTCTTCATTTATTTTTTCTTGATGAAGAAGCAATGTAAACTCAGTGATGCTTAAGGTGATTAGAGCACCCATTATACTTCCTGTATGATTCTGGTTAGTTTATCTCCAAATCATTATGTCTGAAAAAAGCTTAACCAGTTTAATCTAAATTACAGCTATTATCTTATTTTTCCTTATCTTGGCCATGTCATGTAAGGTGCTCCATTGTTTCATATTCCTTTTTGTGTCTGTTCAGTTTGATTTAAATAAGAATATCTAAGTGTAACATGAAATTCTAACTTATACTGTGTCAGAGATCCGTGTTACCAATTGTACCTGTAGTTAAATGTTTTCTGATGATCTGTTGTCTCTAAAAAGTAAGCAGGCTAACTGAATTTTAGGCCTAAATCTTTACAGACTAAATTCTCCCTTAGGACTGGTAGTTGCAAATACACCTTCTGAATGGTGTAGGAGGGAGTTGTTAATACACTTAGGTTTTGGAGCATAATGGTACATTCACTATTTCTTGCAATAATTACTACTTATGTATTACATGGAATAAACTCAGGTTAAAAAAAAATTACTAGCTTTGCAATGTGCATTGCATAAAAGATAGGAAATACTAAAATTAATGTTACCTCCTCAGCCCTAATTTGGCAGTGCAATTTGTGTCTCATGAAACATGGCCACATTTTTCATGCCAGATTCAGTGTGCTACAGGAGTCAGATCAGGAGATGTCTCTGTTATTTAATGAATGAGATGTATGAAATGAAATTATTAATATTTTTTAAAAATTTAAGTAATTGTTAACAATTTCTTATAGAATTTGGAAAAAAAAAATGGCTCAGGCAGGGAACTACAGGAAAAAATATTATTGGATTTAAGTATCTCCACCCCAGAGAACTAGAAATTAGTTAAAACTCTGTTCTTCTAGCTACATTACTACTTTTATACTTTTGGCTTTCTGAATGCCTGACAAAAAGCTACAACATCTGATTTTCTGAAATACTGAGTAATCACACTTGCAGCCAAACATGTACTGAAAAAGTATTTGAGTTGAATCTACCAAGATTTTACTATGCAATTGCAAAAACAAGCAACTGTCAGGTTCTGCTACAGCAAACATAATAATTTTATAAATAATGAGGCTTTTCAGTTGTGTTTGATGTTCTTCATCATTTAAAATGGGGTAAATATGGAGAAAGTCAGTAATGAAAGCAAGCTGTGAACATGCTAGTCAGTTTATTAGCTTGAAAGCAATGCCCAGCTTGCAAGAATCTGTTTAATCTGCTTCCAAAAGGGTATTCTTCTTTGATCCTGTCCTTTGTATTTCTTTTTTTAGATTCTGTGGTTTAGTGAAAGAAATTTTGTCTGATGCAGTTGGTAGTACTTTGGAACTAGAAGGAGAAATAGATGGAGACACATTAGAGGTATGTCAAGGATAAAAGATCTGAGAACTCTGAAACTTGTTCTCAGTCGTCCCTGCACTTTCATATTGGTAAAATAGAAAGATAAACAGCATTTTAACTTCTTAATTGTATATGCAATTTAAATTCTTTCAAAATTATTTGTACATGAGATTTGCATTCATTTGAAAAAACACCTTTTTTATGAAGGGGTTCTGTTACTACTGTAAACTGCATAAATCCTTAATGAAATATGTTACTGTGCTTGTATTCTCTTATAAACCATGTATAGATAAGAATCAACTGTTATCAGCTGGCTCAAGTGCATAAAAAAGATAAAATATTAAATAAATAACAAAAAAAGCCATTACAAAGGTACTTTAGTTTTTCTGCCTGGTACTTGATACCATTACTACTCCAAGTAATTTTATTTGACAGGCTTCTGTCCCAGAGATATTGCAGGTATTTAGGATCAGGTTAATACACTGTACTTTTTTCTTATCACTGTAACATCCACGTTAGGAATCCAGTAGCTGTAGACTTTCTTTCTAATTAGTACAGAGAGAAAAAAGGAAAAGCAACTAACTTGGAAAGGGTTATTCACATGTCATGTGGCCTCAGGTTGGGATAGTTGAATCCATGTCTTCATAAGAGAAAGTGACTCATAGCAGATGTCCACATTAAATACATAACCCTGTATTTATTATTCTTCTTTTTATTTGTTTTGAAATTTGAAAAGCCACCGTAGAAGGTAGGTTGTAAGTTTTATTTGTGGAGAAGCAAATTTAATCAATCAATTAATGAGCATGGAAACCCTCCTGTGGCTTGTTTGAGCTGGGCATCTTCCTCATTGTGTCTCATTCCAGCAATTCTCTTAGGCCAACCATTCAGAGCAGCTGTTCATGGTAGTGAGCCTTGTAGGACTTGAGACTTCAGGGGACAAAAAAGAAAATATAGAAAACTCTGCTGTACTGCTAAATATAGTTTCATAAAGTGGGAAAGATGAGTTTTTGCACTGGGGTTTGTTTGGCCACAGAATTCTTTCCTCGAGCGGAAAGGACAAATCTGCACATCTGTTAAGCCCAGTTTAATACATCCATCTGTGGTCCTGACACAGCTTCAGGGCTCTGCCTTGGTACAGACAGGGTATTAACCATAGCTGCAGATCTTTATATTACATAATTATGTACTCAGCTAATAGCAGGGCTATCTCCATACAACACAGTCTGTTCAGCTGTGTAACAGTCTCTCAGAGGATGTGAGCTCATCATGGCTTGAGCCTTTTAAAAACTAAACTGAACAAATCACTTGACAATGCATAGCAGGAAGCAATCCTGCATGAATGAATGACACATGGAGATGTGACTACAGAAATTAATTTTAATTCTTTATATCATACTACCTATCTTGAAGTTTTCACAGTTGTCACCTTGTACTTATTGTCTTAGTTTATGACAGTGAAACAGAAATCAAGACTTCTGAAGGAGAGAAATAATTAGTTTAGTGTGTAAATGAAGAAAGACACTTAATGCCTTTCTGCAGCTTGATATTTTGCATTTAAGAAGTGACAATGATGAGAATGCAGCTTTATGTGGTCTTGATGGGCTCTACTAATACAGAGAAAACAGTTCTTACTGTTAATAAAACAGTTCTTTATATTTGGGGAAGAGGAAGAAATAACCTCCTGCAAAGTCTGGGGCAAGAAAATCTAATTTCAGTCAGAATCCTTAAGAGCATGTTGTCTTTAGGAGTTGTATATTTTACGTATAAGCTGCAGTCTAATTTTACAGCTGGCAAGTATTTTGAAGGAGTGTGAATGTTGCAGTTCCTTCAGCCTTGGGGTATTCACTTCCATATATTGATAAGAAGTTCCTATCACTTTAAGAATACCTGCTGTACCCCAGTTGGATAATCTAGAGAACACTCTGCCTTACAGAAGGTCAGATATGAACACTTGTTTACTTGTACCTACTGGTTGGATTTCACAGCCAGTGGATCACTTATTCACATTTTTGGCAACCAACAGTGGTTTATTCAATATTTGTAGCTGTTGGGACGAGAAGAGGTAAATGTAAAGTGACATCAAGTATATACAAGTCTATTAAACTGTCTACTAACTAGCACTGAACTCTAAATACCAACAGTTTTCATGTATCATGGGACCCAGACTGGAGAACATAGATTTCTCCACGGTAATTAAAGGGTTGGCTTAGGACCAGTGTGTTGCAGATGGGGTTGCTGTCAATCCTAAATTCTGCAATGTGACTGCTGTCTTTTTTTTTGCACAGTTTTATGTCATATGATAGCTGTGAAAGCTGGATGTGCTCCTACCAAAGAACCTGGCAACTTTTGCATATGGCGTTTTGGGTCAGTTATGCCTATCGTGTAACGAGATTATGTTGTGAACCGTGAAGTGCTGAAATGTGGTAAATGGAGCTGTGCTAAAGCTGTGCTTGCTCCAGTTTAGTTCCACTGAGCAGAATATGCTGTTAGGATAAGTGACAGACGGGTTTCCTTTAGCACATTCCATACAGCAGCATGAAACTTGCCATCTTTGCCGAGGTGAAGAGGGGGAGTGTGGATACTGCGGCAGCAGAGCTGCGATGTGAACTGGGAAGGCACATCAAAGAAATTCTCCAAGGCTGCATTCTGTGTCAGAGAGTTACATTGGACAATGCAGAAAAAGTAGTCATTGACAGAAAAGTCAGTAGTTATGGCCATTGTAAGAAGTTTTGTTGTTTGTTTTTTTAATAGGGAAATCACATAAGGCCACAGAGAATACCCTGCAGTTTTCCCATATGGGACATCCTCTTGGGTGTGGGAAGATTCTAGGGGAGATCTGTGTACTCCTGACAATATCTGAGACTATGAAATTGTCTAGTTCTTTTCATCCTTTATAAGTTCCCTGATTTGAATCATGGATGTGCTGTTCAACCCAGCTTCATTAGAAATTTGGTTTTATATAGTGTCTGGGGTACACTTCCATTAAGCATCATTCACTCCTTTAGAGTAGGAGAGTTCTGTCACAAGGTCACTATATGAGGTGGTGTAAATTAGTGTAACTTTATTGAAGTCAGTGAACCAGCATTGAGTTGTTCAGCTGGAAATATGACCCAGCACGTTTCAGCAGCAGTGGAAACCACCATTATATTTAATAATTTGTTGACAAGATGAACATTTTTTATTTTTTCTGCCCTTTGGAAAAATTTCATTGTGAGAGGGGATGTCCTGGGGTGACTATATGGTCCAGTTACTTTTATCAATTCATTAAACCACTGGTTTCAAAATTTTACGTTTTGTGCCATATATTTAGATGTTCTGAAGGCTCTGTCAGCAGCTCTTAGAGACAATACATGAATGGGTTCTTTTGACAGCAATGTTTCATTGAATTTGGTTTATTGCTATGTTCCTTGTTTGGATGAATGCATCTTTCTCAAAGATGGTTAGGGAAGACTGTATAACAAAGCAATAAGGTGGAAATTTTACAAGTTGTGTAAAGCACAGGGCTGGTGGGTAACCTGCTGTCCTCCAGCTGCACTGCAGCAGCACCTTTGTGCTGTGCTAAACTGGCATAAACTAAAGGCTCTCTGTAATGTCAAATGTTAGTGATAACAATTTCTGTGCTGCTTTGTTTATCTTTTCTGCTTGCAGTATGAATATGATTATGATGAGAATGGTGAAAGGGTAGTTCTGGGGAAGGGTACTTATGGAATAGTTTATGCTGGAAGAGACCTTAGCAACCAGGTCCGAATAGCCATCAAAGAAATACCTGAGAGAGACAGCAGGTAAGACCTAGTTCATTGTTATATACACACTGTGAACAAAAATGCAGTTGTTTTTTGAAAATTTGGCTCTTCTTGGCATGTATTTCTGTGTGGTTAGTTTATAAAATGCCAGTATACTGAAATTCAATTAATATTTACTCCTACTATCCAAAAGTACCTTTTTGAGAGTAAAGATGTTGTATTTTTGGGGAAAATATATGATACATATCATAAATATGACAGTTTAATAATCTGTATGTGTATCTTACATTCCAGGAGACATTGGTTTTAGGTTGCAGTTGTATGTCACTTGTATTCTTTTTGAGGAGGGTGAAAAGCATGAGAGGAGCTCTGGAGTCAAAGACAGTGCTATGTATTGATACAGAAAACACACATATAAATTCTTGGGGGCATGTTTCTTCACCAGAGTTCCTTTGAGCTCTGTCTCTGTACCTTTTTGGGATAGGCAGTGAATGATGCTGCATTTTAAAATCGTGGACAAAATGTTTGCTGAGAATTGGAGTGGTATCCCTAAGATCCATTCTGTTGTCAAATTAGCATTTAAGCATAGCCTAGAACTTTTCCTGCATGATGAAATAATCCTTGGTTTTGGTGGTTTTTTTTTTAAATAGGTATTCTCAACCTCTTCACGAAGAGATAGCACTGCACAAATATTTAAAGCATCGCAACATTGTCCAGTATCTTGGATCTGTTTCAGAAAACGGGTACATTAAGATTTTTATGGAGCAGGTGCCAGGAGGTTTGTATCATGCTGAGTTTGGTCTGCCAAAGTAAAAGCATTTGGTACTCCAAGCCTACTGAAAGTCAATAGATAAGCATTTAATGTGTTTGTGCACTCTGTATGGCTTTTCTGTTGGGATGTTAATTGTATAAGTCCTTTTTCTCATAGAAAGAGTAAATTTGAAGAGTACAGGTCCCAGTACCCTCTCCCCTTTCTATAATGATGCTAAACCTAGAGAGAAGTGATAAAAAGTATTTGGTTTCAAATACTCATGTGTTAAAAAATAGTGGAGTTAGAGCTGTATAGTCCATTGGGCTCAAGTGTCTGAATGATGACTGGAGCTTTCAGTTTCTCTTTGAGCAGTAGCACTGATAGAACAATTAAGTACTGTTTTTTAACTGCTGTGTACAAAGGACTGCTATTCCCTAGGTAGATTAGAGATTAAAGTGAGATGTGTTCCTTGCTCATAATTTCCAGTTTCACTCCTCGAGCCTTCTCTGCTGGAGGAAGAGGATGTGAAATCTCTTTGTAACCTCTGTACCTTGTTTCCATCTCCACTTTGCCATTTACTCTTCAGTGTCAAGGATATATCAGAATAAGTGTTAGATTTTGCATTATTTTAATTTGCAAAGTAAAAACAGAAATAAGAAAAATGGGGGGAAAGGGTCAGATTTTCTAAGAAAGGTCCAGACAAACATTCAAAGTGTAATTAAATGCATCCAAGGCATTTAGGGATGTAGGAAAACTATTTAGTTTTTCAATCTTTGTGACCTTCTCACCTGACAGCTGAGACACTTTGACCTGCATGACTCATGCAGATGTGATGAAATTATACCAACACTTCCACTTGTTTTCCCACACTTGTTCACAAGTGTCAGCTGGTGTTGTTTCCTGTTCATATATGCACAGTAAAGTGTGCTGTGATTAGTTGCTAATGGCAAGATATTACTGAACCAATTTAGATATTTTAAACTCTGTAGCCAGTCTTAAAAAGGAACCAGCTGTTCAGATTATATGAGATTCTTTGAGGAAACTTTACTTTAGAAAGCTGTCTGTTCCTTTAGCTGAATTTTTCTGGCCTTAAGTAGATCTACTGTACTTAGTTTATTTTATGCTGAATAAGTAAAACTGTTCTTTATTTTGCCCCATGATTTAAATATTTGTGTTCTTTAAAGATTAGTTTTATTAGAATTGGGGATGTGTAGATGGCCCATCTCCTACTCTGAACATTCATTCAGGGTTTTTTTCAGGAGCTTTCTGTCCTGTCTCTGAATATTGCCAGAAGTTGATGCCATATTTGTAAAGAGGAGGCTCTCTCTGATATAGATTCTACCCTCCCTTCCTCAGGAAAATCAGCTTGTCTTTGCCCATACCTGTGGTTCATGAATATAGAACATGGTAGAGTGTTACCTTTAGTCCTTGTTTCATTATGGGCTACATGGCTGCTAGTTGTAGTCTCAGCATTTGTTACAGTGAAGTGAGGGGGATGGATCCAGCTCTGTCAGAACATTTATTCTTGTTGTGGGAGTAGAATCTGACCTCGCAAATAAACAATAATCAGTCCAGAGCAGCAGCAAATTATTTGCTATGAGTGATCTAGCAAGAATTTGGCTTAATCATGGGTGCTGCTTTTCCTTTATATTAGGATGTTGAGCAAAGGCTTTATTCAGACTTACATGTTTCATGTTCATTTGGGGAATTTGCTATCTTGATACACTTTCTTCTTAAACTCCTGTAGGCAGCCTCTCTGCTCTCTTAAGATCTAAGTGGGGCCCAATGAAAGAACCTACAATTAAATTTTACACCAAGCAGATTCTGGAAGGCCTCAAGTATCTCCATGAGAACCAGATTGTACACAGAGATATAAAGGTAACTTTTCCTTTTGTGTGTCTTGTTTGATTTGCTTTTTATCTTCAGTTAGTTTTGCTTTAATCTGAAGGATTTTTACTTAGGATTTCATGGAAGCTGAAAACAAAAGGAAGGCATAAACCACGTCCTTCTGCTGGTGCTCTGGGAATATTGCTTTGTAGGAAGGTGTATTACAAAGATAAGTGCAAACTTGAAGGAGTATTGAGATTAAGAATCTGTATTTTTCTGTCTCCCCCTCCCTGTTTGCTGCCTCCCTCCCCTCCTTCCCTCTCCTACCCAAACCACAGGGGGACAATGTTCTGGTGAACACCTACAGTGGCGTGGTGAAGATATCAGATTTTGGTACTTCCAAACGGCTGGCAGGAATCAATCCATGCACTGAAACCTTTACAGGTAAGATTAAGCTAGCAGGGTGTATAAGGGTTTTCGTGACAGCTTTAGCATTCGAGCTAAGAGGCTCTTTGGCTTAGTGAAGAAAACACTGTTGGGTCTCTGCAGAGCAGAGTAAATGGGAGTGTGATCACCATAAACATAGGCTTGATAGCTTTATTGACTTTTTTTTTTAATTTAACTCTATTCCATTTTACTTTTTGGGGGTAAAAGTTTTTCTTCAAAGTGTTCCTTAAGTAGCAATTGATTGTTGTAATTAGATCTGGAAACACTTGAATTTAGCAACTTTTTAATTTAATAATCTTGGTATTAGTAACTTACACTTGCACACTTTCTACATGTATGTTTAAAAGTGCAGAAAACCAAACTCAAACTTATGAACACTTTCAGTTTTGAGGTATTAATTATAAAACCCAACCAACTAGCTAACAATAAAAAGAAGTTTACAGGAAAATTTTAGGCTGATGTATTACAGAACAGCTTTCAATACAACAACATTTTAAAGACTTGTAATATTCAGGGAAAACAAAAATTGCTGAGCAAGAGGGGAAACTCCACATTAAAAAAAGAATACGTGGTCACATAGTTTCTGTGATCAGTGGATGTGGGTAACGTGGTTTGGCTTGTTATATGGCCTTATCCAAAGGCTGATAGCACAAGCCCCTTGTCTGCAGTTTAAGTAAATGGTACACAGACAAAGCCACTAGTCATGGACAGCTTCAGAGTGGAAGACAAGAGATAACAAACTTCACTAGGTGAAAATCAAGACTTCCCTTTACCTCTCTGATGGTATGTCTGCAGCTCCTCCAGCTTTCTTACAAAGGAAGCCATGCAAATAAAATTAAGGTTCTGATGTAACTTACCTTTCTCAGTTATTTTTACTTATTATCTCGTTATTACTCATTATCATTCTCTTTGCCTGTATTTTGCATGCTCCTCAGTGACTTTTTTAGCAACTGATTGTCAGTAGGGATGATATATGGAGAAATGATATCTTAAGAAAAGTCACCATACTGTAATAGAAGGAGGTAGCTCTTTCCTTGTGCCCTTCTTCTTTCTTCTCTTGCAAATTTTCAGCCCTGTTTGTGCCTTTGAGATGTAATTTGCCACATGAATAAATACTTAAAAGTTATCATTTTGGATTTAAATCAGTAAGCAAGTAGCTATATCCCAGAGGACCTTAAAAGGTCTCAAGAAATTTGGTTTTGTTCTGTAATGCAGTACATAAACCCTAGATTTTAGGCATTATGTAATAAAATCACATGGTTTGAAGATCAAGACTTCTGATGGTTTAAACATGACATCCCTCCATTCAAGACACAGCCTGAGGGCAAAGCTGTGGCTTGAACTTTCATTCTGCAGCAGTCACATTCAATGAGCATATGATACCCTTGTATCTTCACCATATGTCCATTACTTGATAGTTCACAGCTCTATGGCAGTATAGTTTTATTGCATTCCTAAGAAGAAAAATAATTCAATTTAAAGATGTTACAACAGAGCTGATAGAAATTCAGGTGGAGAAAGAACTGTAGTGTTCAAAACAGTCTGAGCTTATAGAGGTTTCTGCTGGTGGTGGTGTGGACTCTTCCTGTAAAGACCTCATTAGTTGTGTTAGGGAATGCTTCAATAACAGTGATACCAAATTGACCAGATTTTATTTAATTTTTTACTGTACTGCTCTTTATCAGTATTATTACTAGTATTACACTCAGGTTGTCTACAAGCAGGATCTTATTTTGTCAATCTGTATAACTTCAGAAATTCTAACCAGTTGGTTTGTTGGGTTGGATTTTTGTTTAGTTGGTTTTTTTGAGGTTTTTGTTTTGGTTTTTTTTTTTTTGCTAACCTAAGATGTCAGAAATCCCAAGCACATCCAAGGCATCCTGGAATTCTAGACTAAATATGATGAGTTGCCTTAGTTATTGCCCTGTATTTGCAAAACTAGACTTTATTCAAACTAACTGTTTGAAATTCCCTGTCACTAGTGTTCTTATTATTGGGGTAAAATATGAAGAATTATTCCCATGAAGGCTATCTGTCACTTCTCAGATTTTGCCATCTCTTACATGCATAATCTTTAAAAGTTGGTGTCTGCAAAAATTTAATATAATTTTATTTTCTGGGGAAGCTACTGGATTATGTGGTGTATATACTTTCAGCATTTGAAACCTTGTGTTAGAAAGGAGGGGCAAAAAGAGAGTTTTTAAAAAAGATGCTATAACATAAGTTTTTGTTTAGTTTTCAGTGCTGATATGGGAGATAAGGTATTTGGCTATACAGGTTGCATTTCACAATTTTTGGCTTGCTGAGTGTTGTGTTAATCCTCCTTAATAAGCATGAAGAATGTACACTTGACAGCTCTTTTTGTCCTGACCAGGAACCTTGCAGTACATGGCTCCAGAAATCATTGATAAAGGACCACGAGGATATGGTGCTCCTGCTGACATCTGGTCCCTGGGCTGTACCATTATTGAGATGGCAACAGGCAAACCTCCTTTTCATGAACTAGGGGAGCCTCAAGCTGCAATGTTTAAAGTAAATACAGCTTTTTTGCTTTGGAGTTGATGAATTGTCAATTATAGCTTAATTTCATAATATTAATTGATAATAACATTGTCTTACATGGGTTGTTTTGCACAAAGCCATAGTCTGACCTGTGTTTTTAACTCTTGCTGAGAGATCCTTCCCTTCTCTAAGCTGTGTTGCTCTAGGGGGTGATCAGTTATTTTTGTGCTGGAAATAGGTCATGACTCAGAGCAGCAATCTGAAAAATGAGTGAAGGCTTATGAAAACTAATATCCCCTGTGTTACTTTTTTCATCTCCTGCTCTTGGCTTATGATTTCCTTCTTGTAACCAGTCTCCCCAATAATGACAAACAAGTTATTTCTGCTTCTTGAGGTAATTTTTGTAAGCCTCCTTCCCAAAGGAAAATGTTTTAAAGGACCAGTCTCTGCAACAGGGATGCAGGAAGATGTGGTGGAAAAGGGCAGGGGATTAGCTCTCCCACATGTATTGAAGGAGTAAATTACTCTGTATTTTGCATTCCAAGTCCTTCAGGTCATAGCTTCCTCCTCAGTTAGCTGTTTTCTCTATTACATTGTTTCCCTGTGTATCTGTTTTCAAATGCAAAAATTAACACTTGAGAATCCTTCAGATAGTTTTGATAATAAAAGTTTTTTAAAAGTTACTTGTTCTATCTCTGTAACTAACAGGAGTGTAACAACTATGATGTTTCAAATAAGTAGACTGAAAATTTTTGGTTCTTCCATTGGCTTGCAGTAGATCTTTCGTAAAGCACTAAATTTTGCAGTTATGCTTGAGAATTCTCATTCTTATAGTGGGGAAAATATCCCATCCATAATTCAGCAAACTGCTTTAAATTACCAATGCTGTAATTTTTTCATGTATCTTGTTGAAAGCCACTATGTGAGCTTAGTATCATCATTAATGCAACCATGGTGGCAAAATCAAGTCTTTATCAATAGGTACAGAAAGCTGGGCTGCAGTTCAGCCTGACATGTCATGTCACACATCATACTAGGCCTGTGAGTTGTCCCATGAACCACTGCTAAAAGGCACAAAAGGGATGATTATGGCGTTTGATACACTTATTTTAGTGGTATAATAGGTCACCTTGGAGCTGTCAACTTGTGGCATACCTCAAAAGAAGCTGCCTGGGAGAACATGATTTGGTGCACTAAGGGAGCCATGGAAAGAGACTGTTTTCCACATCACTGTAAATGTCAGATACAATTCTGTTGGCAGATGCCTTTTAATCTTACATACCTGGCATGTAGTTGTGACTGCTCAGGGAGTTGCACATCTTATTTTCAGCACTGTTCAATGGAAGTTTTTAGCATTCTTACTGCAGACTGCATTAATGTACTACAGGCAGACATTTGGTTTTGTTTCCTGTTTCTTGCCTCTGCTGGGACCTGTTTGAAATTGTGTCTTGCTAGGCACCATAGGTTACAAACCATGTTTTCTTTTTCTGTGTAATGGAAGTCAGCAAGCTGGAAACTGGATTTGAAACAGGCTGGCTGGGCAAACATATAAAAAGAAGTCTGGAAAACTTGGAATATTGAACTTTTGAGGTCCCCACCTCCACACATGCATGCTCTGTTGTGCTTAGGGCATGTGAGGAGAGGGACGGTTTAAGTCTCCCTGTGAAGTCACTTTAAAAATTGCAAATGACCAAAGAGTTGGGCAAAGTAGAGAAAAGGGGCTAGTAAACCAAGAACTGGCTATGTCCTGGCTGGGTGTGCACTGTGAGGTATTTATTCTGTGAGCACAGAATGTGAGCATCTGTGTCTGTGTGAAAAGAGTGCAAACAAATGGCATTCAGTGGAGACCAAGTACACTAGTGTTGCCATAGAATTTGCAGGTGGTTGTGACAAAACTTAGTCCCCCTGAGCAACAGAGATTAAGACAAGATCAGAGACTTGCTTTCAGACTTCTTGGCCCTGGTTTAAAATTTTCGATTTTTTCTTAGTGCACAAGAGTGAAACCTGGCACCAGAGTGCTGCCAGTTTGTGACACTGAGTCTTGAATGTGCTCAGGTCATGGTCTGGAAGGCCTTAAAGCCCTGTGAGCATTTTATTACTGCACTGTCATTCAAACAGGAGCAGGACTGCTCAGCATTTTTCCCTTCAGCTTGTATTCAAGCTGAACCAGTATTGTGAGCACTTAATAGTGCCACAGTTAATGCAGCTCTGTAATGAGATTATGTGAAAGCAGATGGCACTTCACTGCTGGGCTGCTGTGTCCCTTGTGGACACTACCTTTGTGCTTGTTCTCCAGGATGTGTTTTGTGTAAAGATGCTGAGACTACAAACCATAATCTCTCCAGACATGTGCATTCAGTGCACAAAGGTTATACAGCTCTGGCTTCCAAACAGTTCTGCCAGATTGACATTAAAGAATAAGAAGGCAGCAAGGAGCTGGAAAAATCACTGGGGAGCAACCTGTAGAAGCACATTTTTCATTACTTAAAGACAGAGTCTTAAAAGAGACTCATTTAAGTAATGACTTAAAATAAGAGTCATTACTTAAAGAATGGATTAACAAGGATCTTGCTAAAGCTTCGGACATCATGTGAATTTTAATTAAATAACACTGAAAGACTTGGGAAGACATCTGGCCTGAGAGGGGGGATGGTGACAAGGTCTGGCAAGGTCAGTGTGCTTATTTGTGCAAGGAAATTTGTCAATGGCAGGAGCAGAAAAGGTGTAGCTCCAAGCTGTTGGTGAGAGAGGAGGAAATTATTGCTGTTCTTGGGCATGAATGTGCTAGAGGAGTCAGCAACTGAGGGACACAGCTCTGAGCAGGGGTGATGGGAAACCTGTGCAATAGCTGCAGGGGTTAGTGGCTGGTCAGAGGAGGAGTATTTGAAGCACTTGGTGTCAATAATGCCCAGATACTAAGATTGCCTGAAAGCAATCTTGGTTATATACATCCAAAGCTTGACATTTATGTAATATCACATGGATATTTACACTATGTTTGGCCATGAAATAAAACAGGATTAGAACCTTGTTGTCACTTCACTGCTTTACGTGGGACCTGGATCACTCCAAGAGTCAGGAGAAGTGTGAGCAGCTGTATTATAAGAGCTTTGGCCCGTGGTCTGCTTGAAGTAGTTTCATAAAAATAATTAGTATTTGTGTTTTACTTGCAGGTTGGGATGTTTAAGATTCATCCTGAAATTCCAGAATCAGTGTCTGCTGAAACAAAGGCCTTCATTTTGCTCTGTTTTGAACCTGATCCTAGTAAACGTGTTACAGCATCTGATTTGCTCAGAGATTCTTTCCTGAAGCAAGTGAACAAGGGCAAGAAAAGCAAAATTGCATTCAAGCCTTCAGGTAAGGAATTATCAGCCAAATCCAAATCAACATCATCATTAAGTGTTATATAAAAGATTGGAATCATAAAGAACTTTCTTTGGCAAAGGACATTTATTGTGCCAGGAAACAGCAGGAACTCAGCTATTAAAAATGTCCGTGATTTTTGATTATACACATTTAAATTTAATAATTCCCAGAAAATGAAGGGCCTTGCTTATTTTGTATTTTGCTTGCTAAAACCTCCCAAAGTCATTTTTCCTCTCCTCAGAAATAAATGCCTCATTTGTAGTAAATTAAAATTAGAAGAGTGACATTTGACAAAGACTTTCCAAACCAGTTCTGCATTTTAGATTTGCAGTTATATACACTTCAGAGATCTGAATTTCATAGAGTTTGACACCTGAAAATGAGGGTCTATTAGGTGTTTGGGTCAGCATTCTCAAACTTGATATATAACATTGAAATTTGGCACAAAGGTGCTGAAGTAGCTGTCTAATGGGTTGTTTTGTTTTATCTGCATTGCATGATTCTTCTTCCCTCCCCCCCAAATATATCAGCCATTTCTCAGTGATAAGATAAGGAAGCTTAATATAGACCTGCCAAATAAATCATATGAAGGAACTGTCTGTTTCAAAACAGGGAAAGCCATTGGTCTTGATGCTTCTTTCACCTATCTGCACACACACACACACACACACACAATCCCAATGCAAATTGAAGTTCTTCCTATTTTTCAGCCCTTTCTCTTGGGACAACAGCTCTCAATTTTCTGTCCTACTGAGATGCCTTGCACCAGGTTTCGTGAGGTGACATGCATTGTTTCATTTCTGTGACTGTTTAACCTCAGCCATTTGAACACCAGTCATTTGCCATGGAGTATTTCACAGCTTTCTGAACAACTTTCAACTTCTAGCTCTCTTCCTTCCCTCACCTCCAAGAATTTGTAGTGACAAGCATCAAAAGCTGTTGTCATGTTTTAGCTCCATGGGTATGTTCACCTTGGGTTGTGAGAGAGCTTCTTTACCTTTTCTGCCATACAGCTGCAAACTGGCAATCAGGATTACAGTAAACTCTCAACATCTGGGTTGGTTTGGTTTTTTGTTTTGTTTTGTTTTTAATTTTTTCTTACTTTTAAGATTATTTGGAAGGGGAGAGGAGATTTCCTTCAAGCCAGTGCTGAGAGGGGGGGTCCTTGCTAGGGGCAGGGGCATGTGTGTGTGAGGCAGATATCTCAGGTATGGAGAGGGCAATTTGATGCCCATTAAAGGTGAGGAGGGCATGTAACAGAGTGGTCTCTGCTTAGAGAGACATGGCTGTGGTGGAGTGGCAGATGAACCTCTTGGTTCAGTTCAGGCTCTTCAAACTGCTCATATCTGTTTGAGTCACTTTGTGGGGCCAGCACCAAGGGGGATTGTGTGTAGGTGTGAGAGACATAACAAAACAGCATTTCCTGTGAGTATCTGTGCTGTCTTTGGGTTTAGCAGTTAACTTGTTAAAACCTTTTATTGCTTGTTCATGCAATGATTTTGAATTGTGTTTCTGCTTTTTATCAACAAGGTTACTTCTCCCTCTGCCATTTTGCAGAATGAGGTCTTGAAGTCAGTGAAGATGATCACAGCTGTTTAAAGCATGTTGCCCTTTTTGGCCTAGTTCTGTCACCCATTTTACCATGTCTGTTCCTAGATTATACTCGGAACACATCCCTGCCACTGCCCGTCCATGGGGAGCAGGCTGGCAGTAGCAGCAGTGAGCACGGCTCTGTTTCACCAGACTCTGATGTACAGCATGAGGTGTTTTTTGAAAGGCCAAAGAGATCCATTTCAGAGATTCAGACAAAGCATCCCATTTCTCATTTACTAAGGTAAAATATTTGCTTCTCACTTGACACCCCTGAGGGATTCTGTGAATATAATTCACATTTTATTTTATCTGATGGCAATTTTTTCACATAATGGTTAGGTAAAGACGTGTTACTCAGGAAGTTTAGATAGATAGATTACCAGTTAATGTAAATATTGTCTATGTTTAATAATGAACAATCATTCCTCTCCTTTAAGGTTTCCATTTACTTTTACACTTTTCTTCCTCCAGTGAGTAAATGTCAGTGGTGTTATTGATTGAGTTGATATAGATTTAGGAGTTAAATGATAATTTGACCCTTCCATGTACTCATGACAAAATGGGAAGCAGAAATGCAGTTCTCCTTCTCCCAAAGTACAAAGCAATACTTTCAAATGAGTATGTTACAGTATGGGTCCAGAAAAAATGAGTAGTTTCAGCTTTCCTCCCCAAAGCTGACATTAATGCCAGCTTCTTAGCAGGGGGAAATCAGCCACGTGGGTTTTGAGTCAGCAGAGGATCTGAACCATCTTCTGTCTCAAAATTAGCATTTACCAGTCTGATCAATCTGCTGCTGTAGTTTGAACTGAGTCTTTAACCCCAGAAGTGTCCTTGCTCCCTTCTGGCAGTCCTGGTGCTTTGCTAATGCTGAGGTCTCTCTTGTGCCTGTGCTGGGTGGCTGCCACAGCGTCCCTGACGAGGGCTCGGCCTCGGAGGACAGGAGCGCCTCGCCCTCCGTGGAGGACAAGGATTCCGGGCTGTTCCTGCTGCGCAAGGACAGCGAGCGCCGAGCAATCCTCTATAAAATCCTTAAGGAAGAGCAGGACAAAGTTGCTTCCAATTTGCAGGAGTGTATTGCACAGGTAATTTCACTTCAGCTCACCTCTTCCTGTGGCAAAGGGAAAATAATGAGCCAAGTCATATTATTCCTTTTCTGAGAATGAACAAATGAAGGTGTTTGGATTGTTCCTTCTGGGTATCTTTAATCTCTGAGACCTGTAACTGTGTGAGCTGTTTGCTGTTGTGTGAATGGGTAGCAAACACCACCTTTTGGCTGCTGATGGGCTCTTGGGGTTAAATGAGTGAGAGGTTTGGGTATTTGATGTGGGATTGTGGAGAGCTGAGGTTGGTGGGTTGAGTGGGTTTCATGTTTTCTTTTCTTTTGGCTTTTAAGGACATGGAGCTAAAACACCACATGGTGTTAGGTATATTCTGCTTTAAAGGTAGAGACCTGAGTAACAATTTTTAAGAAAATTTTTGTTTACTAGGTGCCAGGATCACAGTATGTGAATCTTAAAGAAGCTAAGGTAGATTTTCTGAAGAGGGGAAGGTGGGGTGGGAAGGTTTAGTTACTGTGAAGAGGAGCAAGAAAAAAAATCATAGAATGGTTAATGCACACCCAGGCATTGCCACACACCTGTAACAGCCTTTCCTTCTTAATGTCTGCTTGTGATGAGCCTCTCTGGTGAATCTGACTTTTGCTCATACCCTTGTCAGTGATTTTTGGGCAATCTCCAGCACACTTGTTCGTGACACTGTCCCATCATTTATTCTTACTAAAGCTCTGGTTTTTCACCTGGACTGCACCCCATAAAGGTGTGGTGTGTGGTGCACACTCCCATGAGTGCTGGGAGTGTGCACCACACACTCTCGGTGTGGTGTCCCCAGCCAGCTGTTGACATCTGTGGCTCAGCTGTCAAGCCCTGCTGCTCCATGGTCAGCCCTGCACAGCCCAGGGTTTGCTCCTTCCTGTGCTCCCTTCCACAGCAAACTGCACCACAGGGGCTCCTGTAGGGCTCTACAGACCACAAACTCAGGCTGGGGAAGCCACTGGGATACATTTCTGCTCTGAGCTTGAACTGCAAAACAGCTGATAGCCTTACAAACAATTAAAATTCAGAGTCAGAAATAATCACGGCTCCCAGCATTTTCCACAATGAAGGATTATTTAGTGGCAGCAAGTGCTGGTTCAGTCTCCAGCTGTTTTGTAGCACTGCTGTAATAATCTCTTTTCCATAATTTATATACTAGTCCCTCTACCTTTTAATTACAGAGGTTGTTCTTACAGACATTTGGATGACTTTAACTGTAGGGGTTATGGACTGAAAATCATAAAATAAACACTGGTGAATCACTGTGTCATTTTAGACCTTTTTTTGACTTGGGATAAATGCATATATAAGCATACTTTTTTTCCTAAAGAAATCTAATATCTGCATGATTAGAGAGAAATCCAGATTGAGAAAGGATGGTATCTAAAAAAATTGGGTATCTTAGCGACTCATTTTGCTGTTTTTATGGAGGAGAGCTGCCCTCTGCAGTACATTGCAGGAATGCCTAGATATCATTTGGAACCTCTTCCCTTTGTGACAACCACAGCAGCAGTAGGTTTACAGGGTTTTTTTGAAAACAGAAATTACTTTTTTGTTTAAAGAAAAGATAAAAACTAGAGACTTTGCAGAAAAAAAAATTCTGTGATTCAGTTCATCAATGTGAAATATACAGAAGAACTATGTAACCCTAAGAATATTAATGCTACTAAATAGATGTTTAATGACTCTGGGATTCATTTGATATACATTCATTATCTTTTCTCCAGAGTTCTGAAGTACTGCAACTTTCAGTGGACCACATCAAGCAGATTATTGGGATTTTAAGGGACTTCATACACTCTCCTGAGCAGAGAGTGATGGCTTCTACAATATCCAAGTTGAAAATGGATTTGGATTTTGACAGCACTTCCATCAATCAGATTCATCTGGTGCTGTTTGGATTCCAGGATGCGGTGAGTTCCTTTTCTGGCGGAGGGGCAGAGGAATTCTTTGAGGCATCACAGAATGCTTTAGGTTGGAAGAAATCTTAAAGATCATCTATTTCCAACCCCCCTTCCATGGGCAGAGGCACTTTCCACTACATCAGGTTGCTCCTGAACAAAGCTCATGCCAGGGGTTTGCAACTTCTCCACCGTTCCTCTCCCTCCTTGTACTGTAGAAGAGTTTGAATGTCACAGTCTGGTTTGAAATGGTTTGAAAGCTGTAGCCTAAAACTGTCAAATCTGTTGATTAGACTTGAAAGGTGGGAGGGTTTTAGTGCTGCATGCAGTTTTTACCTTTTAAAGCTTATTATGACTACTGGAAAATAAGATTCTCTTTCCTAAGGTGTGAGCAAATGGTGTTTGCTGCTACTTTTTCAGGTGAACAAAGTGTTAAGAAATCACTTAATAAGGCCCCATTGGATGTTTGCAATGGATAACATCATCCGCCGTGCAGTCCAAGCAGCAGTCACTATTCTTATTCCAGGTAAATCAAAGCAGCTGAAAAGAATCCTTTTATTAAAAAAAAAGCTGTTCTGCATATCAAAGAGCTGTAGCAAATGGAGCAGTTCAGATGTTTACTCTTTCAGCATGCATTAACTGCACCCCATGTGCTACTCATCAAAAGACATGGGGTCAGAGTGTTGCAGAGAAAGAAGTGTTGATCTGGAGGATTAATGCTGTACTTGCAGTACAAAAGCACATAATGGGGAAATAACCAGGAATTCTGCACCCCCAGTGTGGTCCAAACATGACCAAAAAAAGGCAAATTAAATTCAGTCCAAGCTGGAGATTTTCTAGTAAGAAAGAAAATTATTCTGTATACATTAATGACATCCAGCGTGGTTAACACTGCACAAGTCTGGTTATGTGTTCTGAAAAATTATTAATGAGCTTAAAAATTATTAATGATGTGTAGAAGGGAGTGCATCAGTATGAGGAAGAGGATGATTCTGGCCCATAGATGGACAATAGGGAAAACCACCAGGAAGATAAATGTCTAAGTACTGTCTAGGAATGAGTTAAGTTGGAAATATTTAAGTAGTTTTGTAACTGTTTAAAATGCTGAGCACCCCTTCCAGTATAGGAATGTTCTGAGTGACTTAGTGAGTCCTTTCAGTCCAAAGTTGCCATGGCTTTTAAAGCCAAATTGGCCAAATTTTTTAGGACTTTGTACAAGAAAAATCACAGCTGTTCTTTGGTAATAAGAGTGGCCACCTGCAGCAAGTTCTGAGAAGTGGGGCTAGAAATTCTCCCTGGAGAAGAGGAATGCTTCCTCTTTGGCCCAGGGCATTAGGGAAAATTACTTTTGTTTTTTTCTCTTACTATTTAGGAAAAATGGAAGCTTTCAGGGGTTTCTCCTTAACATATTTTACTGACTGCTTTATTACTCATCTCATGATATTTGTCCCCACTGACAACTATGACCTACAGCTCTACCTTTGCTGGTGCATTGCTCATTCCAGAACCAATGCCAGAGAACCTGTGCTCCCGCTCACAAAGGCTTCACTACCCCCTTGCTCAGTGCTGCAATAAAGCACATTATGCAAAGTCTTCCCCACCCACAGTAGTGAAGAACAAACTGCACAACCTCTGAAGACACAATTACCAAAAGAATCTTGTTCTTCCCCTCATTCTTTTTACCAGAGCTTCGCACTCACTTTGAGCCAGCATCAGAAACTGAAGGTGGGGACAAGGACACTGATGAAGTGGAGCAGAGTTTCCAGCCCTCTGAACAGAACGGGGCTGAGGACGCTGCCATCACATCGGGGGTCAGCAGCCTCAGTTCTGAGGTGTCACACAAGGCTCAGCAGCAGCTCAGCCAGGAGCTGGGCAGACTTAAACATGACACCTTAAGGTAAATCTCCTCTAAAGACTCTGGATGTATGTTCAGGCAGTCTTTGAAAAGCTACACTGATGGGTACATACTTACCCATAGTACTGCTCACTTATTGCCTTGCAATAAAGCCTTCCAGGAACACAGGTGGATTTGGAATACACTGGCAGTACAGTATTGCAACTGAACATCATTCAGTACAGCTTTTCTTTCTGTGTAATTATTCTGTTAATTGCAGAATGTCACATTGGATTTCTACAGGGAAGTAATTAGGTTTGTGTAACTGTGCCCATTTCCTTCCTGCTCCTTGGATGCCCCCTGACTTGGTGTCAGTGCCTCAAAGCTGTTCCTGCAAGGAAAGGCCACAGCAGCTCTGTCCTGGCTCACGGGACAGGCTGGCCACTCATTAGCACCACAGAGCTCAGCAGAGCCCTGCCCTGTTTCTCATGGGTTACATGTGTAGGATGCTGCCAGCATGTTAACAGCTGAACTTCCCATTCTTCTTCATGCATGTGATGTAAATCTGTGATCAGAAAGTCCCTGGTAAAACGTCAGTGTTACATTGTTCAGTAGTAAATTACAGTATAAAGGCAGCAACTCTGCCCAGGGAGGCTGCAAAACAGTAGGAACAGAATTTATGAGCTATTTACTAAATTCTGCAGGTGAAAGCCTTCAAGTGGCACCCCTGAGTCTCAGACAACCAAAATGAAATCTCTAAGCCATTAGAGATGTTATTTATGACAGTACCCCTCACAAATGCCTCTGTCCTGTGGTACTCATTAAAAATGATCTTTTTTTCCATTAGTTTTATACTCAGTGTGGTTGCATTTAATCTTTCTTGTATTCTACAAGGCTTTTGGAAAATCTCATTCAGAAGGAGAAAGAGTATCAGACCCTCTTACGACAATCTTTGGAGCAGAAGACTCAGGAATTACAATTGCTTCAATTAAAACTTAAACCCAAAGGTATGAGGAGACATTGCAGTTACACAAAAACATATGAAATCATGTGTTTGTTGAAAGGATGCAAAACCATACAGCTTAAGCTTCAGTTACCTGAAAACAATCACTTTTGCCCTAGTTGTGAGGTGTATTAACCTTTGTTTTTTTTAAAGATTCCCAGCGGTCTGCAGCAACTTTGAGAGAGAATGCAGACCCTGAGCTCATGAACTGGCTGAAACAACAAGGAGCAGACTTGGATACCATTAAGAGGGTAAAAATCACATTTAAAAAAAACTCATAATTTTAGTCATAATTAGCACTTTGGTTGCAAATAAGGAATATTTATTTATGAATAAATTTGCCTTTTAGTTTGCTGAAGAAGATTACACACTAAGTGCTGTCCTTAATGATATCACCAAAGATGACTTGTGGTATCTTCAGCTGCGGTAAGAAAATACTTGTTCGTTCACTGTTAAGAGCTTAATTAATGTATTTTGTTAAAAACCTTTTAAAGTTTGGCTATTTAAATAGGTCAGTGACAGTTCAGGGGCAACTGCCATCAGTTTCCTCTCAGATATTCTGATAAAAGTTTTTACAACTGACACAACTACACCAAGGATGCTTTGAGCCATCTGCTTTGGCATTTCTCCAGGTTGGGACCTTTTTTTGCACCCTTCACAATGAAATAATATGAAAATAATTAATATGTAATCATGTGAAAAACAGGCATAAAGAATTTATTTTTTCTACCCATTGACTCAGGTTCTTTTCTCATGATTCTGTTAACACCTGGCTGACCTGAAAGAAGTTTTAGCTATAACCTTAACAGTGTAGTTTGTTATGTACTGTCATAACCAGTCTATCCTTGGGATTTCTCTGTTTTACTTCTTGCTCAGTTTAAGGCAGTGGAGATGAGGGAGCTCTCCCTAACTGATCTCCATTTCCCTTCATGCAGGGGGGGTCTTCGCTGCAGAATCTGGAATGCAATCCTGAACCACCGACAAGCATCCGGCAAGACCTCAGTGCAGGTCAATGCTTTGGAAGAACACAAAAAGGGAATAAGCAAATGAAATACATTCCCAGCACCTAAACTGTTAGATGTATATATTTGTATGTACAGTGGCCTTGCAGGTTTTGCACAGTTATGTAGTTTGTCTGACCATCAGTGTAATGCACAGTGAACAGTAACAGCTTTTAAGTCAGTGTCAATGCATGTAAGTTATTTATGACAAGACTAAAGCATATGATGCCTGTAGATGGAATACAAAACATTAGCAGAGAAAAAAACCCACCTGAATTGGCTTCAGCACTGTGAAAACTGTGAACTTTAAAATGTGTTACTTCTGCTGGCTGATGGTTTGAGCAGGGGGGGGATATGCTAGAGCATGTCACCTCGTTGTAGATGGATTTATACAGCTTTTTGTATTAAAGCTACTCTCACTGAACTACTGAGAAAAGCCTGGTGTGATGTTTTCAATTAGTGACTTTGCTGCAGCAAAACCAGAGCATGTAAATTGTATTTTTGGTGGGGTTTCTGGGAAAGAGTTCATGAAACAAAACAGACCATTAGATAAAGGTTGGTAAAGTTCAATTTTTATTTTTCTTTTTACACTGTACTTAACACATACAGCGATCCAAAGAAAGTCAGTAAAGCAAATATATAGCACTTTAAATAAACCACTTTCTCTCGACAGCTTCTTCTGAAACATTCAGCACGTTTAAGAAATTCCATACTCAGATGGATTTCCTTACACATTTCCTCTTTTGAAAGAGCTCTTAAATAAGCTTAAGAGTTGTTTATTATAGTTCCTGTAAATGCATTCACTTATTCATAAGAATAAGTTACACCAATAAAAAGCCTTTAGCTGACAGACTTGTACTTTATCCACTGGTTTGGGCCACGCACTTCAAAGGGTGGCTCATTGAAGTAGATGTGGTGACCCAGTTCTTCCAGGGGAGGCTCTGGGTCAGTGGTAGCAAACTGAGCAGCTTCCTCTATCTCCTTCCTTACTGCCACATCAATTTCCTAAACCAGAAATTCAAGCTTATTAGACAACAGCTCAGAAAAAGCATCATGATTTTGAATGTAAAGGCCATGGCCATGGTAAAGTATCAGTCGGAATCAGTTAACAATTACTAGAAATATAAAATCAAAAACCTTTTAAAACTCCTTCCCTACTAAACTGCATAATTTTGGGTAGTACTGGTACCTTACTGACCAAGGAACATGACCCCACTGAGCCTAGGGGGCTCCTCAGGGTTAGAGAGTTCCTCACTCCTTCACTAGGATTCTTCACATTTGGTCATTTCCCTTTCCAAGACTCACCCCCTTCCTGGGGAGTCAAGAAAGCCCAGGTAATTTTGATTTCTATCTGTTAGCAAATTACACCCCCCAGCCTTACTTAGCACCCAAAAGCAAAAGGCATTTCCAGCAGAACACAACTTCAGGAGCTGGTCTGCAACAAAACTTCACCTTCACCTATAAAAGTTAAAGCAAACCTTAAAGAACTTTAAAGAAAAGCATGGCATACTGCTCAGTGATGTGCTTTCTGGAGATCATCAGTGTGTGACTGCTCAAGAGCTTCCTTACATAGCAACTAGAACCATACCTTTAGTTCTTCAACGCTAGCAAGGTTGTTGTTGACCATTCTGTCCTTCAGCAAAGTAATGGGATCACTTTTGCTTCTCACTTCTTGAATTTCTTCTCTAGTACGATAGCTAAGAACAAGACAGGCAAAGACATGAGTGCTGGAGCAGAGTGAGGTCTGGACACAGCTCACTTCTAGAAAAAGAGTCCAAAGAGGTGGCAGGGATGCAGTGACAACACAGAACATTCATCACCCAAAGGATGGCGCAGCAAGAGCCAGAGGCCTCCAGAGAGAGATCTGTAAATACCAATTGAGCAGAAGTAGCTCCAGACTCAAGGAAAAGGGGAGCAAACCCAGCCTCCTAACCCTTCCCCCCTATGGAGGGGGCTGCATGATATGCACAGGCTGCCAAGTCACTGCAAGTTTCCAATGAAGAGCTGGGATACACCTCTACTTCATGCAGACACATGCAGCTTGATCAGTTAGAGCAATGCCCAAATCTCTCTAGTACCTGGATGTTTGTACTTTTGGGATGTGTTCTACTTGTCTGGGCAGTCCAAACTGTTCCTGTAATTTGACCTTACAGGATTTTAATCTTTTTAAAACCCCAGAAAAGCATGATGCTATTCAACCAAACCTTCATTAGGACACAGTGTAAGCAGAATTCATTAATAGAGAGCACAGAAGTTTTACTGACTTTGTGCTTGTTCTAAACCCACATCTTTTAATTCTGCATTAAAACATGTTTGTTACATGGCTACGCATTATCAGCTGAGCAATGAGATGAGTGAGCAGGCTACTCATAGCAATTTCATTGTAACCTTTAAATGCATCTGACATCTGATTTAAACACTGAATTTCACAGTTTAATCCCTTAGAATTTGACCATCAGTACTTATTTTCAGTGAAAAGAAAGAAGAAAGAATGTGACAGTACCTTATTCCAGGGTCACTCATACTGTGGCCATGGTAACGATACGTCTGTAACTCCATCACAAGAGGACCCTTGAAATCAATAAAAATACTGAGTGATGCCACCACGAGTGGCAACTTGTTACAGCAGCAACTATTTGCTTGAGCTGAATTGCACCAGTGATCAATTAGTTTTATTCATCAGGTTTTTCTCAGTTTAATTTAAATTAGCACATCTAGTTTCACAGGGTAAAATGAAACCTAATTCTTTTTAAATGGAAAGCATGTGCTGATATTGTAAGCATTTATTTTCATGTTCTCATTGAGCAGCTTTACAATTTCCTTCCTTCCACCATTACTCAAAATATTTTAAATTACCTCACAGAACCTTCATTACTTCAAGTATTGAAAATTTTCAAAACCAGTGTTACTGTACCTGGGTGACAGACACTAATATTGACTCACAAGACCTTTATTTCACTTTCCATTTCTTGTAAATATAGAATAATTATTACCTTCCTTGCTGCTTCCCCTAACTAAACACAGAAATCACAACTGCCTGACAGTCATAACACCTTTCACAACAGAAAGTAACTGTGGTAGAAATGGGAAAAAATGACAGTATAAATAATAAGTGTTTGGTTAATACAAATTGAGGAACTACTTATGCAGGAATAGCTTGCAAGAATTCTACCCGTGGGGAAACAATGCCAACTACAGACTTACCTTTCCAGATCTGCAGTACTCAGCTGCAAACTTTACTGCTTCTCGGACACAGAGCACATCCATGCCATCCACCTGGTAATGAGAAAAGACACATTAAGGCAAAAAAATCCCAGCCTCCAAACTTCCATTCTCAGTATTTCCACAAGCGGAACAGAATTCAGCTTCAAGTAAATATATGTAGAAATAAAAGAAATACCTCCGTGTGTGTTGTGTAGGTATGTGCACACACACTCCCCCTCAAAAAAAGCTGTACTCACCCTGAGACCTGGAATGAAGTATCCTCTTTTGTAGTAGTCAGTGCTGGCTGCAGCTCTTTCAACTGATGTTCCCATTCCATACCGATTGTTCTCACAGACAAAAATACAAGGTAACTTCCATAAGGCAGCCATGTTGTATGTTTCAAATATCTGGCCCTGAAAGAAAATTAAGTTACATCTCATCAGGGAGCTCAGCCTTCAAGCATTAGGCTCTACTGAAAATCCTTCAGTTGCAGACGTCTAGAAATTTTAACACTAAAAGTGATCTGAAACCAGCCATTTGCTACAGGTCAGAAGGAATAAAAGAGAAGCTACATTATATAAGGCAATTTTCATCTCAACCAGTAGTTTACAGAAGTTAATTTTTAAGCCTGAATCAGTATCTGTGTTAGGGTACCACAAAACCTTCCACTTTAACTTAACTCAGGTATTTCAGCAACAATCATAAAAAATACTTGACAATTGATTTACCTGGCAGGATGCTGCTACAGCAAAGTTAAGTTTGACTGCAGTCAACCTTGATTGCTCTGAGTCAAATTCAGGGAAAACCATGAACTGACATCTCCACCTGTGCTTTGAAAGTGTGAAACTATCAGTGGTACACACAAATCACCAACTGCTTATCTGGCTTATTGTCTCAGCTGATAACATGAAGAGTCTGGCTGGAATATCTTGGCTGGAATATCAATAGTAACTGGCTCTGCCAGAATGCTCTGTCCTCTTCTCAGTCTTCAGAAACATGATTTACACATCTCTCTCTCCCTATCCAGCAGCACTGTCATCTTCACTGCCATCCTTCAGAGCTCTCCTTACAGCACAGACAGTTCAGGGTGCCACACTTAGGTGAGCTGTGCACAACTGGAAAGAGGGTAAAGAGTAACTGGAAATCCCTCCTCTCAAGACTCGAGTACCATTCACATAATTAACCATTAGCCTCATTCACTCTCTGTGTTCCAGAACAGAAGGAGCCAAAAACCTTTCCCTCCACTACAGCTACAAGGGCCAAACTCAAAACAGGGGTGGGGAAGGACAGATGTTTACACAGTCCAAAAAATGATAAAACACTGCAGGCACATGGAACATTCCTGATATATAAAGAGTACCTAGCAATTAACTTCTAAACTGTTCACCTGAATCACCCCTCTGAGGACTACAAAGTTGTTGGAACACATCCCTGCTCAAACACCTAAGACAACTCAAATAAGAGGTGGCCATGTCCAAAATGTGCAACATGCCTGGCCACCTCCATGGAGTTCATCAACACTGCCTGGGTTGCAGGTACACAGGGAGGGCAAATGTGCTCTTCCACCCCTTGGAGTAAAGGCAGAGCTCACAAAGCACAGAAGGAAAATGGATTCCCCCCAGCCACGCTGCTTTACCTGATTGGCTGCACCATCCCCATACAAGGCCACGCAGATTTCATTTTTAGCAAAGTATTTACAGGCCAGAGCAATCCCAGCTCCAAGAGGAACCTGCCACAGAGTACAGGACAAAACATTTTAGAACAACATTTAAAAGAGTTGAAGATAGGCGGCCTGAGATCTTGAAGGAGACATTTAGGCTGTTAGAGACCTGCTCAACAAACAAGCTGTTACCCACCTGCTTCCCTTTGTTACAAATGTTATTGCAGCCAAAATATACACATGAATGGTATTCTCAATTTGAATTACTTTTGCTACAGTTTACAAAACGGTGAGAACACCAGAATAAGACATACCAGCCACAGAGCAATGGTACCTGCATACAAGCTCACAGAGCACAAAAACTGAGAGGAAACACTGAGAGGCAACAGGACACGAGCTAAACTGAGCTCGTGCTTTAAAACACAAGTAATGTACATACCTGAGCACCAACAATACCATTGCCACCATAGAAGTTTTTGGTATACATATGCATTGAACCTCCTTTTCCCTTTGCACATCCTCCTTTTCGACCTGAAACATGAATAACAAGCATCTTCTGTTTTGGAAGAAAAATACTAAAAAAATGGAAACATCTAATTCAGTTCCTAAAGGTAATAACACTAAGACCATGATCTGTGTGGAGTTAGGACATGATGGCCTCTCTCATGTTTAAGTTTACACTTAAACATCTCAGAAGACAAATAAGGGGGGGAAAAGGGAACAATTACAAAAGCATAATTCTGGAAATATGGATGAGATTACAATATTTCAAAACCAACCAAAAGTTTCAGTGTCCTACTATACAAAAGCACTTTCAGATAAATATGAGGTGTTTTTTTATAGACAACAAGGTCCCATATCTTAATCTGCAAGAAGTATATAATTACTTTTGGCTTCTGCAAGAAAAGTAAGAATAATGTTCCAAATTAGTTGCAATAATTTAGACTTGTCCTCCCTTTGACAATAACCACATGTAAAAATTACCAACAGGACACTAAAAAAAACCCCAACCACTACCAGCTCCCCATTCCACCCCAATATAAACATTAGTCACCCAGCCCAGCTTTATTCAAGGTGTAGTTTGAAGATAACAAGTGATCCATGAAGCATTACAACAAACCCTATTTAAATGAGCCCATCTAAGAACACAGAATTTCTCATCAGCCCATTCCATTTCCTACTCTTTTCTGTCTTGTTACTATTCATAGAAGATTTTATTTTATTTCTAATATGCACAGCTTGTCTGGTTGGTTTTCTTACATTAGCCTTCGTGTTTATTTTAGAAGTGAGTCTCTTTCTGAAATTTGTACTTCTCTTTCTTACTTTGTAGTGGATAGTTTTTATTATTGATATTTCTCATACCTTTCCTATGTTTATGGATTGGTTAATTGGCTTTGTGGGAGCTATTACAGATTTTGCCAGCTAGGACCAAAGGAAAAAAAGTCTAATTCTAAGAAAAATAGTTTTACGAATAAGTGTAACTTACCTTTATCAAGCTCTCTCCACTTTTTGTACACTCCCTTCTTGTATGTTAGAATGTATTTAAAAATTCCTGATTAGCCAATGTTACTTTTTGCTACATTTTCTACTTTTCTTAGAACACAAACTCATTTCTCATGTAATTGTCAGTTCTCCTGAAAAGTCCTTTTCTATAGCTTGTTGCCCCTAGGATTTTATCTACTGGTTTTATTTTGGATGACTCTGCTTCCTTCTCCTTCAAAGATTTTTTAATTCTGTCATTGTAACTCATGCTGTCTTATAGTTTGGCATTTGTAGTTGAGATCCTTTTTTGCAAGAATGGGCTCTAGCAGCAACTCTAAGAACTTTCCCCAAGTGCCATTTTCTGGAATAACTGTCTGTTTACCACAGCCACTCCTTCCCAACTGAAAGAGCCCCAGTAAAGTCAAGTATAATGTTAAAGAAAGTTATGTGTCATGAAATGTAAAAAAACCCCACTACATTATGACTCATATTTGTAGTTTCGGGGTCCATAGTTGGCTTCAGTCATGACAATCTTCCCATTTACTTTTTGACTTACTGGTATCCAGTGACACTTGGCAAATCATCCACCACTGGATTCTGGGTTTTTGTGCGCATTACAGATATGCATTCTTAGCACACACAGTTTTTAGTTTACAAAATCATACCACTTATCTAACCCCCAAACAGGCTTTCCTATACTAACATGTCAAACATGCAGATTCTTAGATCAAGTCTTTATTATACCAGTGATGCCTAAAGGCCTTCAAGCTCCTTGCATCCATTCACAGATCTCATAAGAGTTCATCAGGCTGATCCTCTCTTCCCTGCTCCAACCTCAACCCTACTCTTTTGCCATCTCTCCTTTCTGAAAAATCTCTGCCTTGATTATTGCTTAATATTCTTGTTACAGTCAAATTTTGCCAAGTCATTCAGTTTACCATTATAGGCAAAGTTTACCAGCCTTCCTAAGACTTCATCAGCATAATTCTGAAAATCCAGGTCTTTCTCCTAGGAAGGATAGTGCCCTGTCCCACTGAGAGCAGATGCCTACCATCAGCAAGTTCAAACCTGCTGCAGCACAAAGAATACAGCATATGGTATCCAGAAAAATCTTATTAATTTGTTCTTTAGAAGTACCAGCACCTTAAACATTCCTGATTAGCTAATTTTCACAGTTAAAATCACTGATTCATAAAACTGAAACAACCGATCCATTCTGCTATGTCACTAAACTGCTTCTGAAGTCCCAGTAGACTTTGTGCATTGACATCACTTTGAATTTGAGAGAAGAATTCTGACACAAGCACAGCAGATGTGACCTCACTCTGCTGAGCACAAACCTGTAAGTTCTGCGAGAATCTCCCGGACAGGCACTCCCCGGGTGTAGGTGAAGCCGTGGGCTCTGTACGCTGTTATCACATGGTCTGTGGGCTTTATGGCAGCCTCAATCCCCACACAGCAAGCCTCCTGTTACACAGGACAGGCAAGGTTAGCAAGGAAGAAAAACACAGCTCCCACAGTCAGCACTATGGCACACTGCTGATCCCACACACACCAAATGGTGGCAGGTCACTGGAGGAGCACAGATACAGGAGACCGACTTAAATCCCAAGGGTTGGTAACAGGCCTGGAGCTGCAACAGCCTTGGGCTCTAAATTCCAACCTGACTGACTAGCAAAGGCACATGGGAGAGGAACCAGAATCTGCAAACATCTGAAGAATTTCCATCCCCCAATGAAGTATCTCAACAATCACAATTCAAAAACATCAGGGGATAATGGACAGACAGCAAAGTTTCAGTAAGTCCATGAAGGACTAGCAGAGGGGAGGAGATTTGGTCAATGGATGTTCAGGGGGTTAGGCCCTTGTTTGGGCAGTATGTTGGTGTGAGTCATTGGAGGCTGATGGTGGCGATTAGTAGGCTGTATAGTGTAATGTTAGTTCATAGGTGTTTGTGTGAGGAGAGGAGGGTTAAGGGGAGGAGTACTGCAGTTGGGGGGATAATTTTTAGCATTGTAGGAGGTTGAAGTTGTGTAGGTGGTCAGAGCCATGGATTCGGGTGGAGGCTACTAGTAGGGCTGGCCCTGTGCCTGCTTTGCAGATGGAGAATGTTAGCATGAGGATAGCTTCTCCTGGCTGTTGCTTTTTAGTGGGCACATGATCCATGAGATACCAAAACAAAAGCCATCAATGAAACTTGAGGGGGGAAATGCAGGCCTTCAAGTGTGCTCATTCCTCACATTCAGCTGATCTTCAGCTGCACTGTGCCCTTCCCTGTCTTAGTGTCTCTCCTCCTCCCTCCTCTCGTCCCTCTCCTCTCACAATGCATACAGATAAACCAGTTCTACATTCTCCACTCTATTAAAATCCCTACATGAAATAAGGTAAGACAATATAAAACCTCCTGGCCAAGAGTTCCTACCTGACCATCATATAAGTGGCAGAAGCCACGAATGATCTTCTGCTTGTAGAGCTGGTCAGACTTGAGCTCCATGCGGCGGATGGTCTGCATGGTCTTGTAGTACTGGAGCCCCTCCTCCCGAGTCATCACCGCCGTGGTGCCCGGCCCCTCCTCCAGCCGGTGGAGGTCACATTGCTGCACGTTAAACAAGTCATCATGTCCTCAAAATCATTCATCCTACTTAGGAATATTACTTAATTTTTTTATGATCTGCCATTTTAAAATTCAGAGTGTAAGAGGTCAGGACAACTGTGCACTGTTTCAAAACTCAGGGAAATAAAACCCTTACTTTTAATAAAGACAGATTTCTTCTCAGAAAATAAAACCTCATTATTCCTAGAAGCAGAAGATAAACTAAAGTCCTCCAGCAATATGGCAAAAAGCACATTTCCATGGTTGTTGCACACTAAATACTACGTAGGAGCTACAGAGGCTTAGTGAAAAGATAAAGATCAAGAGTTTCCTCTGTTAAACAGTTTGTAAGATCTGGCCCTAAGAATGGCCATCACCTCTGCTACCTCTGTGATAAATAAACAGTAAGTTCAGTGGAAGAGACTAAACAAATTACTGTGTCAGTGCAGATTAAATGGTCAAAATACTTATATATAGGTTAAAGACAGTTTCTATCAAATCAAAAATCACTCCAGAGCAAATCCACTGACACCTAGATGAACTGGATATAACACCTGGGCACACTACTCAAGACAACTCTGCTTCAAAGTTCACAGAACAACAGAAACTCTGGAGTCTTGTTATCAACACAGGATCAAATATTAAACCTTGTATCTACTCAAAAAAGAATTTTCATATAAACATATATTCCTTCTCTTCCACCTGAAAAAATTTTCATGCTTCACAGGCACAGCCAAACAGGGAGAGGGTGGAAAACAACACAAATTATTTCCTTCAGATTTTCCTTCATCAATTCCTGAATGAAACACCAGCCCAGAAGCTACTGCCAATAGAAACATCACTTTTTCCTGAGACTCAGCCAGAGTGGAAAGCTGACAGAATATAACACACATTTTCTGAGCAGCACCAAGTCAAACATTGAAAAGATGCCATATTTTTTCCTCAAAAACCCACACAGACTTCAACCAGCTGCATCTTTGGGATAGACTGCAAACAACTAATTGTTTGAAAAGCATTAAGGAAACAGAAAGGTTCATTAGCTCCTTTCTAACTCTGTTCTCACAGCTGCATTGTAGTATAACAGCTGCAAAAAATCACAACCTCACATTCTTAAGAAACAAGTAACGTTACCACACACTGCCAACACTGTACTTCCAGCTGCACTTAGTAATCAGGTCAGATAGTGAGGGGTTTGGTTCTGGAAATTCAAACCATATTTTGTAACTGAAAAGAGATTTGGGGACCTGTCCATCAGTTTAAGATCTCTAACAAATGCTTACAAAGAATGCCAGTATTAAGTGTTCTTCTTCACCTTAATCTCAAACGTAGCTTCACTTGCGAAGTCTCCGTAGTTACGGGATGCTACCATCACTCGAGAGGCCTTAAAAAAAGACAAAACCAAAGCATGAGCAGTGTTTAATGTAATTATCAAGTAAAAGTATGTGACTTTTCAAGTCATTTCTAAGAGTATTCTTTTCAAGTAATTTCTAAGAGTACTTCCAAACTGAGATAACTTATAAATAAGACACAGCAGTAGCATATCCCATAAGACCTGGGAACTTTCATTCTGTATGCCAAAGTCTATTAAAACCCATTATTTAAAATTAGGATTAGAAAAAGAGAATTTAAGATGGTAATACCCTTGATTATCTAAAATAAGCCCAGTAAGTTTCAAAACTTTTGACATAGAAGAGCACCAAAACCATAAAAATAATTGTTTATCCCTTCACATGCCAGGCCGACAGTATAAGGCGAGGCAGCCAATGCAGACTTTGACTGCTGACTCTCTGTGCTGATTGGAATTTTGACTAGATAGAACAAAAAAAACCAATCCAAAACCAACCAAACAAAAGGAATCCAGCAGATATCTGAAATATAAACTACTTGCACTTTTTCTTTTTAACAGGAAGAGAAACTGGGGGAATTCAAAGCCATAACAATGGAGAGAGAGAGAATCATTTTAGTAACAGCATGGCCACTACTGTGGCCACTCTAAAAATGTGGAAACACAGAAAGTGCCTGAGGACACAAGAAACACAGAACAATAGAAAGGGTGGCACGGTAGGGGAGAGATAGGAAAGATGTTTAAGAATACATTACTGGTCCCTCTTAAAGAAGGAGCACAGGGTATTGACCAGTGAATGGTGGTGATTTTAGATGAGGAGCAAGTTTCTGTGCAGCATCAGACAGGATGGGCCCATGTCCATGCATGCACTGTGGCCACAGTGTAAGGAGCACTACATCTTCCATGGCAAGACTGTGCTGCTAATTAAGTTACACAAAAAACTTCAGCAGCTCCTTCAGCCAGGGAATCCACATACATTTAGCTGAAGGTAGATTTCACCAAAATTTTGAGAATGTTCAGGTCACCATCTCCAAAAAAGTTCTGACTGACATCTCAACCCATGCTGGTTACCTTCTCTGTTGCATATCGATCAGATTTATCAGTAACACTGTTCCCATTCACCCTGCCCTGTTATCAGATTAAATATTTAGAAGTTTTAATTTAAACCCAGTTTCTACACTATTTACCACAATGCATCAGTATTATCAGTGAAGAAAAGCTGTTTTACTCCTAGAGCTGGAAGTAAATCCACAGTTTGGATTCACAGTATCACAGAATGGCCAGGGTTGGGAAGGATCTCTTTAGCCCACCTGGTTAAACTCCCTGCTCTGTTCAGATTGAGGAGTCTGGACAAAAGCCCTGATATGGGCAGTACACCTATCAAAAGTAAACCTAGACCAGACTGACTGAGGCCTTACCTCGCTAACAGCTCCCTAGGTTAGCAGCGTTTGGAAGGAAAAAAAATGAAGAAGAGTTAAGTAGCTGTATCAAATAATGAGGGGAGGAGAAGTCAGCAAATTATTATCCAGCTAGAACAGAACACTGCAAGTGGTAGTTTCTATACATGGAAATCCATCTGTACACTCTGGAGAATGCTCAAAGCACATATGAGATACTGCTTTATGGATTAAGTCTACCTCTATTTATTTGGTAATTTATGCCTTCACTACAGAGGCATAGGAACAATTAAAGACAAATATTTACATATTTGGTAAGCAGTTATTGAAATATCTGAACCAGATTTACTTTGGCATTCCAGGAGAACACAGCATCTCCAGAGCAGGCCAAGTACCTGTAGTAAGGGACGAATTTTAAGCCCCCATATCTGCAGAATTTAATCTAGAGATTCTATTTGTGAAAAATTTGTAGGAAATACTATTTTGTAGGAAATACTCCTAGATATGTAGGATATGTATATCTAGGAAATACTCCTAGATAATTTTGTCTATTTGTAGGAAATACTCCTAGATATGCAGCCCAAAGACAGATAGCAAGAGCTTCCAGTAAATTTTCTGCCCTGTGTTTTTCTGACGGATCCAGTCATCCACAAGCAGTGAATGCCTGGGTGAGAGATCTGCCTCAGAATGGGGGTGCAGCAGCACATCTGCTCTCCATAGCAAAAAGGCACCTGATTTCCAGTTACCTAAAAATACCTTTTAACTCTAGTCTTGCCAACAAGTTTTCTTCAGCAGGGTTAATTTTTCCTCATGGCCACAGTCATTACAGTGGAATAAGCAGCATGAAGTGGTAAAAGCACGATTTTTCACACAGCAAAGGTAAAATACAACAAATGACTCACACTAATAACAAAAAAATAACAAACTTTGAAACAAAATTCATGCAGAAGTTGAAAGGGGCTAAGCAAAGGGAGGTCGAGCAGTTCAGTCAGACGCTGAACTCCACTCGGGCCGAGCAGATCCCTCAGAGGGACCTGCGCAGTCCAAGTGTAGGAACAAGATCGATCAAAGCCCTGCGCCATAAAGGGCTTAAAAAGCGAGACGACCATTTTACTGTCACTTGGGATCGTCACGCAGAGTGGGGGAAGGAAAAACCAAGGTGTTGGTTTTTTTTTTTCTCTTTAATTTTTCATCGGTTTTTCTCCTTTGCCGCCGGAGCCACATTCCCGGGCAGCTCCCGCCGTCCCTCCCGGGCTCTTCCTGGAGCTGCGCCCCGCGCGCCCCTCCTACCCCGCACCACTCCCGGCCGGGCCGGCACCGGCGGCGCTCGGCGGCCGCACTCACCGTCCTCCCGGCGGCCGCCGGGCCCTGCAGCAATCGGGAGAGCGCGGCCAGCAGCATCTTGCGCATGGAGCAGGAAGGGAGGGCAGCGCCTGCCGCGGGGCCCGTCCGCGGCTCTCCTTCAGCCGCTGCCGCCGCCTCGGCCGCGACCGCCGCCTGTCCTGCGTCCCCGCGCCCTGCGCATGCGCGGGCCTGCGCTGCGGCGGCCCGGGCAGCGCCCCCTGCTGGGCGCCAGAGCCGAAATGTCATTAAAGGTCATTAAAGGTCAGCCGTGAGGGACAGCTCGGATTGCCCCAGAGCGCGCAGGGAGGCCAGCAAGCACGGGCCCCTGCGTTAGGAAGAATTTTGGATCCTCTGAGGAATTTCTTCTCAGAAGATGCGTGTTTCTTCTCAGAATTCTGAGAAGAATTTCTTTTCAGAAAGCGCGGTTAGGCACTGAAATGGGCTGCCCTGGGGGCTGGTGGGGTCACCGTCCCTGGAGGTGTTTAAGGAAAGAGTGGACGTGGCACTCAGTGCCGTGGTCCGGCTGACGTGGTGGGGTCGGGCCATGGGCTGGGCTCGATGGTATCAGAGGTCCTTTCCAGCCTCATTGATTCTGTGCTCAGGTTTGAGTGCTTAACGTGCTGCTCTGTGTGAGCACATTCCCTGGTTTTTAAATGCACTAAGTGTTGAAATGTTTTCCCTTTAAACGTCACAGGCATCCCTCCCTTGGGAAATACGCAGCAAAGTTAAGATTTAACTTCATGCCGCAGGGCCCTCCCACCGTGTGACACCTGCTGATCTCTCCAGCCAATCTCCTTTCTCCTGCCGCTGGCTCCAGGGCACGCGAGGGGGGACAGCGGGACACGGGACAGACACGGCTGATGGGCTGTGCACTGCTCCCCTGTTCCTCCCCAAAAAACCCAGAGAGTAAATCTTGTTCGCCTGTTGGCAGCACACGTGCTTGTGTCTGCTGAGTCCTGCAGATTGCAAAAGCTCGAGTGATTAATGTTAAAGGCATAATTTCCAGTGAAAATGTGCCTCTCAAACTACACCTCACCTCTATCAGAGAGGACTGAAGGTGCCATCTGTTTCCAAAATACATCCTCATCTGGATCCCCATTGTACTGTCCACCTTCTTCCTTGGCTTCCCCCATTCCATTAATAAGGACACTCGAGGCTAATGTGATTTTTCCCTCACTTTGTCTGTAGCACAGAGTAGGAAGGGAGCTAGCCATCTCTCATCTCATGAAGATGCTGTGAAGAAGCCTAACTTTTCATATATTTGGTTAGTTCTTACTCAGAAAAACAAACACAGGATTGGTATCAGCTTGCTGGAGGACTGAAAATTAACCAAACTTTCTTCAGCTTCAAGAGCTGGTGACAGTGCAGTGACAGTGCAGTGCAGTGACAGCTGGTGACTGGCAGTGCTCAGCATCTACCTTTGTGCTGCTGCCCTGCAAGTTCCTTGACATGTGCTTTGCCTTTAGATAGGCTGGGATGTATAAAAGAAGCAAAATAATACTATTGGTTTTCACATCTTAAAAAAAGTCTGAAAATATTATCACTTTTGCAATCATGGAATCCATCTGGGAGTAGCTGGATAGTGCTGTTTCCAGTGTCCCAAGGGATAAAGCAGTTCTTGCTAACACGTTGGCAAAGGCAAGTCTCTACAGGAGCCTATTGTGGAATCTTTATTGGCACGTAACATGTTGGAAATTTGAATTTTGCAAGTCATTTCTACACTACTAAGCAGATTTAGGCTTCCTTCATGAGGCAACAACATCAGCAACAGCAAGTGACCTCCAGGAAAATAAAGGGCAAAATGAAAATATTGATCAGTTGTTTCAAAAGGCATTTTTCCTAGGGTGCCTTTAGTCTGTAGCAGTTTAGTGCTTGGAAAGCAAGTACTTGCTGGAGATGTTGTTCTGCAGGCAGGCAGTGGCTCTGCTGCTAAAGACAACATTATCCTGAAGGACTGTGTGTGATTTTCCCTGGGGCTTCCAAGGTGCTGTGACACCCCCAGAGGTTCCAGGACACTTTTGAACAGTGTAGCCATCTGTCTGGAAACGTGCAGCCTGCATTTTTATCAGTCAGCCTGCACATTCCTGGAGAGATTGCTGATGGATTCATGCACATCAATGCTGTTCATACACACACCAGTTACTTCTGAGAGGCTCATGAAGCAGGCATAGGACTGTCCTGCCCAGCTCAGGTTTATAGCAAGGCCAAGGAGCACCTGGGCTGGGCTGACTTGCTCATGGGAGGATGCTGAGGCTGTCAGAATTTCCTGGAGTGCATGGCAAAACAAGGATTCACCTTCTGCTTTTAATAGTTTTCACATTCTCCAAATGAGGTTCATCAAAAGAATGAAGTGTACTGGCATCTGTATGTGAGACAGGAAGCTTCTGGTAAACTGACATGCCAACTTCACCAAGCAACAGTATGAAATAATGGATTCAAGAGATCACTGAACAATTGTTAACTGGACAATTGCTCCAGCTCAAAAGAAAATTATTATTATTACTATTATTATTATTACAAAATAATCCATTCAATTCAATTTCAAGTTCAGTGTCATTACCTATTCCTTCTCCTAATGAAAGAAAAAAAAGCAGAGCAATTTTTATAGTTACACAATTATAGACAGATGTTATCAACACTTCTAATGGTCATTGGAAATGGTTATTTATATAGAAAATGATACATTTTTGTCTTCGCTGGAAATACAGCAAAGCATTGATTTATATCACCTCTGCCATTTTTTTACTTTTCATGGTATTTTATTAATATTCTTTTTTTTTTCTTCATTAAAAGCTCTTAAAACATCCTGAAATTATTAAATTGTCCCACAGAAAACTAATGCAGAAAGCTAATTCATGAATGAGGTAAACATGAAGAGGAAAACAAAATAAAATCATAAGCAGAGAACGACACTAGAAAATAATTTCATGAAAGATGATTATGTAAGATTTCATAATGGAGTACCTTGCCATGTGTGACTTTAGTATTACATCAAGGGTGTGTTGTGTGGCTGTTGGCCAAAATTCATCATGTTCTATTGTTCTGGGTGTGATCCTAAAATGTTATTTTTCGGATTGCAGCTGCTGTTACAAATGTCTGCCCTTGGACTGAAAGCAGAGGGGAGCATCCAGGACTCCCCCCAGCTCACTGTCTGCATCCAGGTGAAAGCAATCCCCACCTCATTCCAGGAGCCAGAAGTTTGCTGCATGGTTTTTCTTGCTCCTGTGCCACCATAGCTCGAAGTCAGCAGGCAGCCAGGGTGGCTGCCAGGGGACAACTGGTGGCCATTGCTTCAGCCTCATTTCCTCCGTGGGAGGATCCATGCTGGGACACGCTTCCCCAGGTCCCCTGGGTGGCACCATATGGTGGCCCCTTAAATTGTAATCTCTGTTCTTTATGTTCATTTAACTCAAAATGTTTGAAATAAACTGAGGGCTGGTAGCAGCCCTTCTGAGTGGCATTGGAATGGCAGTACAGGGGGACTCTGCTGCGTGCGTCTCTCAGTGGTGTGAGAATCTCTGTGGTGGATGCTGAGCTGGCTCTGTTCATTTTGGAGGACAGGCTGGGGAGGATGGTGCTTTAGTCCTATCTGTGCTGGTCACACAGCAGCCTCCAGGGCCCTGCTCTGACTTCTTCCTTATGGGAACCAGTCAATTAACTCCCAGTGAGAGCACACAAGTGGATGAACATACTCAGATGTCAATGACAAGGGACCAGATCCTGGGACTGGGCTGAAGAAATTAAGTTATCTGTTAGAAAATCTCTTTTCCCAGCCCGGTGCTTGTAGAAGGAGTCAGAGTTCTTCAGTTCTCAGTCTCAAGGTTGTTTATTGTTCTTTATCTATAAAATTCTTTCTCCTGTCCAGCTGAGGTCCACTCAGCAAGACAGTCCAGGCACTCTGCCTGCCCCTGGGGTGGTGTTATATCTTTATACTAAAAACTACATATACAATGTTTACAATTACTTTCCAATACCTATCACCTATGTTAGACAGTGAGCTTCTACTCTAAACCAGTCTGTAAGTGCCAACATCACAGCAGAAGATGGAGGCCATGAAGAAGAAGGAGAAAGGCTGGACATGCCCAGATCCCTCCATCTTGCCCCCTGAACCCCCATTCTAGAAAACCCAAAAATCTACTTTTTCACCCCATGATAAATTCACTATTATTCTACCTAACTGTTGTGGCCTGAAGATCTTCATCTAAGGTTGGTAATTTGCTCCACGGGTCATAATCAAAACCTTTTGGGCTCTGTGCCAGGGTCTCTGATCCCCCTGGCAGGGGTCTTGGCTGCTCAGGACAGACAGAGAGATGTCCTGGGTACCGACAGTTATCAAACAGAACAGATGTAGTCTTAGTTCCTTTTCCATATTTAAAATCTAAACCACCAGCTTCACTCCAGATGCATCCTCCCATTCTAAATACTAATAAATACACTATACTCTGTTTTAAACTCATCAGCAGGAACAATTTTTTCTCTCATTATTCTTTGTTTTGCGTTTCCATTTATTTATCTTCTCCCATTTTTCCTCCTGTACTCCCCACTCTCATTCTATTTTCTTATCCAAACATTTTTAATCAGTATTCCTCTCTTCCTTTTCTCAGGTCCACATTGCTCCTCTGCATTTCTCACTGAAAATGTCTCTATTTTCATCTATGTCTCCCATCCCTTCTGACTACTTCCCATTCAGTTCTAGTAGTTTCAGCTTTAGACAGCAACATAGATGGGGGAATTAGAAACTTAATTGTACTGTCAAAATAATTCAGATGATTTGTTTTCTTTGGAGTCACTGGAGCTTGGAAGAGAGGCAGTTTTCTAGGATCTTCCAGATGTTTTGCTTCTAGTAGGGATAGCAAATGGATTAAGAAATTGTATTTTCTGTTCTTCATTCTGATTGCTTTTCAGCATTATTATTTGGGAAACACCAACATCTTGAAGGAGAAGGATAATAATGAAGTTATAATGTAATTTTTCATGCTTGAATTTTTTATCCTTTTATACCTCTGTGCTTCTCATTATGTTAACTGTCTTGGGTTTTTAGTCCCAGGAACAATTAGTATACAACATACAGAGAAGCACTGCTGTAGAAAAGGTTCTACCCATTTACATACTAAAGTCCATGGGAAAAGAGATGCTACTTTACTCTTCTGTGTAAGCTCAGCTGCTGTAGAGTTATTTGAATGTAACATTGATCAGCTTGTAAACTGAGAGCAAAAGAAATCAGACATATTTTCTGTTGTTGCTGGATCTCACTGAATAGTTATGTTTGAGGCTCAGTTCAGTCCTTCTGGATTTTGATATTTTGATATATGTCTTTCAGGTATATACAAATGTATAGTTTTATTCAAAATTGAGATCTTAGGCTTTGTGTCTAGAAGGCTCAAGCAAATGCTTAAAACAAACATTTGTGAAGCCCAAAGTCATGGAAAGCTTTGTAAAGCTTTCCAACTGTTTCTACTTAATCTTTTTTACACAGGCATCCTTCTCCTGCTGTGTTGTATTTCCCAGCACCTTAGAGATAACATTTCTGTTGATAAAGCTCTATGTAACACCCTCCTTTTCACAGTGCCAGAATATTTTTGAACACTCCCTTATGAGCCACCTCAGTGCAAATTCCTTCCTGCAGGATTTTTGTCAGCTCCATTGCTCACTGCCTGCCTTTTCTTTGCTGGGTTCTGCTCTCTGCTGTTAGCTGTAAACCACTGATTTACATCCTGCCTTTCAGACCACAATTTTACAAATAACTGAGTTCTGGTCGTCTGCCCCTTGTGGTTTGTGTCTCTCCAGAACTAAATGGGAGATTCTGTACTTCCGTATTTCTCCTAAAAATACAAGTGAATAGAACAGGCACAATTTGTCAGAATGGTGTTACCAGCATTATCATAGATTTGATTATGCCCTTGTTGGTGTTTTAGAGGGTGGAATGAGAGCTGTGTGCAGCAGTGCCGTGTGGCGGCAGTGTAGCCCAGGCATGGAAGTGCATCCGTGCTTTTCTCCTGGGGTGGAAGCGCCTGTGCACTTTCCCCTGCAGTCAGTAGCAAACCATTTCAGCAGGGGGCCACTGGAGGTTGCCTCGTTACTTAGAAAAGTTATGTTAGGATAACATTAAGGGAACAAACTGAAAATAAACTGGTTACTCCAGAATGGGTGTGACCACTTGGTATTGCTTCTCCAGTTGTGTCTGCGGTGTTTATTTCCTTTCCCTGAGCACAAGGAAGGGGATGTCTCAGTACCTGATCTGTTGCTATTGCCCTCAGTACCCTTGCTCCCTCAGGGGCAGGAATGCCTAGTTTAGATTTGTCCTTTCATAATTTCAATGTTTATCTGATTTGAATGAAGCTCATACATCTGAGTGCAATCAAATCTGCACCACCCTCCTCCCTGCACCAGAGAAACACAGCAGCCCTGGTTGCAGAGTTTTTTTTTAACCTCTGCAAAATCCAAGCCAGTGCTAAGGTGTACAGAAAGGGTCTTGTACCACTAGACTCCCACCCTGAGGGATGTGTCATGGCCATTCTATACCAAACTCTTACCATATAAAGCCATTTTGCACTAAGCTGCATTGATCCTGACAGCCCTTAGCGGATTGTGATTCACCCCTGCCTTCCTCTCCTTTGGGATGACATGATGCTGCTTGCTTTAGCATGGGTGCATCTGGATCCATGTGCAGAAACCCTGCAAATAATTATAGGAGAGAACACTTATGAAAGCAGATCAGTCAAATTACAGAATTGAGGACATTCTTTAATTTGGCTTCCTGAGCTTTGATAATAAAATATCTTCTTACCCCTTTGTGGAAGACTGTGGATTAAGACTTATGTCTCTAATATCACACTTTCAGAAATTCTTTTCTTCCATGTGATTAAGGGTGTTCAAAATTATCTTCAATTATGCAACTAAGACTGCTCTAAATGCATTCAAATAGAATAGGGAATAGAATTTTTTTAAAAAAAACAGCCTTCAGAGAGTGAAGAGTTGTCCCCTCAGCCTGACAGCCTTCCATCCAGGTTTTTTCTTTTCTTGAGGAAAGTGGAAAAATGTTTAAATATAAATATTTGTTAAGGAAACAGCAGCAGCAACCAGCAGGACTTTCCAGGGATCTTTCCAGGCAACATAAGCAGTAGGGCCATTATAATTTTAAAAAAATAAAATAAATAATTTTAAAAATCAATCAAGTCTGTTTTCTGTTTGAGGCAAACCCCAGCTTTGCCCGTGGTTCTGGCTGACCCTGCACAGAGATGATTTTTATTCCAGCTGTCTATCTCCTTGATGTGTTTATCTTGCCTGCAGAACCTGGCAGTCTTTACTCTGGGCCAAGGTGTGCTGCAAACATAGAGGTGCTTGCAAAAATATTTGCAGAAGAGTAATTCACTGTAAAGCCACGGGAGAGGGAGGAAGAGGGGAATGTCTCTCCAGAAAGCAGCTGGGGGAGGCTAGGAAGGATGTTCTGTGTAATCTACCATCTTGATGAGAACAAGATTTATCATTCTGGTTTTCAGATCACTGATCTTCTCCAGATTCAATCAAAATCAATTAGAAGTTTTCTATTGTTTCTGTATGTTTTCAGTCAACCCCACTGTTCATTAGCTTTCAACTATATCAATATATGCATATTTGCAGTCAAAAATAGAAGCCTATAATACTTAGAAAGAAAACAGAAAAATCATTAAAATATCTGAAGATTGTGTATCCTATATTCAGAATTTGGAAACATGATTAGCTTCAGCTGCACTTAAACAATGAGTAAGCATGAGGGAAAGTTCATGTTTGGAACTATTTTTAAGTGTTCATTAATTTTAGTCTCTGCCAAATAAGGCAGAATTTATTTACTTTTGTCTGACTAACTTCAACTGCTTTAGAGTCCCATGAACTTCATACAACAATTATGACTTGGATCATTTTACTCTGTGATACCACCTCCCTTTGCTCTCTTTTAATCATCTCTCTCCTGTTTCATATGACAAGTGGTGTTCTCCCAATCCCTCACCAGCTAGAATCCAGTATTCTCTAGCTGATGCCATATAATGCAATTAACAGCAAATTTTCTTTTCCATTACAAACATCAAGAGTCAAAACTCAAGTTCTGTTTTTTTGGGATGTTTCCTTTTGTTTTTGTAGGTGGCTATTTTTTTTTTTAATCTTCAAACAAAGCTGATACATCAAGTCAACTATTTCAATGTATATATTAGGCAATTAAAGCAAACCAGTAAAATTCTGCCTGCCCATTTACCTGAAGCAAGTACATTTTGCTGAGGAAGGGCACGGTGTAAGTTGGATGTAATGGGTACAGATAAGGAAAATTCATGTGCTAAATTTTTATACTGGCATTTAACAGTAATTTTCAGCAAGATTCATAGCAATTTGTTTTAGTTTCCTGTGAATGTTCTCTTTTTGCATTAATTTTTCATTTTTTCAGTGGACATCCAGACTGAGTACCTGGCTTCCACAAAGGCTTGAATAGACATTTTTAAGATTGCAGGATGGCTGGATAGATTTTACTTGTTTTTTATATATAACTTATATGGGTTTTTCTTCTTCAGAATTTAACTCCTAAAGGATTTTAAGCCATTCTAATTGCAACATTTAGTGAGCTATTTAGATATCCAGCTTGATCAATGCTTTAAAGAACCTGAAGATCTATGCTGGAAAAAAGAATTAGGTAAGCCCATTTCAGAACCATTATGACTGCACATCAATTTCCAGTACTAATATTTATCCAGAGAGAATTTTAAGAGGGAAACTCAGTGATGGTAGTCATGGGACTTGTGAGGAGTAGACAGCCATGAAACCAAGGGATGCACAATATTAGAATCTTATTTTTACCTTTTTTCACTTGGACAGCAGAAGAAAAGGCCTGGAAAGATGGACAAACAGAATTTGTGAGAGAACATTTCTCAATGGCTGGAAAAGTGTTTGAGACAAGTGACCCAGCTGGCTGACCCAAAGTGGTATGAATGTTGTAGATTTCCAGAGTGGATTTTTTTATAGCTCTTCTAGGAGAAGTTTAGTGGAAGGAACAGATCAGAAAATAGAAGCAAATGAAATTTGAGCCAGTGTGAGTTTTCCTGTTATTTTTCCAAACTTTTTTGAACACGTACATTCAGTCAGCTAAAGAACTCCCTCATTTGCCCTGCACATTTCTTTCCACTTCTTCCACAGCAGAGGAAAGGCCAGAGTTTGAAATATAAAATGGTGGTGCTTCAGGCAGCTGTATTCAACTGATTTTCTTTCTGTTTTACTTTAATATGGTGCTGATTTTAGTAACTAGATTATGCACTCGGCCTACCCATAACTGAAATATTTATAGTCTTATGTAGTCTGAAGCCTTTTGTTAGCTATATGTTAAAGAATGTTTAAGAGCATAAATGGAAGGAAATGGAATAAAATACTTAACAAATTGCTTCTGGATAGACTTTTCCTGAACAGTAGATAGGAATAACTTCTTCATTTCTCCCAGTACATGTAGTTTGGACTCAGCCATGCTTCTGCTGCAGGTTGCCCATGCCAGCAAAAGATGTATCACTAGGAAGACCAAAAAATTTCAGGGAACAGTATGCCTTGGGACAAATGAAATGTTTGACATTAAAGGTAGCATCTTGCCCTCATAGGAGTAATTAATTTTCTTGTTAATATATTAGAATTAATGTAAGTCCCACAATGACACTGAAATAAGCACTTGAGCTGTTTCTACTGAGCACTTGAGCTATTGTAGTACTTTATATTTAAGAACTGATTAAATTTTTTTAAAAATACAGTATTGGCCCCATGAAAACTGGAATGACAATGTCACCTTCTGAGGCTCATTGACACTTAGATCAGGGCTTCTTAACAGAACAGTTGGACAGATGCCACTTTTGGGCACATCTGTGTCCATTTGTGCTGCTCTCTCAATTCAGATGGAATTATTGCCGATCAAAGAAAGGGCCCAAGCATTTGCAACCACAGCAGAAGAAGTTTGAACCATCAGAGGCTGAGTACAATCATCCCACAGGCTGCCAGCTGCTTTCTCTGATCTGGACTGTTACTCTGGTACTATTTCTTACCAGACCTCATTTCTGCAAGGCTGTTATTCCTTCCATAGCTGGAAAACTGCTGTAACTGAGTGGAAGAGGAAAGATTCTTGTTAACCAGACTATCATTCAGCATTAGGAAAGTTGCAGTTAGTTGTACCCCTTTGTAGTACCAGATCACCAATATTAGAATATAATGAATCTCAAGGACCTCAACATGAGAGTTTCTGACAATATTTATATGCAGGCCCTTGTTACAAGGACATTAATTCTAAAAACAATCCTCTTGTTGCATGCAAAAGTTGCATTGTTATCTGTGGGATGTTTGTATGCAAAAAAAAAAAAAAAAAGCTGTGGATCTGTCAGCTTGCCCTGAAGGCTTCTTGAAAAATATCTAGGCAAACAGTTGATTAGATTCTTAATGAATTTGAACATTTAATGTTGTCAAACTGAAATTTGACAGAATTAAAAGCAATTTTAAAAGTGACCATGCATGTCTTGGAAAGCCATAATCAGGTAGTAACATTGGTGCAAACAGCCCCATTGCAATTATGGCCATAATGATGCTGATTTGACCTGTTCTAGGAGAAATGAGTACCTGGGGAAGTAAAAGCAGCATAACCAAATCCACATATTTCAGAGAGTGGGGAGAAACTCAGATCTTAATGAAAATTGATTTTTTTAGATGTTCTTTCTTTTAGTGGTATCACATCTTTCAAATTTCATTCAGGGGAATGCTTTTGGACTTTTGCTGGTGGGAATAAGTGTTTTGAAATTTTATGCAGGTAATGCTGGCATGTCTTGATTTATATTGTTCCTTCAAATGGAGATGCATTAAGAATAATTTAGAAAATCCATATTTTGAATAGATTTTTAAAAAAGATCTTCTGTCATGGAAAAGCAGCATCATGCAGAGATACTGAGCTAGAGTTATATCGAGTTGTCTACATGCCAGAAGAAATTCAGATGTGATAAAATGGTTCTCTGCCTTGCTTGTTTGAGTTAGCCTAGGCATTTTTGCATAGCAGCTGTGCTTTATTTGTCTGTACAAGTATGTGCACATAAAATGGTTCACAAACAGAATAAACCTCCAACAAATTAAGTTTGAAGGTGTCATTATGTTATTAATTAAATAATGATGACTTTCCATCTTTCGTAAACAAATTTTCTCAAAGTATCCAATGCAGACAAAAACAGAAAAAGGAAGGAAGAACAGGGTTCCATCCAGACAGAGCAGAAAGTAAGAGCAAAGGCACAGGGAGAACAGGTTTCTATTACATGTTAGTCCTGCAAAACAAAAAGGATGCCAGTGTTAGAAACACCTACAAAATATTCCTCAAGAGAAACACGCACAGGAGATGCTGCACTGCCAGACAGCAGCGTACAGTGCATGAAATCAGAGAACACCTCCAGGGACAAAAGGTTAACAGTGATGATATGTTTTTGCTTGGGAGTCATTCTGTGACCACAGCCATCCACTGTGGACAGTAAAAGCCTGTGATGAGCAGAAGCTCATCCTAGAATGAATATTTAAATGGGAGTGAAACATAAAATAAATTCAAAATAACTTACAGACAATAATTTAAGAATAGGAACAAAAGGCATGCAAATGAGAAATCAGAATAATAAGGTCAAATGAAAGGATTCAGAGGTTTACCTGAAAAATGGGGGGGGGTCATCTTTCCTAGTTTCCTTTATAGGAGGTGAGATACACAAGTGAGTCATATTGTCTGAACTCATTAGTTAGATTTCACAGCCACTGAAGAGAGGTAAACAATCCTACAGAATTATAACCAGTAAAATAAATGGACCTATGGACTGTCTTTGAATATGTACTTATTCTGGAACAGTCACATGTAGGTGAGAAGAATCACATGTAACAATGATCATGGCAAACAAGAAAGGCAGGTGTTAAATGTTAGTTTGTACTATGTAGAATAAAACCAGCAAATATTAGAGAGACCTTCTCAACCACAAAAACAAATATCTTCAAAGCAGTGCATGCCTGCGATGCATCTAGGATTACATGCTAGTTCAGAGCAAAGAAAGTTTAATTGGGGGGAATCACAGAATTATGGAATGGTTTGGGTTTAAAGGGACCTTCAAGTTCATCTAGTTCCAAATCCTTGCCATGGGCAGGGAGCCTTCCAGTAGACCAGGTTGCTCAAAGTCCATCCAACCTGGCCCTGAACACTTTCAAGGATGTAGCATTCATTCACCATTTCTTTGGGCAACCTGTCCCAGTGCTTCCCCACCCTCAGTTCATTGGTGCATTTGAACCCATTAGAGTATCAGAATATATTACATTTTTTGCTGTCAATTTCTTTTTCATTTAAGGAGAAACAGAAGCAGAAAACAAATCCACAAATTTGGTGATATTGATCTTTAACCTCTTCTGACAGTTCCTGAAATCTCATTTTCATTTCCTTTTCCATAGCTCCTATCAAACAAGCAAAACTCAGTATAACTTTTCAACTGCACTCCAAATGGATTTAAGAGGTTATTTTTCTTTGGTGTGGCCAGTGCTGAAATAATGCAGATACCTCTAGTGGATTTTTTAAAATGCATACTAAAAAGGAGGGGAATTTTGCCATCTCTTCCTGCTCTGACCCTGCCAAATGCTACACAGGCTGAAATTTGCACAGGAGTTTGGTTTAGTTTTTAGAAATCTTGTTTATTCTTTATTATAATTAAAATAACTATAATAGGGAAATCTTGTTCATTCTTTATTATAATTAAAAATATTACTGCAATTTTCCTCCATATCCAACCCATAATGGAAAATAGATCTATGGAAGGCTGACCTAAGGTAATCTTGGTTCCCTGTACTTATGTGCACTGTTTTTGAAACAGTCTCTTTTCCATGTAGCCCAGGGCAAGAGTCTATATTTATCTCCAACTTGTTGCTTTTATTTTGCACTTTGCAGTAGAGATATTCTTGAAATACATTTTACAACCCGTAGGTTTCCCTCTCCAAAATAAATACATTGGATCACTGTTATTCTGGTAACTCTCCTGTTTGGAATCTGGATCTGACTCCTTAGGCTTGTACTTTGTGAAATAAAGTAATTCCAGCCACAGAGGGCCAGTAAGCAAGAGAGCAGGATATGTCTGGTTCATGACTTTCCAATTTGATGAAGCTATGCTACCAGCATTTTTTTAACTGAGGATTAAAAATGACATAAAAATCTTGATGTTTCCAGCCTCTAGTAGATAAGAAGTACAAAAGAAATCAGAGCAAAGTTTTCTATTTGCCAGTCAAACTGGGTTCAATCCTGCAAATACTTTTGCAGTAGTTAAGCTTTACATGCAGCAAAGCAGACCCCATTACAGGCCTGGTCATTTTAGCAAAACCAAGTATAAGTCTGGTGAGTGCACAGTGGCAGAGAAGGAGAGAGGCAGGATGAAAGGAAATCCTAAATTGGTTCAGTCCCCTTCAGTGTGTAATTTACCAACTGGGTTGGAGGGAACTTTTCATATGTCATATGGTCTAATTTGCAACAGGATTAATTTCTTCAACACCTTTAAGAAGTTCTGTTCATTCTACATGTGTGGATTGCCACAAGGTAACTTTCTTTAAGGAACTCCTGGCATTTGGTGTTCTTACCTGAAAAAATAAGTTGTGTACAATTGGAGAGCTCCCATCTAGTTATGATACAGTGTTTACTTTCTGATACACAGAAGAGCCAGTTGTCCTTTTGAACAGGGAACATCCTGCTTTTTGTAGGAGAAAATTCAGAAACTGGTACAGAATGGACTCAAGCATCATCTTGGATGACTGAGCAGAACTGTGGGAATATCTGATATTAAGTAGCATGTCCAGACAAAGCTTTGAATCCAGATTTTTAAACCACTTCCTAGAAGCTAAGAAATGTGCAAAGCTAATGTCAAGTCTTGGAACTACTGTTAATGTATTAGAAAATTGTGTTAGCGTTAGAAGAGTGTTACTCTTGCAAATTTCGTACTTTGGGGCAGTGACCTTGAAGTCTTGAGTGAGGTTTCATTCATTAAAGTGGAAATACAGGTAAGTATTGTGAAATACTTACAATAATTCATGCTTGTATAAAATGGGAAGTAGTGTGAAGAATCAGGAAATTGATTTTATCTTTGTTTATAGTGTAGATACTGGAGTACTGTGTACTGTTCTGAAACTCTTTTGTAGAAAGTGAAAACACAAGTGTCTCAAAATGGTTACAATAAAGTCATAAATTTAAAGACTATGACCTTTTTATATACACAAAATAAGCTTTTCATACATAAAATATCATCTTTGATAGTTTCACCCCAAGAAATCTCACCAAAAAAACATTGACAAGAACAATGGTCAGAAAATTTGAGCTACAAGAAAAATATCACATAGGCTTAATAGTGATAATGAGTCCCAAAATTACCAAGGGAAGTAGGGGGCTCTTTGTCTTTTAACTGAAATTGTCTGAAGTGATTCCAGAGTTGAGCACAAATTGTTAAACTCCATATATGAATTGCTGGATACTGTTCCCCAGGTGACATTATGCAGGAAACTAGGCTGGTGGTGTAATAATTTTACTAATCTATGAATCTACAAGATTTTTCTACCAGCCTAACTCTGCTGTTCCTGTGTGCCTCCATGCAGATTTCAATACCATTATTAATATTTATCAAAGTGACAGGAATAAATTACAAAATATTTTCAACTCTTTAGCATTATGTATTGTCTGTTGTAAGAGAGAAGGCAAAGTGATCACTGCATTTCATGTTCTCAGCAAGTGTTCTACTTGTGAGTGTTGATGAATCATAGTTTGTTAGGGTGGCCCCTGTAAGTCTGCTTGAAAATATTAATGAGATTTCTGTGGTGGCAATTGACCCATTAGTGATAGGATAAAAATAAGCTTCATGGCTGTCAAGATTCTTATTTGTATGTGAAAATATATCTGGGGAGAAGGGAGGGCACCAGAAAATAAGATCAAGCAGTTACTTCAAACTGAGAACAAAAATATATCCTGACCAATTTATTTCTAACTCTGATATCTCACATAAACCTTTAGTAAGCCTCACTGTTAAAGGAACAAATGTATTTTGGTATTTGGGTTTATTATAAGGAAGTTACAGCTTAATTTTAAGACATCTATAATAAATGTTTTTAAGGAAACATTGAAAGAAAGTAACATTAAATCATATTACAGAAAGGAATTCCAAAAAGAAAGATTTACTAAATTGCTGATAATTAATGTGTTGTATTTACTAGGACAAATGTGACAGGTTACATTTGGGTTACCAGCCTGTGGGTGGAGTTGTAGAAAAATGTTTTTTAAAGCAGATGACATAATAGCTATGATGTAAAGTGAGCTCTCATTCTGTTCTCAGGGAAAAAATGCCCAAAGCAGCTTTGACTGCACAGAGAATTACACTAGTGAAAAAAGAATCCACTCTTAGGTTTTCTCTGGTTGCTGATTTATGAACCTGGACAATGCATTATTGCTTTAAAACAAAAATCTAAAATTCATGCAACTCTCTTCACAGACTGGTAACCTCAAATGCATCTTATTAAATGTGCTGGTTTAATAATTTACTTAATTTTAATCATTACTGTGCTTTGCTGTTTGGAATATAATTTGAATTTAATTTTCATCGAATTTGCCTTTATAATTAATGATTTGACACATAGTTCTCCCCTGAAAAATCACGTGACAAAATATATTTGATTCTTTATTAATCAAAGTCTACTGTTTTTCCTACAACATGAACAGAAGCAGCTTATCCAGTGAAAAGTTTTGGCAGCAGTATAATTCTCAGTGCAATCAGAATTTCTCTGCTGCTGGTTTTATATTGGCTGAAGGAGATGCACTTCACTCAGTAGGTATTATTCCATTATACATATCAGTGAATTTCAATGTTTTATGAGTTGTTGACCTTCAATAATTTTCCAAGGGAAAGACAGATCCTGGGATGGTGAATTTAAATTACAATGCCAGTACTGTTGTGTTTTATAGTCTCACTAGAAAGACCTGTCAGAAGCAGTCAGCAAATCCCCAGGGGTCTGTGGGACACAGTGTGGAAATCACCACGCCAAAGGAAATATTTGCCAGCCTCCACTGTGATGATAGGGATCTGTGTCTGTGTGTCCTGCAGGGCACTCTACAGCCTCAGCTTCAGCTCCCTGCTCCCCATTGCTGCAGTCACACTGAAAGAGCAGGATTCCCAATCCACCACAAAGCATAACTAAAGTACTTATAATTAGAAATACATGGAAGAGAGAAAAAATCCGATTCCAGACAGTGCCTTATTCCCAGTCTGAGCACAGCACACCATTTTAGAGCCCATGTCCAGAGCAGTGTGCTTTCTCTCCAATGCTTTCTCTCCAGTGCAGGCATTGACTCATGGTAAGGAATGTATTCCATTACAGCTTTGCTGGCTTGCACTGTAACTTCATGGAGAACCAGTTAGTTGCTGTGGTGACAGAAGCCAACAAACAGAAAAAAAATCATGAACTCTTTCAGAACAGCTTACTGACAGCATCCATGCTTAAAAGTGTAAAACTTTCTTGTTTTGCACTCATTTAAAAAAAGATTTAAAGTGTAATATCGTCCTAAGGCCATTTATGTTTCCTCCTCTGATATTAATTTTTTGAAGCTATAGAGACTGTAATCTGTAGCCATTCTTTCAAGAAAATCTGGAGTTTATCTCCCTAATAACAAGCTGATCCACAGCTAAACTTGGTGAAATCTCACTGTCTTTTGGAGAGATATGTGAAGACAGAATCTGAGCTTTTTGGGGTGGATAATATTCATCTAGTGCTGAAATCTGTACAATACTTTCATTACCTGAAATTTACTATAATACTTAATGGGGATGTTTGAAAAATAATGTAGGATAAATATAGCATTGCAATATGTTCAGAGAGACATAAACTCACTGAAAATTCACAAAAAAATGAAAGTCATAACTATCTCTATTATTGCTCTAATATTTGATTTTATTAACAGTTTCAAGCAAGGCATAGTACGGGATGCTGTCTATGAAAAGTGGAGATTTATTATTTCAAAGAGGAAAAAATATTTTACAAGTTCCATTATTCAGTTTTGACCTTGGTAATGTTTAGATCTGCAAATACCATCCAGTGACAATGAGATGGGTATAAAGTTACTGCAAGGATGCTGAGTTGTTACATGCTCTGTGTCAAAGGAAATGGAGCTTGGCACAAGGTGATTTAGGGCTCTTACAGAAAAGGAGGAGTTTGTGTATCAGGAGGAGATTATTGTGTTCTCTTCCCTCAGATTACCTTGTTTAGTTTGAGGAATGAAGAACCAAGGGAAAGATCTCACTAGAGGTGAGTTTGGCCTTTTTGTTCAATTCACTCACCAACTTCAGGGACTGCTAAAATCTGGGAATGTGGTTTTGTCCATTGCACTGTGGCAGAACAGAGTTTCTCTTCTCCTAATGTGTTTTGGTTTAGAAAAGTGTTGTAGTTAAAGCTGTTCATGAAAAATTCTTTCTGGCTGTGGCACTCCCAGATCTCCTGGAAGTGTCAGGACAACTCAAGCAGGTTTCCAGCCAAGCAGAGAGAACTCAAGCAGGTTTCAGCTACAGAAGCACAGCACAGCCCAGGCTAAAAAGGATCTTGAAAGATCATCTGGCCCAATCTTCCATGGGAGAGGGAGCCCGGATGAGGTTATCTCGCACCCTGTCCAATTGCATGGAGGTTAAAACCCTCCATTTATGGGTACTTCATCTTGTCCCTGGGGAGGCTGTCCCAGTGGTTGATAGTTCTCACCATAAAAAGTTGGGGTTTTTTCTTAATTGAAGAAGGAACCTCTGCTGGAACAACTTGTGTGTCCCACCCCTTCCCCCCACCCCCATCTTCTCCATGTATCTCCTTGTGAAGTGAGAGGCACTGTCCTGTTTCCAACGGGAAAATGTTCAGCCTCAAGTGGTGCAATTCCCTTTTTTCATCAACCCAGTACTGAAGCATTCAGAGAGGCTCTTTGGTTCCTGCCTCCCTGCTGGAGCACCTGTGGAGGGAGTGACCCCACCAGAGCAGCCAGCAAGGTGTGTCACCTCTGAATGTCCTGCCATGTCACTGCCAGCCCCCCAGAGATGGCAGAGGGCTCTTCCTGTGCCACTCTGCTCCATCTGCAAGGATATCTGGGATTAGTGGGCCACCTGAGCTCAGACAGAGGTGGGACAGAACACAAAAATGGGAATGTGGGGTACCTTCATGCAGGTACTCACTGAGAGTTAGTGGGTGCCTGGGCTCAGTCACCTCAGAGGAGAGTGGCTGTTAGCATGTGGGCACTTTTATGGCTGTGCATTGATCTGGCACTATTCATCCATGTTGTTGTTCTCATTCATTGCCATTTTAATGGCCTAACTGTCAGATCCATCTGCCATGAAAAGCTGTGCATGTAAAAATCAATGTGGAAGAAGCAGACTTGCTGTGGTATGAGTTGGGGAATTTGGCTCAGAAGTGATATGTGTTCCTGCAAGGATGTATGTTTTTATGCATTTGTATGCATGTGTGTGTCTGTGTATTTCATGAATAGATGCTGTATTATTGCTATAGTTAGGTAATTCTCAGCCCATTACTTTTATTGCTAAATTTGTTAGTTTGCCACTTATTCTCAAGGGACTATATTGACATTGGCAGGATAAGCCTAAGGGCTGTTGTGATGTCTAGACAAAAGGAATTAAAGACAGCAGAAATACTTACTCAATATTTTCCTTCTGTGGGAAGTTTCTGTCTCACTCTTAGAAGCCTTCTAATGTAACTTTATTAACAGTTTAATATAGTAACAAATGTGTGCTGTAATGGAATAAGTGTAAGCATTTTACATGTATTTACAGTTGGCTGGGCAAACTCTCCCTGCCTAGCATCAAAGCCAATTTTAATATTGTGGATTTGAAATTAAACTTGGAGTGTTAAGTCTCTAGGAATTTTCACTGTAAATGAAAAACAATCCCATCAGTTAGACTGGTACTATGAAAATCCTACACTATTTTGAAAGGAAGAGAAGGTAAACCCACTCTTTGAACAGCAGAAAAATAACAAAGCAAAAACTTGGATTATCTCTGTGTGAGCAACATAATCCAGGGAAGATCCAGGGATGCATAAATTCTAGGTCAGAAAACAACCATTATAGTAAAAGTCCTGTCTGGGTTCCTACCAAACCACCAGACAAAACATCCTGCTGCATCACTCCCATCAAATCTACTGCAACAAGAGAATTAATGGGAGGAGTGCTGACAGCTCTCTTCTCAGACTTGTGTCTTGATTTTTTTTCTCCCACATCTTTAAAGTTATTTACATGAAGATGTCTTCTGTGAAGAGGATCTGAGATTTGTGAAGCAAATCTGGTTAAGTCAGAAGGTTTTCATGGGAAAGTGTCAAAAGAAAAGAAGAATAGAATATTAAAGGGCAGTTCAAAGAGAAGATAAAGGACATATTAATGAAGAAGTCCAGAAGACAGTGAGGTGGAAAAGTTTTTTATATATATATATATATATATATATATATATATGGATATATATCAGTAGATAAAGGGGCTTTGAAAAGTTTCCATATTTATGAAGATTGAGTTGAGTGAAACTCATCTGAGTCACCAACAAAGAACTTTGTCAAGATATTCAGTGTTGGTTCATACTAACTACTCTGTTCTCTCCAGGACTGTGAAGGAGGTGTTTTGATAGAATAGCCTAATTAAAATTAAAGAGAAAACACAAGAAACCCCTCACACATTTCCAACAAGATCTGTTCCCTGCTATTGCCATCCTATGCCTTCTTTCTGGAGTGAAGATACCTGCTTATCCCTCTCCTTCCACTGCCAATCCCAGTTTAGGAGATCCCACACTGCATCGTGGGAAGCTTCAATCTCTGCTGTGTCACAGCCTGGCTCTGTCCCTACCATTGACAGGGTTTTGGCAACATCTTCTTGTTTCCACTCCATACCTCCCTCTAGTACCACATGGGCAGATGAGCCTCGCCTGTTACTCTAACTGCTACACTTTCCTTCATGATTGATTGCATATCTTAAAATGTGAGGACAGTGAAGGAAAAATAAATGTTGCTTGGCTTTGGAAATCTGCTCATCTTTGGCTTTTCCAGCAGAGAAAAGAATGTAGTCCAAACCAGAAAGAGGAAGGACTTAGAAGACTAAATACCAAAGTTTTTTTGCCCAGATCTTTTTCATACAGAAAACATAAATTAAAAATTATATATATATATATATATATAACTAATGAGAAGAAACATAGAATGAAACAGAAGAGGAGACCTTGGGGAAAGATCTCTGAAAGATCTCTCAGTTACATATGCTGTAGTTTTGTTCTGGAAGCCAGGAACATTTTTCTCAAAAACATGAATCTCCATCATCACCCAGATTATGAAAAGGCTTTTCCCTGGCCTCACTAGAAAGGGGAGTCTGTGGCAGTTTGGAGACTGTTTGACAGCCTGGAGCATGGGGCTTAAAATGATCTATTTTTTTTGGACTTGATTTTGAAGTTAGAGAATACCCTGTCAGTCAGCAAACCGCAGAACACATGTAGTCCAAAACAAAGCAACTGACCAATTTGCAAAGGCAACAAAATACAGGATTGTTCACAGTGCCTGTGCACACTGGGGTAAAATGTATCCAAAGGCTATCACAGACCCTGAATTCTCTGAGCTCCTTTACCTCATTCCTTACTTTTTTAACATGACAGAAGCTGTCCACAATTTTTATATGAAACCTAGCATACGTATGGATAGATGTATATATAGGTACACATGACCATTCTTAACTATGCTTTTTTGGGTTTTTTTCTCCCCTAAAACATGTTTGTGGATATTTTAATATTGCAGCAATGAGTCATCACCACTGTGGTGCTTTTAAATGGGATTCCAGCTGGGACTGACTGTTCCTCCTCTGTCTGACAGGGTCTGTGCAGGCACTGTGTGAGCTCCTTGTTCTGTGCCAGTGTTTGCTCCATCCCTTGCTACCGTGTCCCATCCTCCAGTAGCTCTGGCACTCACAGGCTGCATTTCCTCAGGCAAGGTGTTTTTCCACTGCTGGCTTTTTAGAACTGATTACCAGGTGACCATAATGACCATCTTAGAGTCCCAATGTGCTTTGTTCTCTGTCAGTGCCTGGAATGTGTCTCTACACACTCCAGCTCTCTAACACCAACACCATGCTCAGTTTATGGCCATTTGTGATTGAAAAAAATAAATCTGTCACTAGGTGATATAGAGACAGTGTTTATTTTTTGAGTGAGAAAGGTGCATAAGGTTGAGGTATTCAGCTCTGTGGCATGCATTTTATGTGTTTGACACCCATTAACTCTCCATAAGTAATATATCAAGTATTTTATATGAATCATATTTCCAGTTGTGCGTTTTTGTATAAACCACTGGAATTCATTATAAAAGTTTCTCTCATATCATGTATCAACTTCCCAGCCAAGCCCTCAGGTTTTTTAAACACATTTCTATTATATTTATTCATTACTTGGTATTCATCATTGCATACTAGTACTTCAAAGATGCTTGTTCAGGTAGTTAAACAAGGGAAATATTTCCCTCTAAACAGTAAATTCCATTACAAAGTATCATCTATTTATCTTCTCCTCAAACGGTTTTTTGATTTTTTTAAATAATGAGAAAAGCAAATAACTATAAGGATGTGGTTGAGGACTTCAGATATTAAATAATTGTGACAGTTGGCAATATTCTGGAGTTTGCAGTACATCATGCTTCTATATTCCCTAACCTGTGATTTCAAATGTTCCTGTTTCAGTCTTTACCAAATTCTTAATTCTGTAGGGAAGTGAAAATATCCCTGAGAAATTTTGTTTTTCTGAAAGCAAACTGTTGCTATAGCAAAATATGATGTCTCAAATTTGACTACAATGGAAGTTAAAGGAGAGAAGGATATTTTAGAACATAAGTCATCCCTGCAAAATCACTGAAAATGCTGTTTAATAAACAGAAGAGGGTGGAATTAGATTTAACTGGAAGCTTTCCTGTTAATGAAAAACCTCTTTCTTTAGTGGAATGCACCAGCTCATGTTTTCCATTTAGAATTATTTGCATCTCTGTTCCAAAGGTACAAAGTATATATATTTTCTTTAACTGTATTCTTACATCCATGTAACTTAGCAGATGAGGTTGGCCTTGGTGTACACATGTAAGCCACTGGCCTGGGTTTGTCTTCTCCTGGATACTTGGGACAGCTGCCCCACTCAGGAGGAATAATGGAAGGAAAAGTGTGTTTGTCTGGAGGTGGCACTCAGCTCCTGGGTTAGAGACAGCCATGGGCCTGTACTCTCCTGTTGTTTTGCTCTCCATAAAAGCATTTGACCAGGTGAAAATAAATTGCTTTGCAGGAAAAAATGAATTATTTCTATTGTGACTGGATATAGCATAGCAAATATTTGCCTTCATCTGGAATCCCAGCCTACAGCTGCCCCTGGCCTCATGGGAGCCTCTCAGCTCCATCTCCCAACCCAGCAGCTAAATCCCACTGGCACTGGATTTAGATATTCACATTTGAAAACCTGCACATCCAGGTCCAAATAAACTCTGTGATGGAGCATGGCTGTGGACATCCTCAGGCCAGCAGCGACCCAGCTGGCTTTGGGACCTGAGTATGGTGTCAATGTGGGCTCAGGTCAATTAGCTGTGCTAAGAAGTAGGGCTAATTTATCTCAGGGGCAGTGCTGCAAGCTACAGAGCTTTATGTGGTGCCACACCCCTGCATTAGAAAGGCTGGGAGCTGGTTTGGGGGATTTTGCCCCATTCCATATGGAACAGCACAGACATTGTCCTTCAGTCCCAAAGTGATGTGCAGTGATACCTTGAAGTATTCAAGTGGCCAAGTCATTTGTAAACCTTCACCTCCCTCACTCTCAGGGCTGGATTTTGTAATGATATATTAAATATTACTCCACATGAAAGCAGCTCCTGTGCCAGGGGCAAGGTAGACTCCAGTCAAGAGTAAAACACTGTTTTCTTCTCTTTTTTTGTTGCCATCGAAGATGTCAAGGAAAGTGCAAGCGGCTTACAAAACTGTACTTTCAGATTTTGATCGTTCTAACATTCATGTAATGAATGACAATAATTAAAACTTTTTTCTTCAACCAGTAGCTTAATTTGAGTACAGACACGATGAAAACAAGTGACTCCTTCCCACATTTGTATAGCACAGGAAATCATTGAAGCTGATAGAAAGGTGCCACACAGTGTTATAAGGATGATACTGTGAGGTAAATCATTAATTATAACAACTCTTAAGTGTTTATCCAACTATAAAAGACAAAGTAATGCACGTCTCGACTCTTTGGGAACTAAATGTTTCTTTCTTTTGAAACACAGTGCAGCAAATATGACCTCTTTTTCAACTGGTGGCTGAAAATGGCTTTTATATCATCTAAAGGGTGCTTACTTTACATATTGAAAATGCAAAGCAAGTTATGGATAGCCTGTCAGTAATACAAAATCACTAACCAATCCAGGAATATATTTCATGTAATTCTTTTGATGAAAGGGTTAAACATATTTGAATCAAGCAAAACACATGTGAGTAGAGAATTTTAATGATCAAGTAGAAATGAACATCTTTTGCAAAGTTTCTACAGTTTTTTCTGAAGCCCATCAACCACTGAACTGTCCCTCACTTGAAAACTGTTGTGCTGTCAAGCTGTGTGCTCCATAGAGAGCCCAAGGTGCCAAGAAGGCACCACTGTTGTCCATCTTCCTCTCCCAGGACAGGATGAGCTATTCTCAAGCTATTTCTGAGGGACTACTTGGAATATATCCTTTAATACTGGAAATTTTTGTGTGGTATGTGTGAGCTTCCTATGGAGTTCTTCTTTCCAGTCCCATTCTCAGTTTACCAGATAATTTTTTCCACCATTTTATACCATGCTGGGTGTTTTTCACATAAATGGAGTTAAAATAGTTGCCAAGGAAGCAAGAAGTGGTTATAGTTAAAACAGCCTGAAGTGTTTATTAATCTTCAGCTCAGGTGCTGGAATGGGAAACGCCTTGATCAGGGAATTTTACTTTCCTGAATCCCCAGCTGGATTGTTTAAATGCAGCTGTTCATGTGGTGTGCCTGTCCTTGTAGAATCACACACCAAATTGTGTAGATCCAGATAGATAATGGTAAATAGAGCTCATTGGTTTAGAAGGAGAAGATATTGTTTGAGTAAAATTCATCATTGTGATTAATGTGCCCAGGCACAAAATTTGAAAAATGACCCAGTTCCTTAGAAATACCTGTGGTTTCTTACCAACTGGAAACTTGTAACTTATATGGATATTTTTAAGATAGATATAATAATTCTTCCTGTGACTTTCAATTTTATGCAATGAATTAATTTTTTAATATGATGTTATTTCTTACATGTTTTTTCTTCTAAAACTATTTAAGGAGTACAATCAGACATAATTAGCAACAGCACAACACAGTGCAAATGACCTTGTTATAACACTGTAAGTGATTCAAAATGAAGAAAAACAGCTTACAAAAAGCCTTGAGTCTCAAGGTGGGTGTGCTCTGACTCCTGGGCAACCTTCTTGTTGTGCAATGGGACCAGGATGGGTTTACAAGGAATCCTTCCTGACAGTGGAGCCCAAACACAATATCCATATGGTGATGCTGAGATTTTACTGCCTGGCCTTGGTTAGCCCCTCAGCAGTGCCTTGAAGCTGGCATTGTGCATCCCAGCAGTGCCACCAGCTCAGAGTGAGGCCACCCCAGGATGCAGGGCTGGGGCTGAGACACAGCAGCATGGCAAGGGCTGCCCAAGTGGGCTCCATTCACACTGGAGCCCTTGCCCTCCCCAGGAGCCACAGGGAGAGGCTGGGGTGTCTCAGCCACTGATTTCCTCCCTGGATTGTCCCCAGCAGGAGCTGCTGAGCAAGGCAGGACCTGCTTTGGCAGGAGGATGTGTCAGGCTGATGGCCACAGTGGCTGATGCCTCGCTGGGTGTGCACCTCAGTGCTGGCAGGGAAGCTGCTTCTCCCTCTGCAGGGCCCTCTGGCAGCTCAGGAGCAAGGCTTTGTACTTTTGTGCCACCAGGCACAGGTGGACCCTTCTTCTTTTGTCAGAAGATTGGATAAAGGAGCTGCTGCTGTTGGACCTCAGGGTTTTCTGCATGATTGCTCAAAGGGAACTTTCATTTTCTTCTGCAGTTGCAAGGAGAGCAGCAGTTTGATGCCACACTGTGTCCACTTTGCTCCAGTTCTGGTTTATCCTTTAATGTTGTTTCTAAGTATTCGCAGTGCTTCCAGCTAGCCCGTGCTAAACTTGTTCTTCATTCCCACTGCCAACAGAAGGTGGCTTCCCAGGGCAGTACTTGGCACCTGCTGCTTCTCCCAAGACCCAACCTTTGTACTGCTTAGAGGAAGGGCAGATTACTTTTCCTTCTTGTCACAGAATTCACAGAATTTACAGAATTCACAGAATGACTAGGTTGGAAGGGACCTTCAAGATCATTGACTCCAATCCATGCCCCAATGCTTCAGCTAAACCCTGGCACTGAGTGCCACATCCAGTCTTTTTTTAAACACATCCCGGGATGATGACTCCACACCTCCCCAGGCAGGCCATTCCAATACATTATCACCCTTTCTGTAAAAAACCTTTTCCTAATATCCAGCCTATATTTCCCTGGGTGCAGCTTGAGACTGTGTCCTCTGGTTCTGTCAGTTGCTGCCTGGAGAAAGAGACCAACCCCACCTGCCTACAACCACCTTTCAGGAAGTTGTGGAGAGTGATAAGGTCACCCCGAATCTCCTTTTCTCCAGGCTAAACAATCCCAGTCCTTGTCCTTCCTACTTGTCCTCCAGCATTGCCTAAATCTGGCTAGCAGGAGGTAGGTGCCAGTCTGAGGCTGCAGGCTGGATGCTGTTCTGGCTGGATGCTGTTCTGGCTGGGTGCTGTGCTGGCTGGGTGCTATGCTGGTGCTGTTCTGGGTGCTGTGCTGGCTGGGTGCTGTGCTGGATATGGGTGCTATGCTGTGCTGGGTGCTATGCTGTCTAGGCACTGTGCTAGGTGCTGTGCTGGCTGGATGCTGTGCTGTTCTGGGTGCTGTGCTGGGTGCTGGGTGCTGTGCTGGGTGCTGTGCTGGGTGCTGTGCTGGGTGCTGGGTGCTGTGCTGGGTGCTGTTCTGGGTGCTGTGCTGGGTGCTGTGTTCTGGGTGCTGTGCTGGATGCTGTGCTGGCTGGATGCTGTGCTGTGTGCTGTGTGCTGTGCTGTGCTGTGTGCTGTGCTGTGTGCTGTGCTGGGTGCTGTGCTGTGCTGTGCTGTGTGCTGTGCTGTGCTGGGTGACCGCCCCACATCCCTGCCTGGGCTCTGTCCCTGCCGTGTCCCCAGCAGCCGCTCCCCGCTGCGGGGGCAGGGGTGACGCTGTCGCTGTCCCCGTCACCGCAGCACAGCTTGCAGGGCTCCTCGGGGGCCGAGTGTAAAATTAACCCCGTCTCTGTGTGCCCAGGGCCAGCCTCAAAGCCCTTTGAAGTGACGGGGATTTTTCTGCCCACTTCAAAGGGCCCTGGCTCATGAGCGTGCAGCACAGGGTGCACCAGTTAATTTTTAAACTCCCATTACCTGAAAACTTCTTGTAAAGTGTACCAGAGCATAAGGCTGGGGACGAGCTTGCTGGAACACTTGACAAGGCACAGATGAACACCTGGGACTAAAAATTTCTTTCTTTGCTATTTATCTTTTTATGCCATGCACATGCCTTTTAATCACTCCTTGTAATCATTTACCTGTGTTTTCTTCTGTCCTGCACATTTGGTGCTCAGTCGTTCCCCTTGCTACCCTTCACCCAGCAACCCACAGGACCCAACAAGGTCTGCAGGGCTTTCCTGAGCTGATCTCACATTTCTGAGCAGACTAAAAGTTTAGAAACCCTTGGCATACTCGAGTCAGAACCACACCAGCACATGCAGGGCTCTGCAGGAAGCTGCTGCTGCTGCTGAGGACAGTGCCTGGGCAGTGTGCTCACTTCCCACCCTTCCTGACTCCTTGTCTCCTGCATGGTTCCCAAAATATCTCCCCCACTGCTGCTTGGGATGCTTACTGCCACAGGATGGCTGCTGGCAGGACGAGAAGTTATTAAATGGTGTGCAAAGGCTGCTATTTTTTTTTGGCTCTGATTTGTGAGGTGTATAAAGATATAATGCAAGATTAAACAAACAAACAAACCTAAAGAAAACACCTTCCATTTATTTACTTTTCTAGGAGATCTTCATGTTTCTGTCTCATCCAAAGTCGTCTACATTGCCCATTTAACATCTTAACTCCAATAGTAATAAAGTTAAAAAAAAAAAATTGAAAAGAAACTTTTGAAGTAGTGCAGGTAGGCAAAGAACATTTTATTTCTAGAGCAAGGAATAAATAAACATACCTCTGCATTGAATTAGAGAGTAGTCTCCCAAAGGAAATAGTGGATATCAAATTGCTTGAATAATTTAAAACTAGGCTGGACAAAGCACTTAATAATCTATGGCAGAAAAGAAGCCTGCCTTGGCAGGAGATGGAGTGGATGACTTAATCAGTCTTTTCCCTCTCCAGCCTCTATTATTTTATGGTTTGTTACTGTAGATGACTCAATGTTAACAATGCTTATTTTCTTGCAACTTCTTGCTACAGGACAGTGTATGTCCATGTCCTTATTCTTTATTAATTATCCCCACTTACCAGAAAGGCACTGGAGGTGCCAAGCAGTTTTTAGGAATATTGTGTGTCTGTGTTTTAGGGCTGCATATACGAGAAGAATGGCAAAGCCATGTGTCAGCCCCACCCTACAAAAGGCACCATGTATGTCACATATCACTGTCATGCTTTTCCATCATCGCAAATTACAGCAAAATTCTTTGTGGAGTCTTTTCAAAAGCATTGAAATTGGGTTTGTATCTCTAAAGGTAAAACTCCCTTTTCTTTAATGAGCACAGTGTGATGTAGCAGAGCTCTGTGAGAGAGGGAAATCCAGAGTCTGAACTGCTTCTGAAGTGGGCCCTGGATAAAATACCATATTCACTTTAGTGGTGTTTATAAATTACATTAAAAGTGACTGACACCTGTTGTTCTATCTTATTTAGCCATAAAGGAGCTTCACACCTCCTCGTGTAAAACACTCTGAGAAGCATGTGGGCAGAGACATTTCACTACAGATTTAGGATGTGTTTGTTGGACATTGGATAAGTCAGAATATACATTACTAGGGAAAGAACAGACATAAACCAAAAACTACACAACTAGTACTTCACTTAACATGAAATCTGTGCTATTATGAAAACAGACAAACCCTGATCAGATAAACACAAGCGACAAATAGAGGAGAGCCTTCCTTGGTTTGGCAACTGGATGAGATGAACTCTAGGAGAGAAAAAGACTCAGTTTAGAGAGAGGGAGATGGGATACACGATATAAAAATATATAAATATAAAAAAGAAAAATTCTATAGCATATTCTACACATTCTTCTATGTAAGAGCAATGGACTTTCAGAGAGGGAAGCATAAGTTAGAGACATTGAAAATCTTTCTAATAGAACACTGAAGAGCTGGAATATTTTCTTGGATAGCATAAAAATCTACAACAGATGTCAGACAAATATCCATTTAGAATGATTTAGGTGTATTTGATATTACTTTAGGCCAAAGTACACCAGATGATTTTTTCATTGTCCTTTCATCTCTGCTGTTTATGAATTTCTGAATTAATGGAGAAGGCAAGTGTGGAAAGAAAAATCCTGGGAGGATACTTACAACAGGGCTTATGAGATTGGCATGGAAAAGGCTTCCATGCAATTATTTATAGTATTGCCTAATTTTTACATTTGTCATGCTACTAAAAGAAGACAGGAATTGGCTTTTTGGAACCATTACAGAATTTTTTCAGTTGTTATGTTTGGCATTGTAATCCAGAGCACAGACAAGACATGAGTGCCAGAAAGGTGCATTTACAGAGACATTGAGAAGTCTGTGGTGGTCCTTATCTGAGGATCCAAGGGCTCCTGGAGCATGCAATTTGATTTCCCTGAAGGGGTTACAGACAGGGCTGTGCTTATCAGAGGCAGGAACATGCCAGCAAAGAAGAGGTGTTGTTATCTTGCCAGTTCTGTGTCTGTTGAAAATACTGTCCCAATAATTCTCAAACTCTTTTCTTTGCAACACCAGCAAAAGTTCTGTCAGTGCTTTTTCACCATGTTAATGCATATTGGCTTGTGGCAGAGGGCACATTCCACATACAAATAGGCTTAATAATTCAATTTTAATATCTGGGTTACCACAGAGAAAAGTCCTCTTAGTTTCTTGGTTATTTCTGCTCCATAAACCTTCAATATAGCTTTAGGCAATCAGAGTTTCACATCTACAAATGCCTGAAAAAGGCTGGAAACAATCAGTACCATGTATGTTATCTATCTCCATTTCACTCATGCGTATTTTCAGAGGATCAAAATGAAAATGTAGTAGGACCTATGATGGAAAAGCAAAATACTAGCTATATCTAAAATAAACATATCTGATTTTGCTATTACTAAAAGCTGTTTGCAATTTCTTTTTAAAGTTTATATCCCATATTTCTTATGCACTGAAATATCTGTGGATTTTTTTCCTTTATATGGGATTTATGTCTTCCCTTGATTTATTGCTCTCCTTTTAGTTCACTGTATTCTCTCACTGGGAGGCACAGCCTAAATACAAACTATTCCCTCATCAGGGCTGCCACTCTTTACTGATATCAACAAGCATAACTACCATAGTGATGAATTCCATAAAGTGAAGCAGAAAACACCTCCTAGAATGCTGTCCATCCTCTGCTGTGCCAAAAAGCTCTGGTTTGTTGTTTCCCACAGCTCTGCTAGTATTTTTTTCAACAGCTACTTTTACTAGCCAAGGCTGAGATATTTGGAGAGTTCCTTGGGTAAAATAAAACAGTTGATGGAACAAACAACTTGGAACAGTGTCACTCTTATTTTCCAGATCACTTATTTTCCCCCTATACCCACTAAAGCCATTGCAATAGTAACCTCTTATTAAAGATGCACAAAATTATTTGGCTGTTGATGTTCTAGTCCCATAGGATTCAAAGCCCATTAATAGCAGCAAATTTAACTGTGTTTTTCTGAAGTTACATGTTCACACCCACCCTTCTGGGTTATCCTTGCCTTGCCTTCTACTGTAAGAAAATAAACTCTATCAAATTTCTGGAAATGTGCAAAGACTTCCAGAGATCATCAGGGTTCTCCTCTGATGTTTCAGAGCAGAGTAGGTGCTGAAGGAGGTGAAATTCATCAGAAGGAACGATCCCTTCCTAGCTGTGATTAGAAATCCTGCTGTGAGAAGAGCTCCACAGGCACAGGAACTCGAGGGGACCGGAGGCTTTGCTCATGAGTCATGAGCAGAAGTTGCCTCTGGCTCCCAGTGTGGGTGAGGGCTGGGGGCAGCACATCACAGCAGCACGGATGGAAGCCCCAGGAAAACACCCCACAGCCTCTGATGGTTTCTCCTGGAGATGGGGATTTACATAACTTAGTGGTCTGCATTTCAGCTGCTTGCTTGACATCTGATTCACACTGTAACAAGCCTCTAATTTTCTCCTTTACACCAAAAGTAACAGAACATCAAAAATTGTCTGTGCTGTACTTTGTTGTTCACTTACAAGTTTGAACAAGTCATTTTGGCTGCTCTGGTTTTGATGAAAATGAGGAATAGCCAAACATAGCCTCTTAAAACCAAACCAAAACACAATACAACAATTAAAAAAAATTAATGCGTCCAAACAAATCAAAATAACAACAACAACAACAACAAAAATCTGTTTTGTGCTTGGAAATGTCTGTGAAAGAGAGGTGCCAGGGAAAAAATCTCCTTATTATAATGAAGTAGTTCTCCAAAGGTTATATAATGATCATGCTTGCCAGGAATATGGGATGGATCAATATTCATTTTACATAATTACCACATAGCTACAGCTTCCAAAAGATGCTAAATTTATATAGGAAATAGGAGTTATTTCCCAACTTTTTATTTCCTGTATATTAAATATTTTATCATAATTAATTTTGGAATATAATTCCATTTGTTTCTTGTTAACTAGAAGGCACCAGAATTGATATTTGTTCAGATACAATATATGAATTCAGATAAAACACTTTACTTGGGTTTAAGTCAATTAATTAAGTACAAGAAAGCCTGAGACTGTTCCAGATAAACTAATACTAATGCTAAGTCCAATGTTGTTGTAAATACTGTAATACTGAGTGCTGTGGTAGCTTACTCTCATGTCTGTGGGGCCATTGCAGACTTGATTTTGTGCAGTATTCATCCATAAACTGCAAAAACAATTGCCCACCCTAAGGAAGAAACTTATTTTTCTCAAATATAAAGCAAGAACTTTTTCAATTGCACCACTAAACCATGTCTCCAGGTGTCACATCAACACATCCTTTAAATACCTCCAGGGATGGTGACTCAGCCACTTCCCTGTACAACCTGGCCAAGTGCTTGACAACCCTTTCCAGGCAGAAATTTTTCTAATATCCAGTCTAAAACTCCCATGGTACAACTCGAGGCCATTTCTCCTTGCTCTATGGCACGTTACCTGGGAGAAGAGGCTGACCTCCCCTTTGCTAGAATCTCCTTTCAGGCAGTTGTAGAGAGAGATAAGGTTTCATCCCAGCTCTTATCTCCAGGCTAAACAACCCCAGCTCCATCAGCTGCTCCTCACAGTGCCTGTGCTCAGCTCCGTTCCCTCCTCTGGACTCACTCCAGCACCTCAATGTTCTTCTTGAAATGAGGGCCCAGAACTGGACACAGCTCACAAGGTGTGGCCTCACCAGTGCCGAGCACAGAGGGACAATCCCTGCCCTGGGCCTGCTGGCCACACTATTGCTGACACAGGCCAGGTGCCATTGGCCTTCCTGGCCACCTGAGCACAGCTGGCTCATGTTCAGCAGCCCCAGGCCCCTTTCCCCAGGACAGTTTTCCAGCCACTCTTGTCCCCCTGTAGCACTGCCTGGGGTTGTTGTGACCCAAGTGCAGGACTCGGCACTTGGCCTTGTTGCACCTCACACAATTGATCTCATCCCATCAATCCAGCCTGTCCAGATCCTTCTGCAGAGTCTTTTAACCCTCCAGCAGATCAACACACATGACCAACCTGGTGTCATCTACAAACTGACTGAGGGTGCCCTTGATCCTCTCATCCAGATCATCAATAAAGGTATTAAACAGGACAGGCCCCAGTACCTCATGAGCCCTGGGAACATTGCTAGTGCCTGGCCACCTGCTGCATTTTGTTCCATTCACCACCAGTCTGGGCTCCACCATGCAGCCAGTTTTTTACCCAGCCAAGAGCACATCCAGGCCATGAGCAGTCAGTTTCTTCTGGAGAAGGCTGTGGGAAATGGTGTCAGAGGCTTTACTGAAGTCCAGGTAGAAAACGTTCTCAGTCTCTTCCATCTCTGCGAAGCGCGTCACCTTGTGAGAGAAGGAGATCGCATCAGTCAAGCAGGACCATTGTCCAGAAACTTTCAGTGAATAAACAGTAAAAATGTTAACAATGTTCTCCCTCTTTAGCAAACATTTGCTAATGGATTTCACAATAACAATACGTATTTTCAGGATAAAATCACATGCAAACGAAACATGTTATATTCTGTGTGGGAATAATAACAGTTTTCCATCTTCATCAAAGATGGGCTGGACACAAACTTTTTTTGCTGTAGTTATTAAATCATATTGCATGTTTCTGTGTTGACAGGTCTGGACTCCTCCCAGAGTTCTATTGATACAGAAAGCTGTGTAATTTCTGACACCAGTTAATTTTCAAGCAGTGTTGTTTATCTGTTTTTTGGACACACAACTGTGTGACTGATGGCTTTATTTTATCAACAGAATATATTAATTTCACTAGTTTGCATGTGCAATGTGGCAACATGGCTACCCAGATAACCATAAAAACTGAGTTGTTTGATTAGTCTAAACTCTTGGAATTCTTTAAAAATTATTTATCCTGACTTGTCCCTCCCTGATTCCATTCACTACCTTCTTTCTTTTTGTATGGACAGCAACAGTTTTCCAGGCAGGAGTTATAACATGGCCCAAGAGTCTTTTTAGCTAATTAAGCTCTCTCCATAGCATACATGCAGCCAAATGAGGTCTCAGGAGGGAACGAGGAGTTTTCCTTCTAGTCCTTAGAATAAAACTACAGTTTAAAACAATAACTATTTTACACCACCTATTTTTTGCTCTTCTTTTGAGCAAAAGAATTTCCAGATAAATAATCCACTTCAATTTTGGGAGAAATTTCTGGTGAATGCCATGCATGAAGCAAGGCTCATCACAATGTTGCTCATTGTTGAGTTTTGATTAATGTTCCCACTCAATTGCTGACTCACTCTCTTTCCAGCATGTGCAAATATTTGGTTTCTTCCCTTTTCTGGAGCATGTTCCGTAGAGCCCACTGCTGTAGTATCCAAGCAAATTTTTAACATCAACAAAAATATTACCAGTGCAGTAGAACTTTGGTGACATCCCTTTTTTAAGAGTCTGAGGCTGCTCAACCCAACCATCTCAGCATTCACACTAAACAACTAAGTGCTAGTCTGTTGTTTTTCACAGAAAAGAGAATAGTGGCATACAGCACTGAGGAATCTCTTAGTTCAGGTCTGTGGCTGCAGATTAAACCAGAAATGGTGTAAAACCTCCAGGCATACCAAAGGCAGAGCAGAGGTCTGCAATCCTTACAGAGACAAAACTTATTTACAGTCAAATATTTGATGCTAACACAAGTGAACCAGTTGGGATAGATTTCTTAACATCTGTGGTTAATCTAATGCAGCTTTTACAGCAGTTCAACCACATCAATGAATAAAGCAGTTTTCCTTTCCTTGCAAGTCCTTTTTTTTTTTCCTTTTTTTTTCTTTTTTCTTTTTTCCTTTTTTCCTTTTTTTTTTTTTATTCTATTTTTTTTTTACTAAACCTTCCTTAGTCTGGTTCTAATCTGAAGCTCATTCTTGATGAGAGTGTTGAAAATAGAACATCATTCTCCAGCAGCTTGATAGTGAAGCAGACAGCTGATGCTCTTTTGCTACTTTATGCTTTTCAAGAAACTGTCAAAGACTGCAGGATATGCCTTAACACAAACTGCCCATTATGGAAAGTCTAGAGGCAGAATGTACCAAAGTCAAAAATGACCCCCTGGGTCCCTGGGTCACTAAATTTTCATATCATGGCCATGAAGTCTCTCTTCTGTTTGCTTTTTTCTTTCTTTCTACCTCCCTTCTTCTGCATCTTTCCCAGTTGTCTCAGCAAAGCGTAGTTGTACCTATGCTTCAAGAGTATCCCTGATTTTTCCAGGACAGAGCTGATCTTCTGGGAATAACCTTACTCTACCTGTGTCATCCTCAGAGTGCTGAGTGGACATGGTATTGTACTTCTTGAGGCTCTCCCTGGGAATTCTAAACACCCATGCATACACTGAACTTCAAATTAAAAAAAAAAAACAAACCCCAGGTAAAAAGCCCCTCACCAGAGAAGGTTTTTTTTCTTTTTTTGTTTCCCTACTGTCATTGGTTTCTGCACCAATCTTTTCTGAGTCAGTATGAAATTACAGTCCAGCCTCATTTCAAGCGCTCTTGCTTGAAATGTGCTGTCCCTCATTCCACAATTTGTAATACTCAAATTATAAAAACAACCAACAAAATAAAAAGCACTCCTCACCCCTGTCCTCCATGAAACAAAGTGTCTTTATAACACTGAACGTTTTATTGCTGTAGCCAAGGACAAGCACAGGTTTCTGCTAATGAGAAGCCGATATGAATCCTGTCTCAGAGGTGCTTCTGGAAGACATGGCTTGTTTGCTCTCTGAAATCAGCCCTGCCTCCCAGTGTCTGGGGCCTGGCAAGGTGCCTTCCCTGTTACTCAATAATCACCAGGCATTTCTTCATGCCCTAGCCCCTGTGAAGAACACTCTGTTATTCTCTGATGCACAGGAGGTGCATATTACAGCACTCTTAAGGTGCTGTGGTTTATATTTTCACTGAATATTTGGGTGGAGAATGCTTTGTTGTTATTCAGTCATCTTGAAATCACCCTTAATGCATGTCAAGTTAACCAAAGATGCAAATAAAGGCATTCATTCATCAAAACCAAGCAGACCATGCAGCCTAAAAGGCTTACAAAACACAGAGGTGAGGAAAAGAGAGGAAGAGTGCACTTAGTCTGTTTGAAGTTTGGGGCACCTGAGGGAGAGCATTGCGTAGGCAGCGTGATCTCACTCGGTGGGGACATTTCTGGATTGCCACCAGTCTCATTACTGAGGTACAGAGCAGGTATTGCTCATCTATATTCTACATGCAAAAATCCCAGAAGGCTTCTGTGTTGACTTTTTCTTCAGGATCTCCTCAGTCTGACACACAGCAGACCACAGACAACTGGGTCTCTCCATTTAGTGTCCTGGCACTTCTCTTGCTCTGTAACCCTTGTGTCTCTTGGGCTGCAGCAGCTGCAGCTGGCCAGGCACTGCCCAGAGCCTTCCACCCATTTCCCAGCAGAAGTGAAAGAGATGAACTCTGATGTGAGGAGGATTTGCTTTGAGGCAGGGAAGTGCAAGAGAAAATACCTTTAATGCATTGCCGTATGGCAGGTTCCATAAGGGAGGAAATACTGATTCAGTCCATGGGCCATGTGGCTCAGTTTTCTCTCTCCCTCAAAACCTGAAGTAGATCCCTTTGAAAAATGAGTCAAAGCAAACTCCCTTTTCTCTCCTGCAGCAGTGCTCTGGTAGCCAACATTTGCATCTCATCTGATTCTTTTCAGCTTTGAAATCACTTGAAATCAAGTGCTTTGCTTTGTGGCTTATTTAGAAACTCCCAGGATCTCCTTTTCGGGTACAGGGTCTGTCCCTCCAGAACCTGTGGGATCTCAGCACATTGTTCCCGATGTCCAGAGATGCCAGGAGAACCCTTGGGGGGGTCTCGAAAATCCTGGAATGTTGCCAAGAGTGTTTGGTGGCTTGATTTTGATCCATCCACAGAAGTAACAAGAGTTTGAGGACAAGAGAATCACTTTAGAGTAAAAGGTGTAAAAGAGACACATTTAGAGGGTGAAATACAGACTTTAAGGTTTTTGGTACAGAGGGGTTATGGAGACAAGATGGAGGGATCAGGGCGTGTCTTGTCCTTCTTCTTTCTTCTTCTTGTCCTCCATCTCCTGTGATGATGTTGGCACTTGGGGATTGGTTTCTGGTGAAGGTGCACTTGCTAACATGGGTGAAAAGCATTGGGAAAGAAAGGTAAATATTGTGTAGTAGATTTTAGTATAAAAAGACATGACCACCTCGTGGGTGGTCAGAGAGTGCCTGTGACTGCTTTCAGATCAGACCTCTGTTGGGCAGACAGAAAATTTTGTAGATAAGAAATAATAAACAACCTGAAGATCGAAAAGCTGAAGAGTCCAGACTCGTCCTTTGAATCGTGTGCCACCCAAGAACCACCCTACCCGTGTCGGGGCAGAGACAGACAGCCGGACCCGACAAGAACCTACATAAACTTGATGCAAACAGCACCTACATTTCCCTCTGCTTTGTTCAGTGTCTTGCTAAAGCTCTGCATAACATTTGGAAGATGGCCAAGTTGGCCATTGGCCTCTAGCCAAGCCTCCTTTGGAAGACCCCTGTGGACCTCATTTGCACAGGTGCAGCCCCAAGCACAGAGGAGGATTAACAGCACGTGTACCTTGAGCTCTCAGCCAAGCTCTGTGCAGGAGCTGAGAATGCAGTGAGAGAGACACACTAAAAGCTGCAGGACTTATTGCAAACAGGAGACATTACAGAAGAGGGCATATATATATATATATATATATATATAAAAAAATAATACATGTATATAAGAGACTGTTAGTGGAAAGATTTAAAAGACTTCAGCAAGCTTTGGATCAGATCATACTCTTTTTTTTAACTTTGGGTACAAAGCTTTTGCTAGTACAAGGTAAACTGGTTTAAGTATTTCCTGTGAGTCATTGAAAAATAAATGAGCTATTTAATGCAACTGCTATGTTCATTTCAATGGATATAATCTAACACCAGCTCAACTACACAAGCAGAATTGTATAAATCACTGCTGAGCTAGTAGCAACTGATAAGATAATTGCTAAAACACCATTTACAGGAAAGTAGTCTGTGTGAAAAAGCAGTGTTGGATTGATGCTTATTTAATTGCTGTGTGACTTCAGTTCTGGACCCTTGTTTATTAACCTTACCTGTCTAATTTAAATAATGGAATGCTGTGTGCTTTTCTGTGTCACAGAGAATATTACCAGGTGCTGGTCTCAATATAGAAGGAAATGCTTGAGATGTAGTTAACTGTGCAGTAACTCTGCTCCTAAAAATTAGAATTTTTGAGCTAAAAGTATGTTCCACTTTTAATGAAACACAGAAAAATTTATCATCAAATTTCTACACCTTCTGCCACAGCTACAGAATAATAATCATGAAATAAGAAAATGTTCCAAATATCCTTTTATAAAAAACCTGTAAACCCAAATTGGGACCCAAAGTGATAATGGCTTCTCTGGATTATTACAATGGGAGATTGAAATTCTTTTTTTGGCAATCTGCAGTCATAAAATGTAATCAGGTATGTATAAGAAGTCAGTTTGATACATCCTGGATACTTTATAAAATGAAAACAGGAATATCAAAAAGCATTTTAATTTAAGCCTTTTCTCTTAAAGAAAAATTGCTCGCAAGTAGAATTGCTTGCAAGTAGAATTACAAAATGTTCCAAAGTTCTTAAAATGTAGGTGAGTTGTAAATGAACAAAAAACTCTTCCCATGATTGCTAATTTAAGTGAAACCTGAGCCACTAAAAATCTAGAAAAATGCCAAGGTCATTGCCAATGGCTTTAATTAGCAATGAAAAAGGGAAAAAAGAAAGGCTAATGGTAGGAGGACATAAAATATTAAAAAAAGAGCTATTGATTTAAATGTGCTATTACTAAAACTAGGTAGCAGTAGCTATTATATGTTTCTGCCAATGTATCCACCACACTATTAGTATTTGTCTGATTTTCCCAGTTGTCTCCTAAATGCTACTTATTCTTTATTTTTTTGATTTTTTCTTTTATTTTCCTTTTTTTTAATCTGGGTATTAAAAACAGAATAAAGTACGAGAATGAACACACCAACCTGTTTGCAAATCATTACACAGTAATTTATATTCCTGGGCTAAAGAATATGTAGAAAAGGGAGAAAATAATGTGCATTATTCTAGGGACATCTTTTTTATATTCCAGTTCCCAAGGAAGGCATTGATGTGTAAATGTATCCTAGGTGCAAAGCTGTGCTTCTGTGAGCTGTGAGGACACATACCTTTACCAAACACTGGAGAGTTCTCCAGCAAGACAAGGAACAGGAGATGGGAAGTCATTCCAGGAAGATGAGATGTCCCTTTGATGGTTCACAGGGCTTGCACTGCAGGAAGGGGGAATGAGAAAAGAGAAGTAACCCTGAACTCACCTCCTGACTGTTTTCCTCTGCTCCATTGCAAAACTGGATGTTTTCAGCAGAAATGCACACCTGCAGGACTTCACTGCCAGCTGGTACAGCAGGTGCCATGCCAGGGACACCTGCACATCATAAGAAGATGGGAAAATGCTTCCAAGCACCAGGTTTAGCTGGAGAGGAGGTCATTCAAGGGTGCAGTTGTTTCCCAGATAAGCACACGGCGCGTTTGTCCTTCAGCCTCGTGCCCTGTTGTGGGTACTCACAAAACCAGTGATGAAGTGAAAGTCACCTTTCTGATAGACTGAACCTCTTGACCACTACAGAACAAAATTAATTACTTCAGTGACTTCTGTGGGGTTTACCTCTTTGTACAGATATGGGAGAATTAAGGACTATCTAATTTTATTCTTGAGGAAAACACCAGTGGCAATTATAGACAAACTGAACTTCAGCAAGTGCCAATCCTATTTTTCACTGACTAAATCTGGTGTACCATACAACAACTTCAAATAAGTTGTGTAATTATATTGTTGCAGAAAATCAGCTCAGATATTTAACTACTCACAATGAGGTTATGAACATAATGTTTTTATTAAAAAAGAAAAAATACCAATGTAATGTGAATTAAAATGAAAAATTTATTCTTTACAAAGTGTGATGACTTCTAATTAGAATAGCACAATGAGTGCATAACACACCTTGGCGAGGGCTGGAACTGTCAACAGAAACCTTTAGGAGCTATTCTACAAAACACTGTTAAAATTCAGGATTTTTCCAAGTGGAAAACATCACATGGACCCACATATATTTTCCTACAATAGTTTATCTCCCTGGAATCTTACTAATAAGCTGTGATTCCAAGCTGAGTCATCTTTAGGACCTAACATTTCAGTTGGTGTCAAGTAATTTGTAAATTCCTTTTGGAATCATCCAATGCAAACATTAGAAAAAACACACAGACTGCATATCCTTATTATTCTTGGTAACTAAAGTGGAAACATCATGGAAGAAAACTACTGATAAGAGAAATTTAGTTGTTAGAGATTACTAGAAGATTCATGGCAGCAGTTTCATAATCTGAAGGTGCAGATAATTTCACATGGGAGTGTAGATACTGATTGCCAGGAGGAGGATGTTTTGTGTGATTCCAGAATCAAAGAAAAATAAAGCAGTATTTTAATCACCAACACCTTCTAGAACCAGGATAAGCATTCTCATTATACTGAGGGAGACTTAGTGCATTAATAAGTCTGTGACTCAGTGAATCTCTCAGATAATTATCTACAGTTCTACATGGAGATTTGAGGCTTTACTTTGCAGCCTCTAAACTTGGGGCTCTGAGGATTTCTTTGCATGCTTAGTCTGTACCATAATGATGATGAGGGTCTGTGGTGTGCTGAAATGCAAAAGTCAATGTACTTAAAATAAGTATAAATAGAAAATACTAAAATAGGAGTGGATTTAAGCACTGGAGAAAGTAGTATAAAAATAGTTTCAGACTAGCAGTGATGCAGATGTGATGGGCTGTCTTGTAAGTCCATTAATTCTGTGACTCAGTGAATCAGATAAATATCTACATAACAGTCGGTGACTTCTTGCTTTCTTCCTGTAGATTAGAAAATAATTATTTTTTAACTCGAGGTATTTTTAGCATCCTGTCTTTCCTAAGAGTGATAGGACAATTACATAATGTAGAAATCAATAAGAAAGCAAAATACTCCTTTGCCATCACTAGCTGATTTGCAGTTGTGGCACAGGGACTGCTATGATGAGAGTAAACATGGAAAAGCCTTTTCAGGAATAAGATCAGAGGTGCTTTACTGTGCTATATTAAGATGTGGGTGCATGTACAGAAGTAGATGAAAGGTGTTTCATGGTCATTGACTTTTCATGAAAAAAGCCTGCTTGTTCCTGCATTTTGCCTTGACTTTTAAGTAAAGGCAAAATTAAGAAATGAAGGGATTTGTTGGGTTTCAGAAGGAAAGTTCTGTGGTGTTCATGGTACACCACAGTCACATGTAAAGAGTTGCATGGGCATCAGTGAGTGAAGCATGCATGCAGACATGAAGCAAATAAAAGTTCCAGCTTTCCCATGGATCTCTCCCTGAAAAAGATGATGGGGATGATGATTTACTCCTAGATGCACCAAGGGAAAGTGGTCACAGAGCATGACACTGTGCTTGGGTAGCTCAGAGATTCACAGTGAGAAGTTTTTGGCCTGCATATCATTAGTAGCAAATGAAGTCCCAGACAGGATGTACTCAAGAAAAGATGTAGCCAAGCTTCTCAGCAAGATCTGCAGAGCTGACACTTTTTGATGAGACTAAATTTGTATATGCAGACACATGGTGTCATTTCTGATGGTGTCCTGTGCAGAGCCAGGAGCCAGACTTGATGAACTTGTGTGTCCCTTCCAGGATACTCTATGATTCTATTCTATTCCTTTCTGGCTCAGCAGAGGCTTTTTCCCTGCCTGATGATGCAGAGCACATTCATCTTTTCCTCACAGACTGAGTGGCACAGTGAAGCCAGCTAGAATGATAGAATGCAGAGGACAAAATTCTGTCTCTGTTGTGGGCAGCGCTGTCACCTGCCTGTGTTAGACTCCCATCCCTCCCCATATCATCTTAAGACAATTTTCTGTCCTTTCCCCTCTGCTTTTACCACTGCCATGCCTCCCAGAGGTGCACTTAGAGGCAGAACAGTCCTTGCATACAGAAATTCTATTGAGGTGAATACTGCCTGGCACACAGGGCTCCCTACCACGTGAGTCATGCTGCAGAGTCACACCTTTCCCCTTATCAGCTGTTCCCACCCTTGAGGGCATGAAATAGGAGTTAAAACTGTTGTTTGTTTGTTTTCCAAACAAAATAGTATGGATGAGCAAAGTATTTTGTAGGAAATGTTTGCTCAAGAAAATCAGATATTTTTCAGGATACTGCAAGCCTACACAATTACTTGTTCTGACTGAAAAATTTTGGGGATAGTGAAAAGGTATTTCTACTTTTTAAATGATTTTGTGAATATTTTTGATGTTCTGAGACATGACTACCAAGTTTCTCTCCCAATACCTACCAAGTAATGCAGAACAGAAAAAAAAATACGGAGAAAACCCCATTAATTTGGACACAAATTAATTCACCTAAAAAAGAGGATGTAATTATTGTGTGTGTATCCACCCTAATAAACAGTAGCCATTTTGCAGAAATCTCTATGATATTGTCCAAGGAATTTGTTGTAACCTGTGGTTAATCATTGATCATCTTCCTATGCAAAACTGCAAGTCGCAAGACTTGGTGAGTAACATATAGGAGAAGAATGCAATAAGTCAATATTTAGCTACTAGCTTATTATTTCCATTCATATCATGTAGAGCAAACAGACTGTGTACCAACTGCCACTTCCTTAATAAGGAAAAAAGCTAGTAATGCCAATAAAAGGTCATTTTTATTACAGAATAGGTAGCGTATTTTTCATGCTTTAGCTTCACTTATTATTTAAGGACTCCTCTACTACTGCATAGTTTAGGCATTGCTTTTGTTTGCAGTACAGTTTGTATATTTTTTGAAGAGTATTGGAAAAAATCTGTGAAGGACTTGCTTTAAAAAAGAAGTGAGGACTTTAGGACTACCTCCAAGTACATAAAAATAAATGCCTGAAAAATGTTCTGAGCACTTTACCTTTGGATGTTTCCTGTTAAATAATGTTTCCAGTATACGATCTGTGTACTTTAAAATGTTACATGCTGTTATTATGAAAACAAAGAGGTCTACAATGATCTCATTGCATGATTTATAATGATAAATGTAACCACAGATGCTTCATTTTCTGAAGATCCTCCTGAGAGTCAAAACACAAGAAGCTGACCTTAGCACCTGCACCCAACCACAGCCATGGAAATATGTGTCATTATATAATCAACATGAGCAAGCCTTTTAGTCAAAATTGGGAACACCCAAAGAGGCTGTGCACACTCAGATGGAAAGACAAAGAGCACAAGTATTGGTGTGTTATAAAACACAAACAATGTAATTTTTACATAGAGTAAAATGCTGAAAGTACTCTTTTAAGTAACTTCAGCTGTAACCTAAACTTCTTTTACAGTAGAATGTAACTGTAGATGTATTCTGATTCACATTGTTCTGTTTTCCAGAGCACCTGATCTAATATAGTCTCACATACAGCAACAAGAAATTCAAGAATGCATTTTTCTTGCTTAATCAGTATTTAGTAATCATCCTCCCTTTTTTGTCCTGCTTTAAAGCTCTCAGACATCTGGGAAGTCAACTGGAAAAAGTTTTTAGACATATGTGACTAATCATTAATCACCATTAATAGTGATATACTCAAATGAGATTCACTTTAAAAAAAAAAAAAAAAAACAAACCAAAAACCAGAAACAAGCTGAAATTTATTTCCCAAGGTCTTTAGCACAAGATTAAGGACAGCAAAATACAGTGAATCTGTGAATTATTGACAGGTACCTTCCTACCTGTGTGAATTATTCACAGGTAGGAAGAAGATTTTTTTGGCCATAAATGTGGCCTCATAAGTCTCATAGAAGCCCATAAGCTCATCAAAGAACCTCCCAGGTGGACCCAACAGTAAGAGCAGTGTCCTGTGTGCTCAGCAGTCACCCTTGGCTTAGCTCAGTGGGAGTGTGAGCCCTCCCAGGTGGGGAAAGAGCTGCATCCTGGTCTGACCACAAGTGCAGCTGACCTGCCAAAATCTGCTGGACTCAACATCATTGCCAAGTTCAAGCATCAGCTGATGACCACCTACCTTCAGTTTAACTGGTGCTTAACAACAGATCCTGCCTGGTGAGTGAGAACAGTGCCAGGGAAACATTTGAGCTGTAACTTTAGATAAGAAAGCATGAAAGGTAAGCAAAACTGGCAAAGCAAGACCTGAAAGATATAGGTTAAGGTCACATGATAACACCAGTGATATCACAAAGGCAGTTACTGGGTGGCCTGCCCAAGGTGAAAAGATTTCCCACCACCTTTCCAGAGAGAATTTAAAAATAAAACTGCCAGTACTAAGTTGGAATGGTGTTTGGGTTTTCTTGGAACCAGACAGGTACTTAATTTCCCATATCCCCAAAACTCCATTACACTGTGTTAGCTTTTAATTTCCTTGGGTTGGCCTAAAAAACATTGAGGTGATTAGTTTCTTTCAAATTGTTGGCTGAATGCATGTCTTAATGGAATAAAAGTGCTGTGGACTTGGGATACTTTAGGCTGAAGTATTGGGTTTCTTACAATATTTCTTCCCAAAACGTCACATTTATGTATGTTCTTGAAGAAACACTAGAAGAATTTGTTTACACATTTTTGAGGGCCATCCTCTTCCATTTTTGCCAATCAGGTAAAGACTAAAAATAAATCTGTAGAAAGGACCATTCCTCAGATCTTGGCACAAATTATTTACTTTTGTACAGTTTTCTCAACACTCAATTTCTGATCCATTACAAATTTGAAACTTGTTGCATAGTGGTGAGTTTGGGCTTTGACTTCTTTATTACAAGTAATTTTTCATTGCAGTAATCTGTTGCTGTCTACTTAGCCACAGGATATCTCATTGTTTATATGTTTATGCCAAGTTGATAACAATGTTGTGTCACATAATAACTTAGCATAACAATTTAAAAGGTTTAAAAGCAACAAAAATTTAGTCTTTGGATTTCTTCAACCAAACAAGTACCGTTGATGATTATTTCATTCTCATTTCTGCGGACTCTTTTTGCAGTTAATGCAGACAAAAGTACACTGAGTTTCTTTCCTGAGGCTGTCAGGAAAGGTGGGATGAGGAGCACCCCAGGCTAAGTTTCCCATTCATCCAGCTGATCTGTTGCCATGCTGTGGCTGATGGGGAGGGTCCCTTCCTTCCCCGTTGCCCTGGCCATGGTTTCCTACAGTCATGCTGGTGTTGGCAGCAGCAATCATGCAGCACACGGTCACCTGGCTTCAAGCCACTCCTGAGTGCCACTCTGCAGCTGAGCAGTGTTTCATGAGCCCATTTTCAGCTTTGTTCATGAGCTGGTCCATCCCTCCCTGTGGCTGGACGCTGTCTGGTGCATCTCAGTGACCTGTCCCAGAGCAGAAGTGAAGCCCAGACCCAGCAATGAGTGTGTGGGATTCTGGCCATGGGGCCACCAGGGAGGGCTCTGGCTGAGGCTAAGTAGGTGCTGAAAAGGCCTCACTTGTTTGGGAGAGCGCGTGGGAGTTTCCAAGCTCTGGGACACCACACCCTGGGGCTGCAGCAGCTGCGCCCGCCAAGGAAAACGGAATAAGATGCAGCTGCCTGCGTCCAGGGGCAGGCTCTGCTCTGCCACTCCTTAATGCATCCCAGAGACTGCTGCAGCTCCCCAGGCTCTGGAAAACATGTTCCTAGCTCAGATATGAGACACTGACTCTGGGCCCTTATCAAATGTTGATTCACTTAGAATCACGGATACATGCTGAATAAATTAATTCATTTATTCATTAAAAATACAGGAAATAGCAGCTTATTACAAATGCAATTCTCTTTTAGTCTTGTCATTTATCCTTTTTCTTTGTCTCTAAACCCTAAGTATCTTAGCCCATATGACAGAGATTTATAACATGTTGAGAACATATTGAACATTATATACATTGGACATATATAACATTTTGAAAACAGGGCTCTTTTTAAGGCAATCGGCTTGGAGGATAGAGAAATGACAGATTTCATTTCTTTTACTGTGTCCTGTAATATAGAAGAGTCAAATCAGGTTTTTTTAAAATTTTATTTTTAAAAAATCTCCCTAGCTCTAAAAGTTTCTCTGCCAAATGTTATAGTATAATAAAAAACACTTCAAAGGAGGGATTTATAATGAAAAGACTGATACACCAATGCTAAAAAGTTCCAGGGGGTCTGCTCTTATACAACTTCTCTTTCCAAATAAAATGGTCTCATCAAGATTATTGGCCATATATTTAATTTCCAAAGCTCTGGGTTAAAATACCCAGTTAAACAGAGCAGCTGAAGTCTCACTCCTAAAATCATTGAAGGTCCGGAGTTTTGCAGCTGTGTCTGTGACGTGGAAATTTTAATAGCTTTAGAGAAACAAGAACTGAAGTTGACACATTTGAGTTGTAAATATGATTTGATAATTATAGTGTCTGTGATCTCATGTAATAGTTTTTCCTTCATATTGCAACATTTTAGTATCAATATTTTTATGTTGGCTCACAGCTTTTATTTACATATTCTGATGTAACCAGAAAACACTTCAGTCTCTGAAAATATTTTCCTTTGGTAATTATGGGATGCTTTAACTTAATCAGATTGCAAATCAAATTTGCTTAGTTTCAGAAATGGAAAGTTCTTTTTATGAACATTTTATTGTTCATAATGGGTGCTGCTGGTAACTCAACAGGAAATATAAACTGCATTTTAGCAACTCCTATTTTATTTAGTAGAAACCTGCAGCCCTTAGAATTCAGACATTCTGTCATGTTAGGATCTAGGTTAAATTATATATATATTTGAACTTCCAAATCAGACAATCACTTTCCCAATGTGATCAAAATAAGCCATGAAACACTTCTCTTGCTTTTATGTTCTTGGGAACTTTCACAGACATCAAGAAAGAGGCACTATATATAATATTTCCAAAAGGAATTATATTAACTTCTTATTTTACCAAAATGTCAGTTACTCAAAATTATGGCTATTATTCCTAAATTATAGAAAGCAAAGATACAGTTTAAAACTCAGTAAAATAATTTGCTCTTCCGAACCATCCCATCTTTAGTAGCACCCTCTGCAGCTGGCACTGCTGGTGGTGCTCAGAAGTACCACAAATCTTCTATGGTGTTTTTCCTGCTAATGTTGAATTATGTCAAGGTGCATTTACACAAAAATTTAAATACAATTAACATGCCTAAAAATAATTTTAAATATTATGATCACTGAGTGATTTTTTAAAATAGTGAACTAAATTTAAAAATTATAAAAATATTATTTTAATTTTAAGATGATTGATTTACTAAACAATGTTTACTTGTAGTTAGGTAACTGAAGCAATTATTTTGGAGCATTACATTGTACAAGAATTATAGTTCCAACCTTACCATCCTTGACTTTTTTATTGATTGAAGAGGTAAAAAAAAAGTTTTGAGTTTTTTTCCTGAAGCTTTCTTTATAATGCCACTTCAGATAGAGGCCTTTAACAATATCTAACGGTTTCCCCATTATTTATTGTCGATGTAAAATAATATCAAGGTAGCTCCCATGACTTCTTATCTCCCTCTTGTGTATCTGATGAGCTGATGGAACTGAAATGTCCTTCTATGGGCTGAATAATTTAACTCTTCTCAATCCTAAAATCCTGAAAATCCTAAAACTAAGAAAAAAATTCCAATTTTCAGAATTTCCAAAGTCATATTCCTACAACAGACTTCACATCTGGGTTTAGATGTCTAAGCCCGGGTTCTTTTGTGTGGGAGAAGGTCAACGGTAAGAGTGAGCATTTGCCGTTTCAAACACCCACCCTTGTACAGATGCCTGAAATCAGGCACACAGAGCTGAAAAGTCCCATCAGTATTCAGCAGAGTATGTTATTTGCCCCTGCCAGAACTGCCATGGAGCTTACCTTGCCTGCTCTGTTTTAGAAGAGTGTCTGGTCTGCCAGGTAGAAATGCCAAAAGAACTTCAACATTCAGCAATCTCACAGATTTTACACTTAAAACCAGTTCTGCTTCATCTGTGGATCAGGTTCATAGCCCTTGACTAATATGCACAAGTGATCACCTGGGACCTACTGCTGTTTAAGAAATTAATTCTACTGAACAACTTATCCTCTGTATAACACAAATTCCCCAGTCTCCTAAAAACTATAAGTAATTGAAGATGGTGGGATTTAATAAGGTTTCTGCATACAATCCCTAAACAGGCAATATACATTACATCTGTAGTTAAGTCATTATTCTGTCACTTGAAAAATCTTGGAATATTGTCCAAGAAAAATCAGATGACTTTAGATACTACTGTGAAATCATCCAATTATTCAAAAAATGTTAGCAGTTATCTTGGCACCCTTAGATATCTCTAAGCCAAGAAGATGTCATAATTGGAATACACTGGAAATAAATTAACTGGTATTTTGTGTAGATCCCAGTTAATTTCACAATACCTTTGGAATAGTTACCAGTTATGGAAAAAAAGTTTGCAAATTGCACTTCTTAAAAACTTTAATTTGGAAGACAAGGAAATCATCAAAATATAAAGATCCCATTATTTAAGAAAAAAACAATCAAGTTTATAGTGACTGTAGATCTTCTGTGTAAGAATTCTAGGTATTTACATGGCCTTATGCTGAAGTTTGATATGAATTTTGTGAAACTTTGGCAACAGTTCAAGTCCCATGGTAAAGCTTCCCTCACTAGGCACTCGTTGGGCCACTGTGTCCAGGCCTGCCACCCTTGACCGTGGTCCTAAACCATGTAGGTAAGATCCATGTGCTGACAACCTCATCTGGGAAGTGTTCCTCTTCTCAGAGGGGGCTGAGTGCTGTGCTTGTGCCTAAACAGACAATAGATGCTCATGGAAAAAGCCACTAGGATGCAGTAACTTCTCTCACAACGTTCAGTTCTTTGTGGACTACAAACATGGGAGTAGAGGGAAACTTTCTTCCAGAACCTCCTTATCTCTGGTAGCCTCCTTGCCTCTGATTTGCCCAAACCTGTTTTTCTTATCCCAGTGGCTCCTTGTCTTTAATCCTTTCTGCTTTTGATTTCTTGTGTACATACTGCATGGGCAGGGCTGTGCATGAGAAAATACATTACTAACGTTGCTCTTTACCTTCCCAGGTACATGTGATGATTCAGATATTATAAAAATAGGCTTCACGGAACTTTTCCAACAAGTCATGTCCCACTTTAGCAAGAAGCAGAATCCACACAGCATTACAATCTACCCAAACAGATGGAAAGAGTGCTGTGGGTACAGACTAGAATTATCAGGATTCAAGTCATCACCACATACAATGGACTCCTGGAAACAGTCTCTATCTTGTAAAGGAGGAGAAATGCATTGTGATACTTAAAGAAGAGAAGCCCCTAACATGTATAGTCCAAATACATGTGATTTGAAGTGATTTTACTATGAATTAATTAAAACATTTTCAATAGATCCCTAAGAAACTCTTGTCTCCCATGAACATTTTTCTTATGTTCATATCCACAAACTGAAAGACAGGTTCAGATTATCATTAATCTTCCCATGTTTTTATCACAAATGATCTAAAATTCTATCTATTCTACCTATTAACCTAACAATATATAGTCCCAGCCTCTTAATATGACATGGTAAGTTGTAATGGATTTGTAACCATACTTTGGGAACCATTGACTTAAGCAATCAAATAAAGACCCAGATGTCTTCAGACAGGAAGCCTGAACAACATGTATTTTCTCCTTCCACTTTTGTCTTACTGAAGTCAAGTAAAGGAAAATCCTCTCAGATCCCACTTTTCCACAGAAAAGAAAATATGTTACGTGGAAAGAGATGTGGTAAAAACTGTGATATGGTAAGGATTCTCTTTTTAACCACCCATGTTCTAGACCACTGTGTACAAAATGTACTCTCGTTCTGTTTTTTGGATGTCCAGACATTAGTAAACTTCTTCTACTCAGGCATCAGGTCCTGCCCAACTTCTCATCCCATGCAGATGACAAAGTTTCTCAGCATACAATAGTGATTTACAGGGTTTGCAGCTTGGGCACTGTTTCTTTGGGATCTAAATACATGGCATACAGATGAGAGTGGGAATTCTGTCACCTTTCAATCACTCATTCTTACAATAACTTTATAGTTTTATTTTCACACCTTTTGTGATGGGATATCTTATGCCCTCTAAACTGAATCTCCATACAAAAAGTCTGTAAGTTCTAAATATTGGGACATAAACACCAGGTCCTGAAAAAGACATAATGCAGTTTCATTACCAAAACCAAAATGAAAACAAGTGCCATTGGCTTGCTGAGAATGTCTGTTTCTGTGACTGAACCTTCAACAAAATTTGAATATATAGCAACAAACACCTAACTGGCTGACATTTGGTGTTAATTATTTGCTAGCTGTAACCACACAGCAATATCTGGCATCACCCCTTTCACTAAATTTAGAACAGGAAATGATTGCATTAACTGACACAGCACTCCCATGAGCACTTCAGGGTGAGACTGCCACTGAAAGGAGTGACCCTGCATCACCCCCATCCCTGCTGCTCCCAGCTCCTGCCCCAGAGCCATCCTCCCCCCTTCATGCAGGAGTGTGGGCCCTCATGCTGTGGGCTGAGCCTGGGTTTGTGCTACCCTTGCAAACAACCCCAGCTGAGAGGGTGGGCACACGAGCAGCTGTGCTGGTACAACACAGGATGTGGTCTGAAAAGAGGAGAAGGAGCCACTGAGAAAAGTGGAGGATTTGGTGCACTTGCTTTAGCCTGTCTAAGATGTCACAGGAAACTGCAGCAGCAAATATTGGCTTCTGCTTCACACATGAAGCAACTGAGTTGCTTTATAATTGCCTTCTTTATTATCAGATATTTCTATTTATTGATGAGGAAGCTCAGGTATATTCGGCACTTTCACTGTTATTTGTTATGGAGCAATTACATTAGTGCTATTCAAAATTCAAATTTGCATCTGCAAATCCTGTAGTTTTTGGTTAGCATCTATTGAGAAAGGACTCTACAGCAAGTATAATCAGCCTGAATATCCATGAATAGGAAGCAGCTATGCCTGGGGAATTTACACCTGCCTTTATTAATAAATTTACCCCCAGAGACTTTCTGTACAGTTCTTAATGGAAATGGCTTCTCATTGTTTACTTTTCCCTGTAAAAGACTTTGTGAGGGCCTTCACCCTTTAAAAAAACCTATTGCTCCTGTGGAAGTATCTAAGTTGGGTACATGGAATAACTCATATTAATAAACCTGGATGAATTTTCAGGCTTTGTGGTTAAAACTTGCTTTATCTTTGACAACCATTATTTTAAATGCTTATTACATTTTCCTAGCACATTTTATGACAGTTTGCTCCATTCAGTTGAGATCCTCGATTAATCCTCACAGCTATGACTATTAATCCTCATTTATTCAGTCATCTGTAAAAATGCCATTATCTCTGATTCTTATTCAAAGTGTTGTTGAAAGCAGCAGTATCAGCTCCCAGATCTCTATTTCATTATTGCTCAAACAATTTAACAACTGGAAGAATATTCAGGGGGACAGATGAAAGAGAGCTGCCAAACTTCTGACTCAATCTATGACAAATTTTGGCATAGGATAGCAACAGGTTTTTAATGGACAAAGGGCAAATAAGTATCTTTTTTTTTTCTAGTAGGAAAACTCAGTTTGTTCACTCAGAAATACGCCTTATAAATGAAAAATAATTGTCTTGCACCCAAACACAGGGCTCAGACAGGAGGGACAAATGATCCCTTTGTTACCCTTGTGAATTTTCTGTAAATCCTGCTTCCATGTAGCTCATTGTCAGCAGAGTGAGAATCATCCTTTCTGCGTTTGCTCTGGTGGTTTGACATTAGGACAAATTTCATGTCCTTTTCTCCTCCCAAACTGAAATAAATTCACAGCAACAAGACCTGTAGGTACTGTGCTGCCCACATCTCTTTATGTCCAGGAAGTATCTTGGGCAGCTCCTCATTCAGCTTTCTGCTCTGTTGTGCCTCTGGTACAAGATCTTGTCTGAACCTGCCAGAACCAAAAAGAGATTTTCTCTCCTACACTTTGATGCCAAGATACATTCATCTACCATTAGCAAGTCACTAGAAAGAAACCAGGTCATCTTTATTTCCATCCCAGCTCCACCCATTTTGCTTGCAATTCAAACTGTTGTAATTCAATCTCCAACAAAATTTCTGAATACCATGTGCGTCAAAGGGGTATTTATGTAACTCCAGGAAATGCTTCATCCTCTTCTCCAAAGTGCAGTCACCCAAAAAGGCCTGACTAAGATGCAGAGCAGTTGAAGCTCAGATGGTAGTTGGTTATCAATGTGTATGCAAACAGCAAGGGAATATTTTTCACGTTTCAAGTATAGAGTAAAATACTGGTGTTATAAATTATAAGGAAATGTGAGCATCTTTCAGATTAAAATTGACCAGAGTGGTTCCTAATAATGCTGATAAAATCACTTACTGTGCCCATGGTATAACCTGTGTTACACACTGCAGAGAGCAGCCATTGCCTTTTCCTTGAGGAGAACACTGTTTGAAAATATCTAGAGCCTGCAAGAAATCAGCAGCTGTGAAAAAGCCTTCACTCAGTCATGTCTGATAGCAAATTCCAAACCTTTGGCTTGTTTTTCAGTGGAAGAGGATGAGGAGGGGTGAGTATAACATCTAGCCAAGTGTCATGCCAGATTTGCTTCAATATTTGAGAGGAAACAGAGCCTGATTTGCTCAACAAAGGGCTGAGCATCACATACCTGTTTTACCTGAAAACAAAATGAACCATGAACAGTTAAATACTTTACTGAGATCCATAAGATAGGCCTTAGTTTTAGTTTTCCTGCTCTGGCCCTTAAGCTCTCTGTTAATAGTGTACCTGAAAGTATCACTGCATGTAAGTATTTGGCATGGTAATCCAGTTTACATTGACAATGAAGTCAGTGAAGATATGAGAGTTCAGTGGAATTCAGCCAGTGAAGACTTGGATGTTGAGCCCACACAGTGATAACAGGCAGATGAATTTGCTTTCTTCTTTCACCAGCTTACTTAAAACTGCTGCAAGGACAATAGATTTGTCCAAACAAACTGAATACCATTACTCAACAATCAGACACTCTCTTTTACTTCTTTTGAATCATAGTGACTTAATAATTGAAAAAAATTCAAAAGCAAATTAAAGTACTTTTCATACCAAAGTAAATGTTTTCAGAAAAATTACTTGCTGAGAACAATCACTCAAGAGTACAATTTAAGTTTGGTGAATACACTGTTGGCTACATATGTAATCAAACTAACTTTATTTTAACGTTTCAGAAAATGTTGATGAATTTCTGCTTTTAGATGCTAAATAATTAAAGCCAAAATGGACTTTTAATCACATTGGTGATTATAATTTATTATTCCCATATACACATGGTTAAAAGATAAGTGTAAATTCATATAGATATTAAATACTGTATATACCTCACACAAGGAGTGATACATGTTTCATGGTTGCAACTCAGGATAAATTTACAATTTTACAAAAGCAAACTGAGAAGAGAATCAGGCATTAAAAACATACTCTTCAGACTGATAGAGACATTTTGCTATATTATCATATTCTCATATATTAATTACATATTATATACTATATATTATACAAATACACATTATAAGTGGAGAGCTACTTACAAGTCAAGACCTACAAAACAAGTCAGAAAAAGAATCCAGGCAGCAAGTTCCATTTTTCCCCAGAAAATTACTTTTCTGTTGTTATGTTATTTGTATCTGCAGATAAGCACTTTCAAGATTTTTGGTTTCCATCTATCAACTGGGAAAATAAATTGCAATCATACAGGAAGTCTTGAAGTCTCCTGTGGTCCCACCAGGAACATGACAGTAGCTTGAAGACAGAACTGAAACATCTGCTACTAGGATTAGATAAGTTACTAGGGACTAAAGAATCTACATTTCCTGTATTCTTACAACATCTTTATATTTCAATATGAATAAATATCTTTTAAGTCACAATTATGTCTTTAACAGAGTGTTGGAGAATCAGTGCACATAAAAGAAATTTGAAGTGTCAGCATATTTAAAGTAAATGGAACTAGAGATAGCTGATTAAAGTGAGAAATACATTTTTATCATCTTTGCAGCAAAATGGCCGTTTTTTCTGGCTTTGTGTTAAAACAAAAGGACATTTTCTTAGTACAAAATGTAACTATAGAAATCTTACATATTTACTTGGCAAAATAATCGAGTTAGGATGTTCAAATCAGGCTTTTTTAACTTTGGTAATTTGTGAAGATACTTCATTAGTCAATGGTGGAACTTTATTACCAGTGCAGTGTTTAACTGCCATAAGAACCATAAATAAATCTGTTGTCTCAGCAACATCTGGTGGCACTGGGGGACAGTCTGTACTCCAAAGTGTCAGTCTCTCACTAGAGCACTTCTGGGGGCCTGTGCTCATTCAAAGCTGTTCTCAAGCTGGCCTGCCTGAACTCCACAGGGCTCAGAAAACTCTGATTTGCCACAGTCTGAAAAGCAGTACTGAATTTTAATGCCTTGTGTGTTGGTGGAGATGATTTAGTGGTGAAGGGGCTGTGGATAGCCCTGTGAGGAGCAGCCAGAGCTGCCCCATGCCAGACCCCGACAGCTCCAGACAGCTCCGACCACCCCACCACAGGGCAAGGCTGAGCCCCACAGCCAGCCTGGTGGCCCTTCTGGGGAAAAGTGTGTAAGACAGGGCAAAATGCCACACAGCAGGGTGAGGAATGAGGAAAAGCAGTGAGACAAACAGCTCTGCAGACAACAAAGGACTGCAAGAAAGGAGAAGAGAAGGCGTTCCAGGCGCTGAAGACAAGATTGCCCTGCAGCCCCTGGTGAAGATCACGGTGATCAGTGTGCCCCTGCAGCCCATGGAGAATGCCATGGTGGAGCAGATATCCACACTGCTGCCTGTGCAGGCAGGAATATCCGTGGCAGTCTATGGGAAGCCCACACTGCAGCATGTTCTGATGGCAACTGCATCCTTTGGTGGACCCATGTAGGAGCAGGTATATCCTGAAGGACTGTTGCCCAAGGAGAGGACCCACACTGGAGCAGGGTAAAGTGTGAGGAGGATGCAGCAGCAAAGAACTGTCTGAGCTGCCCATGAGCCCCATGCCCCATTCCCAGCACCACTTGGGGGGAAAATAGAGAGGAGTCAGGAATGAAGAAGTGAATTTGAGCCTGGGAAAAACAGAGGGTGGGAGGAAGAGTTTTTTCCTTTGTTTTTCACCATCCAACTCAATGTTACTTGGCAATAAAGTGAATTTTCCCAACTCAGGTTGAGTCTGTTTTGCCTATAATAGTAATTGGTAACTGCTGTCTTTGCCTTTATCTTGACCATGAGCTTTTCCATGGTATTTTCTCCTCCTGTCCTGCTGCAGAGGGGGAATGAGACAGCAGCTGGGTGGACACCTGGCAGCTGGAGGAAGCCAACCCACGTTGTGCTCTAGGATAGTTTCTGTTCCATTTTATAAGCAACAATAACTGTTTTCTTTTACAATATACTGCCACTTCTTAAATGGTTTTTGTACAGCTCAGACAATGTTCTCATTCCACAGTGCTGCAAAATATGGAACTTGAGAACTCTGCAGATGGGGCAGAGAGAAACACATGACAGATGCTCTCTGTGACTTCTGGTTTATCATGTCCTTAGTGACTTTAGTCATTCTTACACTTCCTTTGGCTGATACAGTCTCTGGAACCAAGAGATCCCAGAAATTACGTCGTAGATGTCATACATTTGCAATCAATTTGTTCAGCTTAAAATATTTTAATACCATGAAAGACAAACCTTGAAGACAATTCTTTGAAGATATCATAAAGCTGAGTTAATTTTTTAAAGAACCAATCATTAATTTGACTAATTATTTTGAAATTAAAATATTTATGTAGGTCAATTTTTAGTGTACTAAATCATTGAATAAAATGAAAAATGTACGTACCAGCAAACAAAGAAACCATGGCTAATAATTGGCTAAGGAAAAATTCAGAAGATAAAAAAGATGCAAGGTACGCAAGACTGCATTGCCCAAAGACTGCAAATACAATCTTCTTGAAGTCATCAGAAAGTATAAAGTTAGCCCTTATAGTACCTGTGGAAAACTGGCAAGACCAGACCTCATGAAATGTCATATGTGGTCCCCAAAGATCATATATGAATCTCAGCGTACAATGGATTTAAAAATAATTGGGAATGTAAGGCTAAACGCAACTACTGAGAAAAAAATGGATCCTACTCTATGAATACTGACATCCATATTCTTGCATATTTTTTCATTGTACTATCATTTCATTCCACAGTATTCTTGGAGAACTGAGGACTGCTTCAAGCAAATTTCCTTATGCCAAGATCAGCAAAACTGCATCTTACTGAAGCAAGTTCCAGCTGTCAGCTGACATGATGATCTCAGCTGTTCAATGACTTTGTTTGGCAGTATAATTCTCAGACATGTAACATAGTTGTCTTTTGTCCCTTTTATTTGTTTAGTTGTGGCCATGGCCATGATCATTTTCTGACCCAAGAACCCAGAATAATCAGCTGCATCTCTAATCCATTTCCATTTGAATAGACCTTTCTGAAAAAAGAATATGAAATAAAACCCCTCTAAAGACCTTAAATAAATAAATCTTTGGCAAAGAGATTAATAAAAACTAGAATTAAGAATTCTCTGCTCAGTATTTTGCTGGAGGTAGAAGGGACTACCACAGGGCCTTTACTGAAAGGCAGGACAATCTTCTGTCAACATTTATAATGAGTTTTGTGTCTTTGCAAAAATTAACCTATAACCAGTACAGTGACCAAAGGATAAGATAATTAAGAGAAAATAATTTATCCTGTAGAAAAGATCCTAAAAATAAAGTCATGGTATTCCAAAAGACAGGACTAGGTCCAATTCAACATCCAAAAGATAAATACAAAGAATGTATTTCATCTGTGCTCAGAAGATTTCCACAGGGCCTATTGATCACTCAAAGTATACCTAGGTCCTCAAAACAAACATTGTGGAGACTTTCTTCAGACCTTTTGAACAGAAATGAGCTACACTTGAAATACAGATGCTATTGCTCGGGATCTGTTTCCACTGAATAATGTAAAGATTCAGGACCTTGATAAATTTTAATTTAATATTGGAGGTAATGTATGTTAGAGAATTATGTAACATCCAAACTTGTGACAGAGCCAGCCTAAGTCTAAAGGTGATAAAAGATAATTCACAAGAAAAAAAAACCACCAAGGAAACAATTGCCTTCTCCCAGAAAAGTTTAGGCACTACAGAAAGGTAACCCTGTCAAAACAAGGTTACCCAATGACACAAAATGTAATACTTCTATTATAAAAGCATGTTTTTGCAATTGAGTAATTCCAGCTGGAAAATCTGTTTTTTAAAAAATAGAAACCTGTTTTGTGAAAGACTTACAACTTATAAAAATACATTCCAAACTATTTGATGAGACAGACATAGGAGACTAAAAGAAACATTATTTTTCTGGAACTTGAGGCTTTATGCTCTTCTTTTTATAATCTCAATTATATTTTGTTTAACATTTAATATTGGTAATTATATTACCTAGGTAGAAGTGGATTTTCTGCACAGAGCATTCAGCATGTCAGTCAAATGGCAGTGTGTCAGCATGTCACAACTCAGCATGTCACAACTAATGGCAGTGCTGAGGTTTATGAAGTTGATTTAGACAGAGATTTCTGACACCAACACATTAGCATCACCGTTAACATTTAAAAGACTAAATAAAAAGAATTTCAGTATCAAACAACAGATATCTACAGAAAAAGGTTGAATATAGTCTCTCTTTGGCAGATGAACAATCTAATTGCTGTCTACCTTTTTACTGTCCCTTTCCATTGGACACACCACGAGTGTTTCCAGTGCATCCCAGGTGAAGATAAGCCATGTGCTACGAGATGGCTCTTACCACACAGAGTATCTGCCTCCAACCATGTGCAAGGCTTGTTGGAACACAGTCAGCCTGTAGTAGGTTGTCCAGCTGCACAAAGCCTGTCCCAGAAGCTGCCACTTAATAGTACTTGAAATTCCGGTCTTCAACTCTGAAATCATTTATTGCAAAGTCTACATACCCTGAAGTCTTCGGAAAATTAGATGTTTCCTTTGTTTAATCCTCTGCAGAATACCAGTATTAACAGTCAAGTTTGTGACTTCCATGTGTATATACTCCTGCATCCCTGGCAGAGCAAGGGAGGAAAGCCTCTTCTGAAAAAAGTTTTTCAAACTGTTTTTCCTCCCAAGCATTTTAGTATGATTAAAAAGAAACTTTGTTCAACAGATTTATGCTGGTGTAAAATCAAAGGCAGGGTGGATTAGCTGACCTTTTAAGAACAACTTTCTTCCAAACTAGCAAAAGATTGAAAAATGGAAAAGGTTGAAAAGGAAGTCAAAACTTCAGCAGAAAGGTCTTTGAGAAGTACTGAATCAGTTTCCAAAGGTCTCCCCACACTCCCTGATTCAGTCACTCACAAAGTGGGCAGAGATCAAACACTGCAAAACACGGGAGTAAATAGTGGAGTTAAACTCAAGATGGAAATCTCTTCTCCTTTGTGACACCAAAAGCAGATTGCCTTCCTCAAAAGATGATGGCTCCTTACATTTTACTCTGCCTTTACACCATCCATCTCTTATTTTGCAGCTGAGATATACATACTTTGTTTAAAAGACATAGCAAAGCCAAGAACAGAGTTAAGACAGGACAACTATGAACACAATTTTTCCTCTCAGGAAAAGAAGAAAAAAAGTGTTTTCAGGGGTGAAAGGACTTGGCATGAAAGCTAAAATCCTTTCCCTAGTACGTGAAAGATACACACTGCAGACCATACACTGGAAAAGTGTTCCATGATAAAAAAGATTTTTCTCTGTTGCTTTACCAATTACACAGATGTAGGAATCAACAGGGGTATAGTAACCTTCTTGGCTTTATTTTAACAGTTCAAGCTATGATAAAAGTCTTACTACACAAGAGAATTTAATGTAGAACCATTAGAGTCAGTGTCAATTTTCAGAGGTTAAGAGAGCTTTTTTTTGTAAAATAAGTTTTAAAAAAAGAAAAGCAAAAATGTGAAATGTTCCCAGAATGAGAATTTTCCTGCCAAGATCCACACAGACTTACTTTTTATCGACAAGTTACAGCTCCTTTAAAATGTTTATTTAATGGAAATATAAATGTCAGTATAATTTAAAGAGAGAGAGTGCCATAAATAGAGAATTGAAAGGTTTAATTGTCCTTTCCAGGTGTTCTCTTCAGAACTGCTTTCCTTGGCAACCCTTCCTTGTAGTTTCCCATAATGTTGATTAGCACCTTGGTCTGGACTTTTGGGTATGTGTACCTTTCATCAGATTCAGGTTTTTCACAATTTGAGGATCGTTGTCCTTTGCTTGGCCAAAAGTGTATTTTATTCTAAGGGAAAGCAGAGTGCTAGCAGAAATTCCTCTCACAGTGTGACAGACCAGCTGAGGCTGGAGGGGACCTCTAGAGATTGCCCAGTCCAAGTTCTTGCTCAGAGCAGGGGCTGCTGCAACAGTTGCCAAAGTTCATATCTAGACTTCTTCTGAACATCTCCAAGGGTAGAGACCCCACAAGCTCTCCGAGCAACCTGCTTCAGTGTTCAATGACTCTCACCATAAAATATCCTTTTCTTATGTTTAAATGACATTTCTTGCATTTCAGTTTGTGCTCTGTTCACCTTTTAGTCCAGCAGGTAATAATTCCTCTCAGTTTCACAGAATGGAGTGTTGCAGGAGCACATTTGCAGAGGGAGAAGTATTGAAGGCCTGATCAACCAACAGAACACAATGCTCATCCTGTCTGCTACACATAATCATTCACTTGTCCTGTAAGGTACATGAAATTTTGTTAAAGAAAACAGTATCAAAGATTTATCATTCCTTTTGGCCTCAATACCTAACAAATTGCCTCCACCTTTACCCCATTTTGGAATGTAAATGCAATAGGGACACTTAGCTGGAATACAGTCTGACAGGACATGGCTGTGTGTGTGCAAGCAGGACAGGCTGCAACATGGAATTCAGCAGGGCCAAATAACATGGTGAATGTAAATATCACTTGCCATCAGTAATGATACAAATAGTGAAATGCATATTTCATTGGTGAGTTGAGGCTTAGAAGTTAATCACAGAGACACAGTTGTTTTTATTATTACTGTTTTAAAACCCTTCCTGGACCTTCAGTAAGGAAGATATTACATATTTCTTTTTTTATGAAGAAACTACTACAGTCAAGAGAAAATCTTACCCTGGGTTTTGTACTCAGTATTTGACAACATGGGTAAAATCACAGCTGGATAGACTAAACTTCCTTATTTAATGATTATATATCTAAGAGATTTCTTTCATACATTGGCTCAGTTAACATTCAGCAAACACTATGCTCATGGTACCCACACCTATGTGCTACTTTCTGACAAAGGAGTATTAATAAGTAGTTATTATATTGGAATGTTAGATAGATGTATCTACTCCAAGGACTCTTGTAAGATATGGATTTATTAGTCAGGAACAAATTTTTATGAGAGGCAGCTGTTTTTCACAAATCAAGCTCTCAACTTTGTGCCTAATATGTGCAGTTTTAAGATTAGGTTTTAGATCCTCCTCCCTTGATACATTTAAATCCTTTCAGCATCACAGCTAGTCCATATAATTTCTTTATCCTAAAATTGCTCACTTGTTGTTCATGTCTTTGGAATGCTGAAAGCAGAAAATAGACTGAAGGACTCATAGATAATTTTATTTCATCTCCAGTGCTACCATCAGTTAAAACAAAAACCCTAACATATTTTTTACCTAAAGAGCTGCAATTTACGTGACTGATAACGAGTACATGATATTATAGAACAGGAGTGATTTTCAGGAAGGACTATATTTATACATGAAACAGAGAAGTATAACCATTTCAACTGCTTTTTGTACCTTCAATCAGTTTCTGGAGTTCACAGAAATGTATCACATGGTAGAGAAGAAGACAGAACCCCACAAAATCAAGACCCACGGAAATTATCTCTTTTGCTTTGCTTTTTAGGTCAATTAGATTTAACATAAAACATGCTATATTAATGCCATTCATTGAAATAGTCAGTGCCCTAAATTTATGCTTCCTGAGATCGACCAGATACACATCACAGGGCAAAGCAGCCTCCCAATCCCGACAACTAAGAACAAGTGAAGTCCTATCAAGCATCTTTGTGAAACAACAGCTTCAAACCTTCACAGCATAAATGAAAAGGGAAACAGACCGTACTTCTCCCACTACTTCCACTCTCCTCTTTCTCTTGTCAGTTACATATGTTTTTTTTCCTACCAAGACATACATTATATAATTAGAACAAATTACATTTGGGTACATAAATTCTAAACATGAAGTTAAGACTGCAACATGTCAGGGTAATGTCTTATCTCCCTAGGAAACATGCATACATACACAAACATAAATAGAGAAAGAGTTTAAAGTAGTAGTAGTAGGGGTACTAGGAGTAGTAATAATAATAAATCCCAAACAATTTAGAAAAAATATTGTGAAATTATGGTTAAGATGAAATTAATGAGAATTTAGTCACTGTCTTTGTTGGAGTTGTTTGTAGGTTTCTACATTCAATCTTGTTGAACACAGGTGAAAATAAAACACTTCAGTTGTTAAATCCTTGAAATCCAGTATTTTCCGCTAGGTGGATGCATGGCCAAACTGGATATCAGCACCACTTTCTGTATGTATCTGTGCTCCTATTTTCTGGAGAGTCTTCCAGATCCAGAAAAAAAATTATTTAAGATGTTTTCATATGATCATTTTTCATATGTTTGGGGAGGAAAGATTAGACTCCTTCTCTTCAAGGAAGTATCATTTCCTTAAACCTGCATTTATCACCTGCTGTTCCTACCAAACCACTGTTCAGTATTGCACAAGCACAATAAAGGAGGCATTGAGCAATCTGAATTAACGTAACCTTTTTTTTTTTTTTGGTGTTTTCTCAAAAGCATGAAAAAACTAGTGGGATTGAAAAGTTCTTTGTTACTAAATTATCCATGCTCGTTCCTCAGACCTGCTCAAGTGTGTGTTTTCTTGGTAAGTGCATAGGAGTTTGCCCTTGGCTTCTATGCAAAACTGTCCAGATCCAATGTAGTCCTAGAACTGTATAGATGGCATAGATGGCAGCTAAGCAGACTAATACAAATACACTGGGTATTGAGTTCTTTACTTAGTTTTTAGGTCATTACAAATCAGTTTGGTTTTGTTTCTCTATGTGTTACTGGACACCACCCAGCTGTATGCAATACACAGTTTAAATAAACCAAAATATAAATTCAGTGTTTTCCTTTTGTAAATTATGCAGCAATTTCTCCTAGTAAATTAACTTGGTCTGAGTGGAAAGAGAATAAGTACTTTGAAGTAAATCCTCTGCCTGTAATTACATTTCAGTGCTTGAAAGTTCAACAACTGACTGATTTTTACCCAAAAATCATTAATCAGAGGTGTTGGATAGACAGAGACAGACTTCCCAGAAAGCTTCCTAACCCTGCACTACCAATGGTTAAGGTGTCCAGGAGTAACCGGAACTTCAGTTTCCAGCCTTGTTGAACCTTTTAGCCTATCTGAGAAGACATCACTAAGCCACACTGGTAAAGAGCAATGTCTGTGGATATGTCAAAAGAGCACTTATACAGAGTCACTAGACAAATAGACAAATGATATTCTTACGCATTGCACCCTTAGCACTAACTTCAGGACAATTTTTCTTTTCTTCCTCATTGACCTCAGACATCCAGATCAGAAGCGACGTAGTTAGAATTCCCAGAGGTGATTTAAGCTAGGAAGAGAACAGAGTTTGTGGTCCTTAAGCCTTTGAGGAAGTGAAAGATGTTCCACCACGCAAGGCAGAGAAAGACAAATGCCTCCTGTTTTTCTCCTGTGTGAGGACTGCAAAAGCACTGACCTTGTGTCCAACTAAAAACCAGCTCCAAAGTATCCAAATGCACCACTGACCTAAACAAAATGAAACAAACCTCTTCATCTAGCCCCATTTCCTCTTTGCAAGTATTTCCCTACAAAACTGTCCTCATCATGTGGACTCGTTGCATCCTCAGGAAGACCTGCTGCCTGGAGTTCCTAGAATTTGTCCCTGTCTTATCTTTTCAGTAACACTGCGAAGAGTTGTCGCTGCAGCCTTTTCCCCTGGATGTGCTTTCCCCAGCTATGCCCTGGAGCCAGGCTTTTTTTTCTCCTTTCAGCAGTGCCTAGGTACCCCAGCCTACATGCAAAGAGCAGTTCCTAAGCATTTGGTATAAAATGAGTCATTGAAAATCCCGCCTTTTCAGAATATGCTTCATTTCAAGCAATGGGAAAGTGGAAGAGGAGTGCCACAGCTTCAGCTTTCTGCCGTCGTGGTAGTGAAAAGCTCACTTACACCACCCATAATCTGAATGGACTGAAGAAATGAATCTCATTGAAATGCAATGAAGTCTGCTAAATGTGCAAAATCTATGGTATCAGTAGGGCTTAATGAAGTAAAGTCTGTTTTAAAGGTGAAGTAAACTTTCCAAGAGAGAAGGCTGGTTTAACCCTGAGCACGTTGCCCACCAAGGAACGTGGAACAGTTTATTCTCAGTGGAAGTTCCTGCCCCCGAGCTGGTTGTGCGCAGCCACCCCGGGTCCCCAAGCCCTGTCCCAGCGCAGCCGGCACTGCTCGCCGGGCCGGCCTCACGCCCCAGGCGCTGCCGCAGCGCCGGGACCGGGACCGCGCCCGCACCCGCGGGGCCGCGGGGCGGGAGGGGCCGGGCCCGCCGAGCCCGCCTTGCTGAGGGGCGGCGGGGGCCGCTCCCGGGCAGCTCCGCCAGCCGCCGCCGCGCCGGCTTCCCTCGGCTTTTCGCAGCACCTCCCTCGCCTGCCTCCGCCCCCCATCCAGTGGCTGTCCCAGCTGCCGGGGCCGCCGGCGCGCCTGCTGCGCCCAGTGCTGAGCGAGCGGCGCGGCGGGCGGGACGGGACAGCACAGCACAGCCCAGCACAGCACAGACGGGACGGGACGGACGGGACGGACAGGACAGCGCGGACGGGACGGGCGGTCGCCCGGCGCCAGGTGAGCAGCTGCGGGCTTGCGGGAGCAGAGGCGGCCGGGGGCGGCGGGCTCCCGAGGGCGGGAGGGACGGGCAGCGCGGCGGCTGCGGGGATGGGAGTCGCCCTGAGCCGGGTGGAGGTGAGCGACTCCGCGGGGCCGGGCGGCGGAGGTGCGCGGCTCCCTTGGGATGGGCTTTCCCGCCGACTCTTCCCGGAGGGACGAGCGAGGTTAGGGCGAGGAGGTCCCGCGGGGGCGGCGGTGGTGGGTGGAGGAGCGCAGGTCGGGGAGCTCCGACCTTCGCGGGCGAGCCCCGCGGCTCCCGCTTAGTCACGGATCCTCCCCTGTGTTGGCCCTGCGGGTCCGGCCCGGCCGGGGCAGCGCGGCCCGGGGGCTGAGGGGGAGGTGCCGCGGCGGGCCCGGCCCGTTGGGGCTCGCGCCGGGCCGGTGAGGGGCGAGGCCGCCCTGAGGGGCTGCGGGCAGCGCGGCCCGGCTGCGTCCTGAGCGGCGCTCACCAGGTACAGCTCTCCGTGCTGCTGGCGGAAAGCTCTCCTTCAGCTTTCCAGCATGAAGCGCTTAATTAGTCAACGGCGAGAAACATTTAGTAACATGGTGAAAACGGTCTAAAAAGTGACCGATTTTTGTAGAGGAGTTGGTGGGGTTTGGATGAGGTTTATAGACGGAGAGACAGGGTAGTGTCCCGTGGGGACAGCATTGCTAGACCGGCTCGGGGTTTGCTCTCACACCCATTTTCTGTGGGAACGGGTGCAGAGAATATATTCAGCTTGAAAGTTTTCCCTGCTTCTTTTGCATACAACCTGCATCGCTGAAAGTGATGTCTTCAGAGTCACCTTTTGTGCACAATAATTATTTCGCGTGGGGGAGGTTGTCTGGGGTTTTTTTGTCATATTCACTGGCTAAGTGCCTGGAAGCATCCTTTCTTGACTGAATTTATTTTTGCTTTGGAAATGTAAAGGCTTCATCATTCATGGATAGTACTTGTAACAGTACTGAACTCAGTTGCTTTACTGTGTTATTTTCTTGAATGGATTTATGTGGAAACAGGGAATAAATGTTTGTAAACTAGTTCAAGACGTGCTTGTCCAGCAAATTAAATGTGTGATTGCATAAGCCTAGGCTGGTTTTGACTTCCATGAAATCATAGAATTGGTAAGGTGGGGAGGAACCACAGTGGGTCATCTGTGCTAACCTCCCTGCTCAAATCAGTTTGAGTCATGCTGAAGGTGTGTTGGAATGGGCTTCAACATGAGCCAAAATAGAGTTTACAACCTCCAGATCTAAGAGATATCAATCCCAAATCAAATTAGTTGTGTCTTCAGTTCTGTCATTTGTACTGAAAAAGTAAATCTGGTGTTATGTGTGCCTACTCAGAACATGTTCCTCCCTGTTGTTTGCACAGGCTAACAGAGTACATCATCATCAGAAGAGAACTGCACAAGCTGATATTCCTGTTCTTAAGCTTTTGACCTTAAGGGTATTCCCAAGTGGAAAGCAGACTTCTGTAACTGTTTCCATGGGGGAAACAAGCAAAATCTGTTCCTCTGCTAGGTGACCAGTAGTGTGTTTATTGAATTAAACGAAAGAACAAAAAAAACATGTCTTTGCTTAGGAGGATCTCCAAGTACTTGTCTTCACTGAGGTAGCACACATAAAATTTAATGATGAAGACCAATCTCTGAAGTGGAATGTTGTGAAAGAAGATGCAGGGAAGAAATTGCCCTTAAACAAAATTTGCTCAGATACAAATTGGGGCCACAAAATTTTCTAGCTACACTGTAAGATAACACAAAATTTGCTCAGATACAAATTGGGGCCACAAAGTTTTCTGCTTACACTGTATGATAATATTATGTCATTTCTACTATGGTACCAAGTGAGCTAGTGTTATTGGTATCTTTATTACTTTAGTGTCTTAAGATAATTCTGTAGATCAAAAGGAGTTTGTTAGCATGTTCTTTTTTCTTCAGTGCCTTCCAAATTTAATGTTAAACTTCTGTTTCTAATACATGAACAGAAATTGGCTCAGATTAGGGCCAGTTAGAGAGGGATGAAGGACTAGATTCCCATTCTCAAGTTAATTATTCCATTTACAGTTTTTGTGCTGTGAGTGCTCTTAGTCAGGTCTTCCACTAGTGACTGTAGAGTGCTGGCAGATGTAGAAAGTTTGGGAGTTCATGGGAGAATAACTCTCGTTAAATTGGAACAATTTTTAGTTCTTAATATGTAACATGATCACTGGTATTGGCAAATGCAGTTTAGCTTTAAAACTGACCACTACACTTGAGTTTTATGTTTTCAGTGGAATATTAGATTAGATTATTTGAAGTCCAAAGTAAGAGTAGCTCATGGAAGTAATCTCATAGACTCCAATGTAAAAAATAGCATGAATAAGTAATATTTTTTGGCCTGAGATGTTAGCTTTATGATAAATGGTAAGTCTACTAGTGGTTTTGTATATCTAGGTTCAGTTAAAAGCTTTGCTCTTTTCCAGATGCAAGGATTTAGAGAATATTAATTTGTTGGTAGGTGCTACTCAGCTTCTGAGCATAAATGGAGTTGATATTTTTGTTTGTTAGACACATGTTCATGATTATGAAGGTCTTACTCTTTCCAGTCATAGATTCCGGGAGTTACAGTTGGGAAAAGTTCTATAATTGCTCTATGAAAAAGGTGGTCTTGTATAACTATATGGTAATTAATAGGACTCAATTACTTGGGACTCTTGCATTCCTTTTGTGACAAAATACCTTTGAAATTTATTGTTGCTCAGCATGGACTAAGGGTCTTTTGTAGCTGACATTAAATCAAAGACAAAAAAAAATCCATATCAAACTCCTCTCTGCCTGAGTCACGTGGATTTGTCTTCAGCTGTGAGCTGAATAGTTTTATACCACAGGTATTCAACCTGTGAGTGCTACCTACATCAGATTCAGGACAGTTTTATTGCAGGTGTCGTGCAGTGGAACTGATACAGGATTTTAGAAGTTCAAGTTCAAGTCCCAGACTCAGCATTTTTGGTCTTTCTTTTATTGATGAGTTGTGTGGCACAGAAATATAAATAATGCTTGGCACAACAGCTACTTTTCACAACAGCTACTATAAGCTAGTGCCTTATAGAAATGTAATTTTGTTGCTCTGCTCTAGATCCACTTCTGCTGGCTGCTTCAATATGGTGTTCTTAACAGCTCAGAGAAAAAGTACAGTTAGTAACATGATGAGTTTATTTTAGTTTATTTTAAAAGAAAACTGTAGAATGTCAGTTATACTAGATAAGACAGTAGATAGAAAAGAAATACTTTATAAAGTTCCTCAATCTACTTAAAATACGTTTTCAATCTGTAGAATTTATAGAAAATTACTAAGATTTATTACAGTATTTTTGTTTAGTGAAATTTGCATGAGCACCTCAAGTGATGCCTTAGTTACCAAAAAGAACAACCCCCCACAAATTAAGCACTATTTTCTCATTTCTATTGTTCCTTAAAGGAATCATTGAGGAGTTATGCTCTAAGAGATCCATCAGAAGGTTTGCTGGAAGTTGTCATGTTTGACAAGATGTGACACTTCTAGAAATGGTAGAATTAGAAAGACAAAGAGTAATGTGATAATGATAATTTTGGAAATGTTATTGTGAACACATAACAAATCTTATCTTTTACTGATACTTTTAATGGTCAAAATATTCTCTTAGTAAGTCCCTTTCTTTAGAGAAAAGAGGACTGTGCCTCTCTGCCTGGATTTATTAGCCATTTGGGCATGCCTGATTGTGAATGCTGCTAAATTCCCTGTTTAAGTTCTAAGTTCCCAAGCAGACTTTGAATACCTTTGTTTCTTTTGCACCAAACTAATTATGAACAGAAACTGACTGAATGGGCTTCTGATGGGCTTCATGCTTTGAAGTGACTTTGTTCCTCCATTATTTATTCATAGCATAGTCCGTGTATTCATATAAGTTGGATGAAAATGCTTTCCTTTTTCACTCTCATCTATGTTTTGGCAAGTCAGCAATGTGGTGATTGTGGTTTATTTCTGAGAAGGCAAATAACTTTGTTATGGAGGTGATGATGGTGAAAAAAAACATTTGGAGTGTAGTTGTACAAAGTAATTTTTTGAGCTTATACATTTGTGGAGGGACACACAGGAATGGTTCAGATTTAAAGAAATTTTTCTGGAGCTGCTTTCAAGTCATCTACTCACCTGTGTGATGACTTTCAAGTGTTTATGAATGTTTGCTCTTGACTAACTTGTTTCAGTTGTAGTAGTCTAACATGGCAATGGTACCATCTCTTGTTCCTCTGCAGACACTTACACTGAGCCCTGAGGAGGAGAAGTGCTAAAGGAGGCCAGAATGCTGTTCTGGCATAACCCTGTTTCCTAGAATGTCCTGATAGGGGTTCCCTAAATATTTACCCCATGTGGAGACTGAAGTGCCAACATGACTGTATTTCCTTAGGCTGTGTAGGGTAGTGGTGCCCTATTCTATATTAGACTTTTAGTGGGACTTTGGAAGATGTTTGCCTCAGTGCAGCCATCCTTCCAAACTGATGAGTTCTATCTCTGTGGTACAAGCTGTTGGTTTTGGTCATTGGGCTGTTGACTGAAAGAGTCTGAGAGACTGCTATAAACCACCCCCCACCCCCCTCTTTCAAAAAAAAACCTCTACCAAATTCTGTGCTTCTTAGCTAGCTGAGAAATTTTAATTTCCAAGTGCAAGATCCAAGAGACCTGTTAAGTCCATGAAGTGAAGCTTAGGATGAAATCACAGTATAATTTCTTTTTTAGGATGTTGCTATTCAAGCCAAGAGAGCTTGGAAAAGAGAGCAGGGAAGAAAAGTGTAAACTGAGCAGAAACAACTATTTACTTTTTATTTTCCTTCACTTACAGTAAGATGAAACTTTCAGAACTCTTTTTTTTTTTTAAAGTAGGAAAATTGAAAGCATGAGCTGGACAATCTTTTTTTTGGCATGCCTGGCGCTCACCTGACTCCTCATAGCCTGCTTAAATTGTTCACTGATACAAATATTTGAGGTTAAGAAAAGTCTTTGTCCTTCTCTCTTTCTTTCTGCATCTTTGTATTCATCTTAGTAGCTGAATACAAAGGTTTATGAAAACTTTTTGTGTACTTTTTTGTGGTTATATATCTATATACCCTTTCTCTTGCTTTTATATGGCTCAAGGTGCATGCATAGTGTTCTTTTAATCTTTTCTGACGTGCCGACCTTTGAGTGGTCTTCTACTCTGCAGAACACTTCTTGTTGTTTCCCCCCTCCATTAAACCTATATATTCCATACCCCAAAGTGTTAGGGAAAATGTAAACAACCTGTCTGAAGTTGAAATCATCAGACTTGTGCCAAACATAAATACTTTTATTGCATCTCTGTTTGTTGTGCTTCATCTATACTTTGTAAACTCTTTTAAGAGGGAACCTGCTCAGGCATTGTCAGTGAAGGGCTTTTTCGTTTGCTCTGGAATTAATAGAGGGTGTGAGTAAAGCTGTGCTCTTGAGGGAATACACCATGCAGACAAGGATTTCCTGGACAGTGTAAAACTTTTATAAGAGCTAGAGAAAGGTCTCTTGCTGATCTCCCAGGTGAGAATTGGATATGAGGAGGTGAAACATTTCCAGTCTGGGTAAGAGGGAACAAAACAAAACAAAAATTGCCCCCTGTCCTATTTTTGCACTATATAGAGCACAAGTTGCTGTATAAGAGAATTAAGTACTAAAAGTGCAGGTTTTTTTGGCCCTGAGGTCCATAATGGAGAGCCATGAAATAACATATTCAACTCCTGAATCCACTTACACAGGCCTAAGTGATTAAGTTTGCACTTTTACATGAATCTAAGGGGAGATCTGTGAGTTGAAGTGAAGGCAGACCTTGGTTTGCACAGCTGGGCACTTATAAAATAAAATATATTAAAAAGTTATTCTAATGATAATATCCTGCAGCAGTTGAAAGGCTAAACAAAGGAGTGGATTTCACAGAGAGTTCATCCTCCAGTTCTCTGAAGAACTCAATCAACCAACTGAGTTTTGCAGATGACTGATGTCTGTGCTTAAGTGGCTTGTTGCTCACTGTAAGCCAACTTATAAAGAAGTAAAATATTTACTATCTTTGAAAACAGTAATGATTTATGTCAGGAGGAAGGTCCTTGAACTTGAACACATTACTGTTACAGTCTTAGAAAAAGCTGGTGTTTTACATAAAGTGACTAAATGAACATGGTGACTATATAGAGTACAGTTTTTACAGATGTGATTAAGACTAGAGAAAATTATTGAAAATCAAATTATTATCAGACAATAATATTCCTATTACTGTCTTCTGGAAAAACACATAAAAAACCCCCATGGAGCAGCATTTTGAACTCAATGGTGCTACTTCTGCTGTTAAGTCAGTAAATTCTGTATATGCCAAGATTTACTGTGACACAATAGTTTCCAACATAAGCGTCCTCCCTATTACATCTAAGTTGCTTCAGCCAAAAATTAAAAATAACATGAAAACTTCACTGCATTTTGGTTCCAGTCTGGAAAATATAAGGAGTTGATGGAAGAAGTCTACAGTCTTATATTCTGAAAGGAAAGACATCAAGAAGTTTTCATACCTGGGCAGTTTGATGTATTTCTCTTGCTTGTTTTAACCTTTTGTCACCTGGTATAGACTTGAATAAGGCTGAATATCACAGAAGAGCAGCCAGAAGCTTACCATTCATTATTATCCTCCTCCTAAGATGTAGCTTCTATAAATTTGGGAAATATTGTTATTGAAATCTACAATCTTAATAGGGGATGAAAACAGAAGATTGAGTGAGACCCAAAGACCATGGATGAAATAAGTGTGGCTTAAACAAAGCAGTTTGAGGTGCAGCAGTAGACAGCATGATTGGAAGCAAATGAATGATTGTTTTGGGCCATGATTTCCAGCATAAGTTTCTGTAACCAGCTGTTTATGCATTGGCAGTGAGAACCTGCTCTGGCTAAACCTTAGCATAAAAGAACTAATAGTTTATTAAATGTTAAAGATTGCCAGAAAATACGTATTTTCAACACGAATTGTGAAATTTGGATGTGAAATTTTTCCAAAAATGATGTAACAAAATATGTTACAGAACACAACTGCTGTATTTATGTTTTTCACTTTCTTTGGCTTTAGTCCTATGAAAATATATCTGCTGTACTGCAAGGCAAGCAGTTGTTGAAGGTAAATGCTACATGTCTTGAAATGTCACCTATGGGTGCACACTTGGAAAGTAGTAAAGTGAAATAGCAGGGCATGAGCTAATTATTGTTAATGATAGGAATTAAAACTCCTTTTTTGTACCATCTTCTTGTCTTTGTTTCCACTAACCTCTGTAATTTGCAAAGAGTGTGATATTAATGCAGAACTGTGACCTGTATAACAAAACAGACAAACAAAAAAATTCCAATTTTTCAAAATATGTTTGTTCATTTGTTTTAAGAAAAACGCTCTCAATTATAGTTTGACTTTCAAATTAATAAGATGGTGTGAAATGTTGTACGACCTGGGTACAAGGTTGTCATTGGTCAAAATAAGACACTCTTCGTGGAGAGCAAACAGGACATAACAGATTTATGCCTGAGCCTTTAATTTCTATTTTCTGAATTTTCATTTTTTTCTGCTGATCATAAATAAATGTTTTCTATTGTCATTTCAGACACTTAGCTCTTTGTGAATAAAAACCACTTAGTTGTAACTGAGAAAGTGAAGCCAGCTGGTTACATCTTTACCTGAAGTCTGTGCACAGAATTCTTTCCCAGACTTGGGTGGCTCAGTAACTATTGTACTTAATTAGATTTGCTTGATATACATGTGAAAATTTTTCATCCTGCTGCAAAAGCTATGCATAATTATGCTGGGCTCCCTGAATCACACTATATTCATCTATTATGAAGAAGAATACAAATGTTCATTTGAACACGTGAGCAAATTAATAACAAATGAAAAGAATCCCTTATGCCTAATTCTGTAATGTTCACAACTATAAATCTGCAATTCCATTACTGTTCAGGATCATTAAGAATGAAGATTTAGGATTCTAATACAGAAAAGGGCTCAAATAATTTTGAGAAGAACATAATGACCAAATGTTTTGGAATGTATCATATGATCTTTATTTGAATAGATATGGTGAAATTCTATTTTATATCTTGCTTTTTTAATTAAAAAAGTACCAAAGATAGCAGCATGTTTTTCTTTAGTAGTGTCTAAACAACTTTGTTGCAAAAATAAAGGAACACAAATGTTACTTTCCCAACTCTTATAATTGTATATTTTATCTAAACATTGGAACAAGTCTTGAACTAGTGTAGCTGTTCAAAGTCTTGCAAAAAGTCAGTTGAGCTGACCGTGTTAGTATTTCACTTTATATTCCTGTTATCTGGATTTTATTGCTTTGCCTGGGATCATTAATTTTCCTTCATAGCTTTGAATAGTTTTGGAGTTCTTGATGTGACTGTGTTCAGTCAGCAAGAAGCTCTGACTCTGTCCCTACTTGTCTTTGCCAGGCCCATCTCTTGGAGTGAGTACAATGTCAAAAAACCCCAGATGAGACAAAAACCTAAATGTACAGAAAGTATTTTTTACAGCCTTTTGTTTAAACACTGGGCAAATATTAACAAAGCTCCCTCTGAAATGCCAGAGTGAGAGGAAGGTCCATTCAAACTCCTCAGGGCTACAGAGTGCTCAGGCAGGGCTGGAGTCAGTACCAGGAATTTCTTGGCTCCTGTACTCAAATTTAGGCTTTTGTAATGCGGTTTTTATTTCTGGGGGTGGGACACTAACATCATTGTCTAATGAGCTCTGCCAAACAAAACAGAAGGCATGCTTGGTGGTTCAGGAGTAAACCTCTGTCCTAGTCAGCTCATTTCATGTGCATCTGTTTGCAGGGCTGAGGCTTAAGGAGAAAACAAAAGCAGGGAATGTAGGAGTGTTCCCAATCAGTATCATATGTGGCACAAAGCAAGCAGCTTGCCTCATTACTTACCAGCATCAATGGCTACATTTGTGGGTGCCCCTGAGTATTTTTGGGCTCCATCCCATTCCCTTTTCAACTCTTGATGTCTAGATAGTAGAGAAAAGGGATGCTGGAAATTTTGTTTGTTTTGTTGTCTAAATACATCACTATGGATGGGTGGTTTAGTGTACAAAAGATTTCCTCATGAAATAGAAGAACAGATATGCAGCTTGGTTTTGCTTGGAAATGACCTAATTTGAGCCTAGACTGCAAAATGTAAGTAAACAAAGAAAGGAAACAGTTTTTGGATGAGCATCTCTTTTAACCCTAGGAAAATTACATTGTAAATGCACAGTCCTTGAAATTGTCAGATATATTTAAGCACAACAATTTTCATTATCAGGTTCTTAGGATAATTAATTTAATTCTGCTTCTCAGGTTGCTGATGGAACAACTTTATAAATACATGATTTTTAGGCATTCAGAGAAGCAAGCTGAGGACAGGTTTGAACATGTTTCCTGGGGATCTTTAGAAAGCTAGCCCATCATTGACATTTCTGGCCTTTTGTTACTTGTTTTTGTTTGGTTTTGATCTGTTCCTGCATAGAAATGTGTATATTAGGTATGACTATTGTTTCAGCATGTGATTTATTTTGTCAGCTATTTTTATTTCTTAGAAGTATTGCATGTTGCAATTCTTGAAAACACTGGCAACAATGTTGCAGTGCTCTTTATTTTTAAAAAGCCTTTGCTTTAGGTTTCTATGTTATGTTGTTATATGTTTATAATTTATTTGCACATAAGTTTAATAAATTTTTGAAGTCAATTACTTAGCAACTTCACTGTTTCTTAGTTTATTCCTGTGGCACTTCGCTGGCAGAGTTCAGCCCATAGTAACCATTGCAAATTCATAAATATTTACATTTGTGTGAATCTTTCAAAAACATTACATTTTAGCCCCAACCTTAAAAAAAATATAAAACTCCTGTAAGAGTTCACCATTTAGCAAGTGCCTGAAAAGAAGGGAAGCTACTGCAGCCTGACACAGCCTGAGCAGAAGTTCAGTGCAGTTTGTGAGCAGTGTTAGTGCTAACCAAGGCACTTGCACATGCACCCAACTTGTGATGGCCAAGTTAAACTTCTGGTGTCAGGCAGAATGCTCTGATCCACCCTAAAGCTGATACATGGAAGATATTCCATATGTAAAATTTACTGCTTTGCATGTTTCAATAATCAGCTACAGAATCACTTGCCACTATGTATCTAAACTTTTTTGTATAGGAAAAAGCACTTGAATGTTTCTTTCAGCATGTAGAATATTTAGATGCACCTTTTTTAAAAAAGATCTTAAAAAATATTTCACAGAAGTGTATCTCTTATAACAGAAAGGTGGACAAACCAGGTTTTCATTATATTGTTCATGAACTTGCTGCCCACAGTGATTTGTGGCTGTTAAAGTGTCACATGAGAGAATGTGTGGGTAAAGGACTGAAGAGATGCTTTCTTACATACTTACTGAGATTAATAAAGCTTTTGGACAACCTTTCTATGATTGCTCTGTCAGCTTTTGTTTGGGTTTTATGTTGTGTGCGAATCTTTTGGAGGGGTTTGTTAATTTGTTTTTCAAATGCTGAAAGTCTTATTTGTGCAAGAAGTCATGGCTATGCTCTGATGTATTTGTAGTCTTTGGAGAATTAGAGCTTGGATGGGTTTTCTTTGGTTTTGGTTTTTTTTTTTTTTTTCCTTTCAGCAAAGGGGAATCTCTTTCTCTCTTAATGTCTTGGCAATATACAGAGTATCTGTGCATTTCTGTGCAATATATACCCAATAGTATAACAGGGTTGAGAAGATTTATGCTCATGTTGGAAACATATTTTGTCATAATGTCCATACACCTACATGTTTTCTAGTCATTGTGGTTTATTTATTTATCTGTTTCTTCTAGAATGGTTGCTTGGGGAAAACAGCACTGCTGTGTTGGCAGAATACAGGATATTTTCTTGAGATTCAGGATTGTTCAAGCAGTCCTTTTACTTCAGTTGTTCTTGGCTACAGCAAGCAAAGGTAAGAGAATTTTTTCCTGATTGGTCTAGTGTTGGTATTCCAAATAAATACCATTAGACTTGATGAATAGGACTTTTGAATATATTCAACCAGGCAAGTTTTTGCCTCTTGAAAACAAGAGGAAAAACTGTCACTAACAAGAAATGAAACACTTGGTGCTTAGCATTTTGGATGCTTTGTATGTTTTCATAAAATGTCATTGGTAGTACTTCTTCTAGGCTGTGGATGAGGAGAGAACCAAAACACAATTTGTAATAACAAGACAAATTATTTTATTACTGGGTTTTTTTTGAGCTGGAAGTGTTACTAATTTCAGAACATGTTGTTAAATCTTTTACACTGCTCTTACAAAACCACCACAAGATCTTTTGAGCTTTGCAGTATTTAGGGCGTATGTGAGTGTAGAACATCTGCATTGATCTTGGTTGTGGTTCTGAATATGGCTAAGGAAATGGTAGTAAGGCCCAAAACATGTAACAGAAATGAAGTATTTGAATGTGGCAGTTTATTCTCTTTATGTAACAGTAAATGAAAAATAAATTGATAAGGTTCTTGTGGAAAACTGACATGGGGATGCTTTTGTCTAAGGTTAAGTAAAATAAAATGAGGTAAAATAATTTGTGTTTTTTCATGGCTGAAAAATTTCAGTTTTTTCTGTAAACTGATGGTTAGTCTGTTACTGCTCTGGACCTCAGCTGATAAAGATAACAGTGCTTGTCATTCATACAGCTTCCTTATGTCAATAATGTGTAGTGCATTTATCTTGTTACTAATGTGCTTAGTGTATTAAAAAATGTGAGTGTTTTTTGCTGTGTGCTTAATGGCTAGTTTCAGAACCTTCTTTCTGTGTCATGGCATGTTATTTAAGTCAGAACTTACAGTTCTGATTTACTGCCTTATTTTTTTTAATTTAAGTGTGCCTGCTTAATGATGTTGTACAACCAATGAGGTTTTATGGGTTACAGACTAGACTAATTTTGACTCTAATTCTCTAGATACAGTGACTTTTGCAAAATGTTTCTATTGAGACAGAATCTGAGATTCAGGTGATAAACCTGCTGCTAAGATGGAGAGGTGTTAACCTCTTGCACTTTAAATAGTCAAAAGAACAGAGCTGCTCAGCAGATGGACAGATGTCATAGAAGAGTTTTTCCAGGGAAAATTTACTGTATCTAAAGTTCTGAGGAAACAAGCAAAGAGGGATTTCATTTTTCACCTTTGTGTCACTTAAAACTGTCATTAATCATCAAAGAAAGCTAAACTGACACAAGAGTGTGTTTATGTTTCCCCCCTCTTTTATTGGGGTGTTTTGGTTTTAGGCTGTTAGCAGTTAGTAGTATCAGCAGCATCTCTACTCAGTTCTCTCCTCATCTGAGGTATCAAGGTATTTTTGTGTTCTCCAAAAAATATGAAAAGGGAAGAACTTCCTGTGTTCTCTTTGATGCTCAGGATGCTGGATAAGGTGATGTTGTTTATCCCCAGCTAAACAAATAGGACTGTGAATGAAAAGGAGGGATGAAATTGATTTTGGGGAAACAGTACTTAGCTTCAGATTTTTAAAGTATTCAACAGAATCAAGTGACCCACACATAGAAAGTTTAGAGTTTTAGGCTTTTTATAAAAAACAGTTATGAGCTCCAGATAGAATACGCGAGTATACAAGAGTCTTTTGACGTCATTTTAGCGGACTGTAGCGAGCCAAATGCATCACAGGTGGCAAACACTTGCAAGGAAGTTAATAACTACTGTTACTAGTTAAAAGCCAGATTGTACAGACATATAAACTTGTGACTATTTTTATTCAAGAGAATACCTGACTGTATTAATGCTCAGCTGTATACTGATCCAGAGGCTATTAGTAATATGAGGAAAATAACACTGGTGCTCATGTACTGAGAGAATCTGCTCCCGTAGGTCTAATTCTTAATACCTACCTAATTCTTAATACCTAATGGCTATCTCTTGTAATGATAACAATTATCACTGTCTAAAAATGTTTAGAAAAAAGAAAGAGATGCATTTTGGGTTTATATTGTCATTCTCAGAAAATTAATTTTAAACATTTAGAAGCATGTGCGTACATTTCAGGATTTCTTTTAGAGCTTAAGAGAACATGCTTGTTAAATACATGTTTTTAGCTTAAGTGAGGGCAAAACCCCCAGGTTTTGCATCTCTTAGAGATAAGTATAGTAAGAATAAAAAATTTTCAGTTCTGAAAAGGCTTATGTGCCCAAATACAGCAAAAGACATTGAACAGTCAGCCCATGATTACTACTGAAAGGAGTTTCCTTCACTCCAAATTGTGGTTTTGTTTTGTTCTGTTTTTTGGGGTTTTTTTGGTTTTTTGTTTGTTTGTTTGTTTGGGGTTTTTTGTTGTTGTTGGTTTTTGTGGTTTTTTGTTTGTTTGGCTTTTGTTTTGTTTTTAATTATTATTGTTATTTATATTTATCTTACTCTGGATTTATCTTACTCTGGAGCTGTTTGAAGCATTCTTCTCATTATGCTCCCTTTTCTGTGCTGTGAAGGTGTGTTCATGGCTACTTTTCTGAATTTGTTGCATTGTCTGCATGCAAGGAGACTCCAGGAATGGCTCTGTTAGAGCACAGGCAGTTCCAGCTCCTCGGTTCCATGGTCAAGCGTGGGTCACAGCCCGCAACCACCATTGCTCGAGAAAGTCAGTGATGATTAACAGATCTTCTAAAGGCTTTACTGTAACGTCATCTCTTGCTTACAATGCATCCACCCACATGGCAAGGAGACTTATTCAAGATAATACTGATAATTAATTTCTAACATAATGCTGTACTGCACTTACTTGGAACAACAAAGTGCATTTTCTGACTATGATTACAATTTCCTTTCTGCTTTTTCAGCATTCTTTCGGTAGATAAAGCATATTAAAATTTCCAGCCTTGCAACAATTCAGATAGTATTGGTTTCCATTCTCTTAATTTTGGCATCACTTTTTGGCACTTTTTTTAATGATTGTTTAGAGCAAAGTGGGCCATCTTTCCAGTTTCCAGAAGGGTAGACCTTTATATGTAAACACTTTTCTTAGTTTAAATTAATTCTTCAGGCTTTGCATATTGATCAACAGCAGTCTTTTTGGATTATATAAAGCAGACCAGAAGAATCATCAGCAGATTGATGTCATTTTGCATAATTTCTCTTGGCTGTCTTACAACTGTTTTTCATCTACAAGTTTGTGTCCTCTCTGGCTCCCTTGACAACTTTGAAGTCCCAATTCCCCTAAAGAATGTAAAAGAAATTAGCAGCCCTTTAATTCACTATTGGCATATCAACACTGCTTTAATGCTTAACATGAAATCAAGCCTCTCTCAGAATTCCTTCACTTCCCAATCCAAGTCTGCTGATGATACTTCAAGTTTTGATTAGTATTTTTGCTCAGGAATGGAATTCCAGTCTGTCAATTTGGATAGTTAACAGTAACTTCAAGTTTTGAAGCTGTGTCAGGAAACTTCCCTTACCAGTCAATTTCTACTTAATAATGAAAGACTTGAGCAATTTTTTTTTATTTGGAAAGACTGTGTCACCAGTATTGGCATGTAACTAGCTGGCTATTTCCTTTATAAAATTGGTTTCCTTATGACCTGTCCATGCTGTCAGATGGACATCTGTTTTAATTTTACTTAAAAAGGTAGGTATATTTGAGCCCCCATTTTGAAAAATTTCATATTCTGTGACACTTTCCCCTCCCATCCAGTCTCCCTCATCGAGCTTTTAAGTAATTTTAAAAATTAGTTTTCCATACTGAAGTATTCTTAGCTGGGTATCCCACATTTTGCTTTCAGACTCTGACAAATGGCCAAACTGAATGAGTGAATTCATGCTGCAGGATTAGGCAGGGGAGGCTTGCTGTTGGGTCAAGTATGCTTTTCTTCTCCTTTGCCATTTAGAACCAGTCTAAGTATTAACTCACCATTCAGAATCCACCATCTGCTAGTTACGATTTTCACCTAATTTTAGCCTGTGCCCAGAGAGCTTTTGTTTGGTCTATGGCCTTGCATGGCACTTCTGTCATGTATTTTGAACTTCAGGAATGATTCCAGGTTGTGAAAAATGCCTGCAAGCTTCTGCTAGTTAGCATCACAGAGAGACTCTCAGATCTATAGGATGCAACAAGAATAGGTATCAATGACTTTCCATGAAACTGGATTGATGTATTTTCTGTTTCAAATGTTTCTGGTAGCTTGTACCTATCAAGTTGCACTTGGAAGTTAGGAACTTTCTCCTTGTTTTTCCTTGTTGCTATTGAAAAACAAATTTGGGAGCCTGGAGGTCAAGAGACAGAAAATTTGTCAGAACTGGTCTGATGAAAACTGGCACTCTGGTTGCCTGAGCACATTACAGAAGAACTGGCTGTGATCTTGACAGCTAACTAGGACTATGAACATAACCTGCCCTGGAAAAAAACCCTGATCCAAGTTGCCTGGAAGTTTTTCTTCTTACAGAGGAGCTAATGGAAAAGGTTTTTTCCTATGTTGGACGATCTTTTTCTGCTTTTTAACCCTGACCAACCATGATTAATCCCATACATCCTCTGGAGCGTTCATAAAAGCTCTGCATATATTGATAAATAATTACTTCCTTAAAGGTGTCAGTAGTGTGTTCTCTTGCACTGGCTGAACGTCTAACAGGCTGTTTCATTTTTCTGTTGTTCCATTTCATGTTCCAAAGGAACTTTTTCTTATTTTGTTGCTGCTGTGTACACCATAAAGCAAGCAGCCATGATATGATTATGCAATTAAGTGTGCATCTTTCCACAAAATAAGATTCATCTGCAAAGAGTTCACATCTACAACCACAAAAGTCTGTCCTTTCCTGTACTGGAACAATGAAAGAAATGAGGCACCTACAAGAATTGAGCAGTTAGAATCAAGTTTCAGTGTTTGAGGCATTGTCTGGAACTACTTGTTATATAGGGAAGGTGCCGACTGGACCTTTTGTTTATGAACAAAGAGGGTTGATGGATGATGTGATGGTTGGAGGCCTCAGCAATTACAAAATTATTAGCTTTTGATTTTTGGAGACTTAAGGAGGGGACTCAGCAGAACTGCCACCTTGGACTTCTGGAAGGGAGAATTTGGCATGTTTAGGGGATTGGTTGACGGAGTCCTTTGGGAAGCAGCCCTGAAGGGCAAAGGAGTCCAGGAAGGCTGGACTTCTACTTCAAGAAGGAATTCTCAAAGGGGCAGAAGCAGTTCAAAGCAGCAGAAGATGAGCCAGTGGGGAAGATGATCAGCCTAGCTGAACAGAGAACTTTGGCTGGAACTCAGGAAAGAAGAGTTTATGACCTTTGGAAGAAGGGGCAGGAAACTCAGGAGGACTACAAGGATGCCTTAAGGTTAGGCAAGGAGAAAATCAGAAGGGCCAAAAAACACAAGTAAAATTTAATCTGGCTACTGCCATAAAACCAAAAATATTTGTATAAATACTTCAACAAGAAAAGGGCGAAGGAGAATCTCCAGCCTTTATTGGGGTAAAGGGGAAATGTGGTGACAAAGGGTGAGGAAAAGGCTGGTGTACTTCATGCTTTCTTTGCCTTAGTCTCAGAGTACCCAGCCCCTTGAGCTGGAAGACAGGGATGAGGAGCAGAATATAGCCTCAGTTGTATGAGGTTCAACCCAGCCAAGTACCAGGTCCTGTGTTTGGGTCACAGCAACCCCATACAGCACTACAGGCTTGGGGAAGAGTGGCTGGAAAACTGCATTACAGAAAAGGATCTGGAGGTGTTGATCAACAGCTGCTGAACATGAGCCAGTGTGTGCCCAGGTGGCCAAGAAGGCCAATGGCATCCTGGCCTGGATCAGCAATAGTGTGGCCAGCAGGACCAGGGCAGGGATTGTCCCCCTGTACTCAGCACTGGTGAGGCCACATCCCAAATCCTTTGTTCAGTTTTGGGCCCCTCATTTCAAGAAAGACATTGAGGTGCTGGAGCATGTCCAGAGAAGGGCAATGGAGCTGGTGAAGAGTCTGGAGTACAAATCCTGTGAGGAGCAACTGAGGGACCTGGGATTGTTTAGCCTGGAGAAAAGAAGGCTCATGGGAGACTCTTATTGCTCCCTACCTTAAGGGAGGTTATAGCCAAATGGGGGTCTGTCTTTTCTCTGAAGTAACCAGCAATAGGACAAGAGGAAATTGCCTCAAGTTGCACTGGGGGAGGTTTAGAATGGATACTAGAAAACATTTTTTCATGGAAAGGGTTGCTAAGCATTGAACCATGGTCCAGAGGGAAAGTGTTGAGTCACCATCCCTGGAGATGCTTAGAAGATGTGTATATGTGGCACTTGGGGACATGGTTTAGTGGTGGACTTGGCGGTGCTGGGTTGACAGTTGGACTCAATGATCTTGGAGGTCTTTTCCAGCCTAAATGATTCTGTGATTCTACATGGTCATCCTTGTTCTTTAGCATAAGTTTTACTGCAAAGTTTTCATGGGCATTTATTGACTATCTCCAAATTTGTCACTTCCCTACCACAAAAGTAAATCTAAAGGAGTGGGTTACAAGATCATTTCTTAATGTGTTGTTTTGAAAATTCCTAGGAAAATGCCTAGAAACAATACTATATGGAAGAATAACTTTTATATAAAGGATCTTTTTTAAGACCTAAAGGTTTTACAAATCGCCTTTTCTTTATTTAGATCAGGAGGATTTCCTAGGGCGATACAAAGCCGTCTTTAAGACTGCATGTGAAGATCCTTGGCGTATGTCACCAAGAATTTCTCTGCATTCCTTGAGAGAATTCCTTGTCTGTGTGCACCTCAAGCTGTATTCCTCAAACAATCCATGGACAGCATATGTATACGCTGAAAAAACTCTTCACACCAATCTCTCTGCAAATAAGTTTGATCTTGGACTTACAGGAGATCATGGGAAATTGAAGATATGGTTGTTCAGAAAACAAATAAGCACATCAATAAGACTTCGTAAAAACACTTGGAACCAAATATGTATCCAGTGGAAAAGTGACAACGAGGAGTTGAAGGTATTCATAAATGGATCAGAAAAATTGCACAAGGAACTAAATGGGAAAGATTCTTTGCCTGCAAAAGGCGAGTTCTTACTTGGCTGTTCAAAGCTGCAAGGTACAGGTGCAGCACCTCGCCAGGGTATGACTGGGGAGCTGTACCTGTTCAGAATGTGGGACAAGGCAAATATAACACAATCTAAGGACTGCCAGGATAGTGGTGTTATACGCTGGAGAAAGGAGGATTGGATCTATAACACGACAGTAGAGGATAACTCTTTGCAATGTGGTAAGTACCCCTGCACTGCTTTTGAAATAGTAATTCAGTCAAAAGTTGATCTAAGTGTGTCTAGCATTTCTCTTCCAGATTTTACAAAGTCTCAGTCTATTAATAATTTCTAAAATCAAAATCAAATTCTTGATGAGGTCATATGAGGACGTGCTGCTTTCGCTAGTTTTTATCCAAAGGAAAAAGTATAGCATCAGTCCTTTAAAGACTTTCAACTTGCTTCAACTTTTCTGTCTATCAACCATTTGTGTAATATGAGAGCATGATGCATGCAGCTAAAACTCCTTGGAGTACTGGGGCATGTATCGATTTCATCTTAAAATAATTAATTTACACATTTTCTGTTCAGGGAATAAATACAGAGGAAAGCATTGCTGGTTCTCATTCTACTCATTTGCTGGGACAAAACTTCAATGAGGGCAACATTTCAGTGCTTCAACTGGCACATTACACCATCTTCAGCTGGTAGGGTCTATATCTGCAAAAAATTATAGGAGGATCCAATTTCTTTATCAGTATCAGTAATGTCTCCTTTATTAAAATGACCAAATGGTTCTCACACATTTCTCAAATTTTCCTTCTTCCCTGAAAAAGAACTGTAAAATCCTTTGAATCAAACCAATCCAAGATTTTATTTTCAGAGAAACTGAATTCAAGCAAGAGAATAATCCTATTTTTAACTTTTGCTATCATATCTGTTGGTAAAAACCACAAACTTGAATCAAGCTTTGATGGAATACAATTTATAAATCATAGGAAATTATATTATCCCCTCCCAAGAGATTTTAATGTGACTAAGTCGATTATTGTTTCCTAGAATTTTTATACAGCATCAGTGATTCAGTTTAATGTGGCAACAGTCTTAATCTTCATCATCTTTATCCTTAAAAAATGTACCTATTTATTTCATGCAGATTCAAAAAAATATATTTTATCTATGTAATTTATAACCACTGCCTGATTCAAAGTGTCTTAGTAAGGACAGTAAAATAAGGTGACCAGATTTCTTTTTCTGGGAGAGAAGCAAATCTGTCCAACAGACCAGGACTCGTGGAGAATGCTGCTAGCAGTGGTTTGTAATGAATGAAATGCCTTTGCTAGCCTTGATGCTGTAGTTGGGAGCACAGCTTCTTTGTTGGGTTGTGTGACTTGGGAAAGGAGCTGAAGAAAGGATTTCTTTCTTTTACTTATGTCTGATGGCTGTGCTTGAAGGAACACAGTCCTAAGGCTGAAAGGAGGAACATTCTACCAGACATAGAAAGGAAGTCTGAGAGAGGTATGTCTGTCTGGCTGAAAGGAGGAACATTCTACCAGACATAGAAAGGAAGTCTGAAAGAGGTATGTCTGTCTGGACAGTGGGGAAAATCTCAGTCAGAGTGGAGCATCTGATTGTCTTTTACTGATGCACAGAAGGGACAAACTCCTTGTTTTCTGTTCCAGCAATTTCTGCCCTGACTATTGAGCATCCTTGACCATCAAGGACAGCTTGATCAGGCATTGCCCATCTCCATCCCTAATTGATAAATGATTTTAGAACTCATGATTTAGTGGTTTGTGGAATCCTTTGTCTACCTGCAAGAACTCTTCTAGTGATTATGTAAGATGCATGGTGTCCAAAGCTTTGTTGCTTAGCCAGATTCAATAACTATGCTGACAGGAGTTTGTTTCAGCATAGAAATCATCTCTACTGCCAGATGTAAGTTATCTCCTCTGGATAACTTGGACATTAACAGCTTTTCAAAGAGAAGCTTGCTGGAATTTTTTTACAGTTTATTTGCCTCCCTTCAATAATAGATGCATTTTAGCTGATTACACCCCCAAGTCATCCTATGAAAAACATATATTCAGCAAATGCCAGTCAATAGATAACAAAGCTTTTATGGTAGAAATATCTAACAGTCTGTGTCAGATGATTTTAATTGATGCTGCTACTACTCTTGCAATCTGATTTCTTTCAGTAAGTTCCTCCAAACACCTGTGTAAAAATTACTTGATTTGAGAAACTTCTCTGTTTTGTGTTAAAGCAGAAGGACTTTGAGTAGTAAGTCTGCAGAAGGATCTAATTTTACATCTGCAATGAACGTAAGTGGCAAAGGGCTGAAGTTTAGGAAAGTCCTCTGTAGGCACGGAAGGTCAAAAGGAAGTGGTGCGTTACAGTCATAATTGTGCCGCAGGACAAGTTTCACAAATTCTTTTTGTGACCTGGTTGGCATTTTGTGCCTACATGAAACAATTATTTGTAAAATGTTCTGTCAAAGGCTACTGTGATTTCCGTGATTTCTTCTTTGCTTAACCACTCAAAGCCTTTGTGCAGTGTTAGCCATTGTCTAATTGGTGTCTCATCAGCAGTGACCCATTCCATTAATAAGTCTAGATTTACTTAGCATCAATTTTCCAGCCTTTGTTTTTGTTGACTCTTCTGATTCTTTTACTTTAGGTTTTATGATTTATTTGTGTGAAATTTTTCAAATTACCAAAAATTTATTAATTTTTTTTAACCATTTGAGGTCTAATAAGGATCAAAATCCTGATTGTGGTAAGATTCACACACATGCTTAGCAGTTAAAAGTATGCTTAACTTTAACCGAGTAGCTGACTGCCCAGAAGTGGCTGGGATTACCTTTGCAGTAGCTACATATTTTATGCATCTGAAGATTTGCAAGAAAGGACATATCTGACTACTTCCCACTTTGTGATGAGCCTGATCACATTTTTTGGACTAATGGTTCTCAATAGTGAACTTTTATATCTGAGTTCAAGATGAGATTCTGGCTCCTTCCAGTGAGAGTCTTCTGGTTGTCCTGCTTGGTGTGGCCTCTGCACGCTGAGCAGGTGTAAGTGCTGCAGGCGGGGCCAGAGAGGGAAGGAGGTCATGCACTTGGTGCGTCACTGGCCTTCCACATACATTCTTCATGTTCCTTTGATAATTCCCCTCTTGCTAAGAGTGAGAAGTAGCATAACAGCTGTGATATAGAGAGAAGAGTGCAGGTTGAATGTCTCTCACTTTACAGATCACCTCCTGGTATTTAAAAATGCCTAAGTGAAGAAAGATGTGCTTACTATTCCATATTCTAACCTTGGAAAATTTTATATTGTTCCTTGATGAATGATTCCTCTCTAGCTACATACTTTAATGTGGACAATATGAATGATATCACTCTGTGTAATCCAAGAAAAAAATCTACTAAGTAATCTAAAGTTTGGGGTAATTTAAGAGAACAAAACACAAACACACAAGAAAATAAATGAGTTTGAAGTGCTAAATCCTTGAAAATAAATTCTAATCATCTGTAAGTACCAGCTCTTCTGTTGTCATTTTTACATATGATATTTTTAAGTTGCCTTTAATAATAACTTCACAGTGAAATGCACTGTTTAAACATTAATCATTTCAGTTATGCATTAAACAGTAACTTTCTTAATCCAAATACAAATATCCAAACTGTTACACTGTGCGTTAATGCAAGGAGCACGGGTATGATGGGCTATCTTTAACAAATTTCAATGAATAAATAAAATAAAATAAATGCAGTTATGATGGCACATAACTGTAAATAGTATCACTGCTGTCTCATTTGTGATATTGGTGCTGTAACTTTTAGCCTGTTACTTTTGGTTGCTTTTTATCCTAATTAAAATTCAGTGGGTATATTGTGGCATTTTTGATTTCTCTAAACTGTCCAAACCTCAAGATTAAGATGTTGCCTTCTCTTTTTCACATACTCTTTTGACTTTCAACATTGCTGAGCCTGCTACTGGTGTTGCTGGAGGGGGTTTCCACACTTCTGGGTTAAGAGCAATTTAATGCTGATGGGAGAAATGGGAAGTGACCAGTGCCCTGCCCACTGTGACTATTTTGCTTCTGCATTCTCAAGGAAGAGAAAAACTTCAGTTTGGGCTTTTGTTCTAGTTTGCAGATATGGACAGTGGAAGGTAGGTATTAGGCTCATGTAGTCCCATTTAAAGATTTCCCAGCTGTGTGCCCATCTGATGACAGGATCCCCTTTCCTGGAAGGGAGGGTGGAGTGTCAAGACTACACCCTTAGGGAAGAAGTGGAAATGCAGCTGTTCCCCATCCACTCATCCAGTCTGCATCCCAGTCTGTTGGGTACCAAACCTTGGACTGTATTATCATGTTTACTGAGTGGATCATGAAAGCAGAAGATGAAAAAGCAAATTATTTGCCCCAATGCCACTTTTTCCCCCCTAGAACTGTAAGGACAGAATACTAAAGAAACCTTGAAGGAAACCTAGAAGCTCTTGAAGGAAATGTGATAGGAAAAAATACCTAACTCTGGAGTGCCTTTTTGATGAGTCATGTGCCACTTTTCTTTGTACCTATTAACAGAATGCATGTTTGACCTTCCCTTTCTTTGCTCTCATTCCCTCCCTCTCCTGTGATACCAAACAAAGTGGCTTTTTGGAAATCAGCCTTTCAGAGAAGCGGTAATTTGATTCACCTCAGTATCTAATGTACAGGTTTCCACAAACAGATAAAAGCTTTATTTATAACCTAATTTCTTACCAGCAGTAAAACATCAAAGCTGAGTTAAAAATACGGAGCCTAAATTTTCTGTTAAGGATTCCAAAATGAACTGGCCCAAGTGACTGAGCCTGATGTGAACAAGTTCTGGCATTTGTTTCTGTCTAGTGGCCAGTGATAATTCATCCTTTCTTCCATGGTGCCCCCTCAGGGGGTCAGAGCAGATACAAGGTGTCATGAGGGACACCAAGACATAAAACTAAGACTGCACTTAAGTTTTATCCTATGAACTTATATCTGATGTGCCTCAAAATCTACCTTAAATAGAAAGTCAAGATAGGCTAATGTTTCCAGTGTGCAGCTAACTAACAACTGTAAACTTGCGGAGGATTTTTATGTGTTATTTTATTAATGCCTTCTGTGACAGAATGGTTCATTTGGCAGAACATTTATTCAGCTGAAAGACTTGTCAAATGTTAAAGGGACCCAATCTCTTAGTGGAAAATATGGATTTAATTTGAATAGGAGAATTGAATGTCATATTTTCAGTGCCTGTTTCTGCAAATAATTGGGTTTTAGAACAGCACCATTTTGAAATTTTGCTGTTTGAGCTACTCAGTTTTGTTCATGAGCAAGTCCTGTAAAATGCATTAGTGCTGGGCATCTTCATTTCTCTGCAAACAGAGTGCAGTGGCTGCTGCACAGTTCTGGTAACTGCTGTAACAAACAGGTTAACTGGTGCCTGTAAAAATGTCTAGCAGAGGATTTGTATAGACTTAGAAATTGCAATGTGAAATTGACACTTTAAGTCTTAAGTGCTTGTAACTACATAACCCAGAAAGTGATGCGAGATATCTACTTGGAATTAAAAGATTGGCTTTGGCCTTTGTGGTGGAAATTCTTCATGCAAATCAATTCCGCTGACTGACTCAGTTGAATTTTTGGTGAAAAAGCTTTCAGCACTGTAAGTGTGCTGTAATTTCTTATTTAGAAAATCTGGTATTTATAAATTTCCTTGTATTTTTATTTTTATATGTAAGTCAAAACTGATCTTAGCAGCAATATACAGTCGTGGTTGTCTCATGTCATTCTGTGGTGACAGCCAAGTACTGTGGCTTCAGGAGACCAAATTACATAGCCACCAAGGTGTCCCTTGGGATTCTTCCATTTGCTGTTATCTGTTTGTGAGAGGTGAACATAGTCAAGGCTACCTGTACTTTGAACAAAGAGCCTGGGTACTAATACAAACTGTTTTCATTTTTGGCATGCTTTTCAATTAATATAAGTAAAATTTTAGTCACTTCTTTCCGTAAATCTCTCCTCTAGGCCCTACACATATAAGTCCAAGAATGTATGCTTCTCTGCCAGGAATGCTGCTGTGCTTCTACAGATGGGCAGGGCTCTTGCTGCTCCTCAGCATTCAGTGCCTGTTCGGTGTCTGGAGCTGACTGGGAAGCAGCTGCCCTTGCATTCTCTCCCATGTTTCCTGAGAGGGAGGCCAGCTGGCACAGCCCTTCACTCTGCCCCTCCTCACCTGTGGCACAGGCTGGGCAGGAGGAGTGTCCATGGGGAGACTCGAGTTCACTAAATTTCAGACCCTTTCTCCTCCAAAGAAAGTCCAATAGTTGCTTGCCCAGTCTCAGGCTTGCTGAAAGGATGCTTTCTGCAAAGGTTTAAAGGAGATCATGAAGTGTTAGGTAAAACAGCGTTAGTCAGCAGCAGCACTGTTCCCCTGAGACAGGCGGACAGGAAACTGCTGCCAGTACTGTCGCTCTTGCACCAAACTGTTATCAGCAGCCAGGTTCCAGCTGCTTCTCACTTCTCCACACTGGAAAAACTGAACTGCTTCTCACAGACTGGGTTGCCCAAAGACAGGTGAATCAGAAATGGTGTTGCATTTCCAAAAAATTTAAGAAAGGGTATACTGCTCATAAGATAGATTGATGGTAGATTGAAGAAAAGGACCTTTTTTAATGATCACACTTGGATATAGAACACTGTACACTTTCATGCTTTAAGGGCTGTGTCCTGTGCCTGAGCTACTGAGCAAATTATATACTTTGAGTGAAAGTGCTTTTGCTGTAGGCACCAGAACCATGTGTCCCATCTTGATCACTGTGTTACAAAGCCTCCTTCTGCCTTTCTTTCCCTTTCACTGAATTCATTTTTCAATTCTGCTTTGCTTGGTGAAACAGCTTCAGCAGGACATGTGGAGACCATTCCATCCTAAAAGATCCAGTAGCCTGAGAATTAAAAGCTGTCATGCTAAGGAATGCTGTAAGCACAAGGCTATTTTTTCAGACAGGGCCAGGTACTGGTCTCTCTCAGAGCTACATCAGCTTGCACACCTAACCTTAAGTACTGTTAGTAGGTTTAGTCTCCTGCCAGTCTGGAGCTGCTGAAGTTACACTGCTTCCCATTGTCAGATGAAGTCAGTGGGAAATGAAGGTTGCCACAATTTTTGCAGCTGTGGTGAGAGCTGCTAAGCCAGTTTCATACCTGTGGAACACAGATGGGATTCCCAGGTCATGGTTTAGCTTGCTGTTTGTGTTGGAACAATACAAAGTGATATGGAGACAGTAAAGGACTTGCTGCTTTTGTTTCTAATGATGCATGTTAGTAACAGAATCGGTGCTTATCTCATTTAATCAAGTTGCCTTTTCCCTCAAAAAGAAACCAAACATTTCTTGTGGGGGCCTATTCTATCTACCTTGCAACAAAAGCAATAAGTAACACTGTCTATTTAATTACTGTTTGAATCTTTAAAAGTGTTTTCTATTAGGGAAAAGAGAGCAAAGTATTATTACAATGTGTAATCCTTTGTTTTGGAACAGGATATGATAGTTATATTGATTTGGTGATCCCAAACTAACAGTGTTGCAAATAAAATCCATAGAGCAAATAAATGGAAGTTTCATATATGTAAGGATTTTCATGCTCTTATCAATTGTAAACAACCTAAGGGCAATAAATTTTCTGTTAGCTTGTAACTAACACATCTTGAGTTACTTTACTTTCATTTTTACATGCCAACTTTAGGGATATTTTGGATTGAACTCTAATCCTTCTCCAAATAAATCTATTCACTTTTTTTTTCTTGTTCTTAACAAAGGAGGAGGGTTAACAAATAAATTATATATGAGTCTTTCCTCCTTCCTCCTTTCTGTATGCTAAGGTGATTCTGATTAAAGACTTGGTTAATGAACTTAAAGCTGGACCTTGATAAGTCCATACTCAAGCCTTGACAAGTCTCATACTCATGGATAATTTCTGGCAACTGTAGGCATATGACTGTTGTGCTGTAAGAGAAGGCATGGTTAGACTGGTGTCCATAAAAAAAGTGCCTCTCAGATGATGCATGCCATCATCAGTTGCTGCATTTGCCAGCTCCATGTTCATGGCTTGTGTTTAGCTTGTTTTACTCCCTGTGCTGCTAGATGTGCTATTAAAAGCATTTGGCATTTTTACAGTTCACTGTCTTTTTACTAACTTACAAAATCAAATATGTTAATGAACAATTTTTGTACCTACCTCAGGGTACTACTTATATTCTCAAAAATTCACAAGGTGGTTGAAGGGATGTGGAAGATGCAAAAGCACCTTGTATACAGCAAGACTGTCTCCACTGACTCCACAAGAGTTTATGAGAAAGATCTTAAAGTTAGATTCCCTGTACAGATTTTATTTTTTAAATGGGTGGAAGAAGCAGTGTGGTGGTGTTTGTTCTGAGGCTGCGTATTCAGGTGGGTTCCTTTTGAGAATTTAATTTCCTTCAGAGCTTTTTTTGGAGATAAGGGCTTTTGCAGTGATTAAGATGGGACTCATAACAGGTACTTTTGGAGATAGAATTTACTAACTTTTAGAGATAGAATTTACTTTCTGTGGTAGGAAAATCAGATAGCCCACCTGTGGAAGGATGCTTCCTTCTCTAACCAGAAGTTCAGTCAATTATCTTTATTCACCCCATTCTACCTGAAAAAGTTATTTACTCTTTGAACAATACAGAATAGTTTTATCTGACTACTGCTTCAGTTCTGCATATTAAACTTGGTATTGTCATGGTGTTGTTTAAGGGTCTTCCCCAAGCCTACAGTAGGTGCTAAGAAAATAATTTTATAGAATCTGTAAATTGTAATCACTTTACAATGTTAAAGTAACAGCACTTGTACATAAGAGCTCTAGAACACTTACCTTACAGGAATATGTGAATATGTATTTTATCTGGACTTACTATATAGTGAGAAGTCCTAGTTTTCTTGAAAAATTACTGTAAAAATTAGGGTTATATCCAGATTTTCATGAGCTATCAAGTTCACACAGTTCTAGTTATGAAAAATAGCAATTTTACTTCTCTGTAGGCAGAATCCTAGTTGTCTCAAAAGAGATGTTTGATGTAACTTTATCTTTACTGAAGGAGTTTAAATTCAGTAGGCTGATATGTATAAAGGTGTGAATTTTTACTTACGCTTTAACTTAATTGGTATGTATTATTTTACTAAGAATTTTGGTTCTCTGTTTCTTTCTTCTGTGTAAGAAAATTTCTACCCAGGATGTAAATTAACTACAACTAAGTTTCATGGAAAACTCCTAAAAAATTGTAGTGCAATTAATTCAACTTCCATGTATTCATCCTGCCATGTTTTAGAGTTTCTGCTTTTAGCTTCATGCACTGTATAACATTCAACAAAAATGAACTGACTTTTTTCATCCTGTCAAGCTCTCATGTTGTCTCTGACTTCAGATCATTGGTCCCAGTATCCCAGCATTGGGGTAGCCAGGCAGCAATCTGCTTACCTGGCTGGCAGCTGTCTGCTTTGTGCATCTCACACCTTGCTCAGGAATAGGGACTGGTTAATTTCTATCTCATTTATGCTTTCTGTCATTTCCTTCTCCTGTTCTTATGGCTGTCCTACTGCAGAACAGGCTGCCTCTTCTGAGTTGACTTCCTACATCACCTCCAGAGGATCTTCTTCCTCCCTCCCTAACTGGGTCAACCTCCACTTCCATAGCTCCCCCCTTGACTGTTATGGTTAGGGCTGTATCTCTGATTCCGCTGCAGCATCCATTTGTTTTTCCTTAGATCCAGAGATCCTATTGCCCCTTCCAGGGTGTGGGACACGGGCCTGGTAGGTGTATGCCAGGACCCAACACGGTGCCAAAAGTCCCTGTCTTTGGTGTAAGCAAGACATCCTTCCTGCAAGTGGTCTGCCTTCTCACCAGGATTCCTTGGCTGTTTGGGTGTAAACTCCTATGCCATCAGAGGTGAATACTGCTCTAGGCACCTGCCCAAATTCTCCTGCATACCTTGCTCCCTAGGAATTTGTACCCTTGGGGCACTTTCCTGTGTGTCATCTCCAAGTGATTTGTTACTGGAGGTCCCCGGAGATTTGAACTTGCATGACTGGATTCAGAGTTTGAGGATGGTTGTGTAGACTGCAGGGGCGAGTGGACCACCACTGACCACTGATGGAAGAAGGAAGGTGTCAGTATCTGAGGGCATTAGCAGTGGTGGAGGTAATCTACAGCAACCTGGACAGCAGCAATGACTCCAAGGATCTGGGGGGTGCCCATTGCACGTGGGCTGTGTGGCACAGTTTAGTGCCCACCACTGTGATGGCAGTGATGGACTGGCCAGATATCAAGGCATTACCTGTGGAGAAACTGTCCCACCTACTCCTGCAAGTTGGAGAGAACCTCTCTCTTGTCTGCTACCCTTGGGCTTGAATCCTGATTGTGCTTAGTGTCCCAGCAGGTTCAGTGACTTGAGAAGGGTTTTTCTTCCTCCTTGCCCAGACAGGGTCTCACCTATTAAAGGTGCTGAAATAAGTAACAGTGCTTTAAGTATAGGTGATGCTGTGTTGCTACTTCTTTTTCAAGGTCCAGAATGGTGTTTTGAGCGGTGACAGGCTGCAGGGAACATTTGGAGCTGTCTGCCACTTTTCCTCCACCACAGGAAGCACATAGCACTTGCCTTGGTGGCAGGTTCCCTGCAGTGGTGTGATTTAATTGATCTGCTGGGCCTCCTCACTTATAGCTCAGCCACCACCTTTATTCCAGGGAGGCTTTAGTCACTTGGCTCACTTGATGACATCATGTTTCACATTCGTGAGTGTGATGGCTTCAACTGTCAGATCTGGATCTGACAAGAGTTGATGGATCAAGGGCCCATCTGTGTATTGCATCTCTCCCTGGGTGTTTGGTGTCCCTGGGGACATGTTTGGTGTCATGTCACCTTTTCATCCCAGCCCACATCCACCTGAGCTCCTTTCTGGCAGCCTGATTTTTCACTGTTTAGATGTTCTTTGGTGGTGCAGCTCTTGGACACAAGAGTATTATATCATGTGCATTCACATCATGATGTTACATGTTCCATTTTTAGCTGATGCTATTTTAGTCCTCTTCATCTTCACTCAAGCAAATGTGCTCAATAGGTTTCTGAAGACACTGTTAATGGAAGAGAAGTGGCAAAGCTCATGGCCTAATCTGTATCTTCCATAAGTATAAAAAGTTGAACTGAGGAAAAAACTGAACTCAAAAGAGTTCAAGTTCCAGCTTTCAAAAAGTCTTGACACATATTTCTCAATGGATGCAAAGTAGTTTTGCAAACCATTTTGAAGTGAGTACCACATCTAAAATTGTTGTGTTTTAAAAGGTGTGTGTATGCATGTGTGCAAATACATATAAAATCTTCTGCTCCTAAAAAAAAAATCTTCTTATTTTGCAGTTGAAACTACTGCTACACTGCCTAGCAGAAAAATAACAGGTATGTTGGGATTCTGTGGGATTTTGCCCCATTTTTCTTCTGTTTTAGAAAGTGTACAGTAAGATTGCTGCTGCTGCTACTTTTTAATTCTTGGAGATAGTTAAGCATATGCAAACACTAGGAAATTAATATTCCATATCATCCTTATGTCTTATTAGCTAATTTTGTGGTGCAAATGGCATCAGTAATTTTCCAGAGAAAATGAAAATAAAGTCACTGAGATGATTCTGATTCTCCCTTCATTACAGAAATTGTATTCACATTTATCCTTTGGCAAGAAGATATTACCAGTTTTCAGTAAGGCAAGCAAAATAGTTTTACTGGAGCAATGAATTCACGAGTGTTTAGCATTTCAGAAAAACCTTGTTTACTATTTTGAGTTTAAAAAAATCTGGTTTTCTTCAGGGACTTTTGGTATCTCTGATTTAAGTCTTCTGCAGCAGTAGGAAAAGCTTTAGAGTAAAATTGTGTATTGTAAGTAACATTATAAGATGACTTTTGGCCTTTGAGAGATGTTGAAACACCTTAAATATATTTTTAAATAGTGCTGCATGTTTGCATCCAGCTGTTCTTTAGATTATATTTCTGTGATAACTGTGACCTAGAACTTGACTTGTCTCTGACAGTATCAAAAACCACCCAGTGACTGAAAGGGACAACTTTAAAGTTGCTATGTGAACAAGATATCAAATTTCCTAATTTCTTTTTGATCAAAATACTGACTGTAACAATATAAAAATCTGATAGCTAGTGTTTGCTATATAAATAGTTGGCTGGTTCCTGTTAAAATCAGAGGTTCAAACTTGAAATTATTAAGTTGTTTTTTTTATCACTGCTTTTTGCAGGATAGAAAAGAGAATCCATATGAATGGGATAAATTTTAAGTGGAAAGTCTCATTGTTATTATAAAAAGTCTGAGAATAGTTCTTCATACCCAGCTAGAGCCATCTTGCTGTGTATGTTTGATTCCCATTCCCAGAATTAGCAAAACACTCAGGATAAGCATGTAGCTTTCAGGCTAGAGTGGCACATATCTTGGGTTTTTAACATTATGCAGTTGTGGTTTTGCAGCGTTATACAATTCAAACTGTCCAGTATTTCCCCCAAAAAATTATGGTCTTGCATCAAATTCTATTTGAGTGCATAAAAATTGACACTTTTTTTTTTAACCAGAGATTGTTTCATCTGCCTTTTTTTGACAACCTGGAAGTGTTGTTCTGAAAGAGCAGGTGTTGCCCTCTTCTGGTGAATGCAGTAAACTTTTGATAATATTAGAAAAGCCTGCTGAGGATGATAATGTATGTTTCTGAAACTTCATAATGGTCTCTCTTTTTTTTTTTTTTTTAATCTGATATAAAATTCACAGATTCTGAAGAATCAGCTGCAACAACAATTGTTGGTAAGAAAATCAGGACTTAACTGATTTTTCCAATTTTTGTTATTTCCTCTTAGGTAAATGAAATCTGCTTTTATTTGAGGTAGCGCAGAAAGGTTGTAATGAAATAGAGTTCCAAAATTAAAATATTTTCATTTTAAATGAATTGTTTCATTCTACATTGTAATGAATGTAGAATGAAACAGTGAAGAGTTTGCAGAGATGGCAGAGGAGGAAGACTGTAGTGAGAGCTCCTTTTCATCTCCTCTCACCCTAGCAGGTGGCATTTCATGCAGTGTATTACACTACACACACACAAGAGGCTCTAACAACTTCTGGAACCAGAGGTGATGAGCATCATCTATGAAAGCATTTTAAAAAATTAAGAACGAGACACACAGTAATAACCTGTGTGAAAGCCAGCTGCTTTCTTGCTTAATGTGTACTGACATAGAGTGAGTGCTCTGGATAAAAGAAATAATACAGATGGAAACACATGATCTTGTTATTTTACAGATACAGTCTCTCTTTGGGAATGGTTTGTCTTTAACAACTGCATCATATTCAATATTTGTGTAGTATATACTAGGCCAAGTAATACAGGTGAAACCAGCACTTAGTTTTCACTCTGCTCATATTTTGACTACCTGTTAGTTGCCTCAGAAAATCTCTTCTTCTGTTGTGGATCTCCTCTAGTCCATTAAAAAAAAATCATTAAGTTGTCATATTGAAGTGATATAAAGGAGTCTTCTAGCCACTTTGTATTCCTGTGCTGGCACCTAAAATATTCTTACTGAGCACAGCCCTTTAAATTTTCATCTATTGTCTTAATTTAATTTAATTTTTTTCTCCTTTTGATGCAGCTGGAAAAAGCTTTGCATCATTACTTTATTTTGTTTATCTATGGTTATTGACAAAACCAGCATTTTTGGAGAGACTGTTTGCCAACTCCAGTGAGTCATCTCTGCTTATGAATGTTGTGAGTTCATGCAGGAAAAGGTACTTGAGGTTAAGCAGTTATTGCAGTTGGATATGCAAAAATTCATCTGCATCTTCTGAAAGAATGAAACCAGTAAAAGGAACTTATTTGAGGAAAATTTGATTCCCAGCTGGTTGTATTCAGATACCCAGATTTTTGAAATAACATGAACATTATTTCAATTATTAGTATTGTAATAATGTGAACACTCCTAACAAGCATTGCAGTTGTTCTTAAAATGAAATTTAGGCAAATAATATTCAGTTTCTTTTCAAAATCTTGCAGACTTGATCTTTTTTTCTCAAAAATTCATAGAATACTTTCTTAATACAATTTTTACTTCTTTTATCTTTTTTTCCCCTAGAATTCTCTATTGTTACTTTTATGATCTATCCTATTAATTCTTCAGACAAGATATTATTAATGTTTCTCTTACTTAGACTTTGCTGGATTTAGACTTTTGGGCTTTTCTTGTTTTATTTTTTAATAGATTTTACTGTTCTGAATTCTTCTATTTCAGATATGTCTTCAGAGGAGACTACACAAAGTACAGGTGAGAATTTGCATGAAGAGAGTAAGGTTTCAAGGCAGGTGTTAGTTGCATTCATGTTTGGTTTTTTTTGGTTTTTTGGTTGTTGTTTTTTTTTTTTTTCAGTAACTAGGATTTGTTGATTCCAAATTATTTTCTTTTATGTTTCTAAAATTTGTATTTATCTGCAATCTGTATTTTAAGTCTGCATGATTAGGGCTCTGAGGTGCACTTAACTGAGCTGTAAACCTTTCTTTATCATTCAAAATATTGTTTTGCTTACCAAAACCCAAAGAGGGCAGATCATTCCTTGAAGACACTTACATATGTACTTGCAAGGAGTTGTCAAATAGGATCAGAAAAGACTCAATCAGAAGAACTTATTACCCCTTCCTTTCCTGATTTTCCCATTTGAAACAAGGAGTAGCTTCATTCCATATCAGTATGGATTCCTCCATGCCTCTATAGGACCTGGACATCCTGCTGTTCTTCATTGTTGATTCAAAAACACATTTTTAGAACAGGATTCCTCCTATGCTGAAGTGCCCATGGAGAATAGGATAAATTGGAATCACCTTAAAAGCACCACTTTCTCCTCTGAACAACTGGGTGCCAGGAGTCATTGGCTCAGATGGGGACACAAACACTTAATTGGATGTGTCTTACTTCACTTGCTGCTTTTGCATTTCCCTCACTGAAAGTAACTTCATTTTCTTAAAAAATGTCAGGTGTTTACACTTTTCCTGGAAAGACAGAGTCTGAAATAGAAATAAGAACTTATTTTTGTGACGTGTATTGCATGTTTTTTTTTAAAGTTAAAAAGTGAAAACTTTTGACTTTTTTTTTTTTTTTTGGTAACAGAAGCCCTTACAACGACAGATTATTACTCCACCATCACACCAGGTAGGATTCATCTATCACCACTGATAACATTTTTGTGCATCTCAAATTTTAAGTGTGTGTGAATTCAGGAAGTTTGCTCCCAAATGTGTTTTTACTATGCCTTTTACTTGGTATTGTGGCGTGTGCTGTTAACAGTCTGCCTTACCTCACATGATTATCTGGTTGAAGGCAGTGTTTGTCTAAATGGCTGCATATAGAAGAGTTTGGTTATTTTGTAAGTCAGAGCAGTAGGTTACCACAAAAATGTAAGAACCACAGTCTCAGCGACCATGTTTGCTTAAAAAGAAATCTTCATGCTTTTTAGGAGATTGAAGCAATCTGAATGCAGTCATGGTATTTGACCTCAGGGCAGGCCCAGTAGGACCAGGAATAGAGTGAATTTTATTTTTTAATTATCCACATAGAAGCTCAGTAGCCCCATTACAGTGGATCTGCCCTAAGTGCAAGTGGAAGAAGAACTGGCTTGGAGCCTTAATGGCAAGGATAGTTTGACTGTGTGAACATGACCTGCAGAAACATTGCAGCTGTGTTATCTGATGCTTTCAGGGGACTGGAAGCCCTAGGGACTTTTGATCAGTCTTTTGTCCTTCACACTGCTAATCTATTTTTGTGCATTTTGGTGGTAAGCAGAGATCTTAAGACTAGGGGGCACACAAATGGGTGCCCTGTATGGAAAAAGGAGCTGATGTTAATCTTTGGTGGCATTTTTGGATTTTGTGTTGGGTTTTTATAAGGTGTTCGCTATGTAGTAAATAATTTTGACAGTTTGTTATATTGACATTTGATTATTTGTTTCTCAGTTATTTATGAGCATTTTATTTTTTAAGGATTGTTTAAAGAAAGCAGTATAGAAGTTTTGTAACTATTTCACTGCCAACGAAAGGGAAGGCAAATTTAGGATCATAGAATTGTTAAGGTTGGAAAATACCTCTAAGATAATCAAGTCAAATCATTAAATTCATTTGATTCTAAACTGCTGTCTGAATTTTTTTTTCTAGCAATTTGAATATTGCCACCAGCTTACAGTCTGTAACCTCTAGTGGCTTATTTATTGATGGTGATAAAAGCAGCAAACTTTTGCAGTCAAATGTTTGCACCACAGGGAAGGTGAAAAAAATTCCCTTCTCATTTGGTACTAACTAATGATAACAGCAGAAAAAATAGAATTTGGGGTTTTTTTCTGTTAATGGAGGCCAATCCATCTGCTTAAGTGAGGGAAGTTGTTTTAATGAACAAGTGTAGGAGTCTTGGATGCAAATATCTTTCCAGTGCTTTATTTTGAAATTATACAACAGAGCTGTCTGTTTACAGTCCCCTTATTTAGGATCAGTGTTATTTCTCAGCTGTGTAGGTTGTATTAAAAATATGGAAAATATGGAGCAGCCAAAAGCTTGCTGTAACTAAATGAAGGCATGTTCTGCTAGATAAGAGTGTACATGGTTGCTGTCACCATAGCTTGAATTCTATCAGATAGAACAGTTTTAGCTTCATGCTATCATGTGGAGCCATTGTAGGGGCCTCAGAAGCAGATAATATGCTGCCTAGTGATTGAATTCTGTGATAATTAAAGAGCTTATCAATTATATGCTGGTTTCTGTTTATATTTAAATTTTAAAAAAATTGCGACCCCTTGCATATAAGTCTTCTATCAAAACTGTTGGAGAAAATTATTCAACATAATTAATCAAAGGCAGCATATTTCTGAATACTAAGTCTTGGAAAATGTCATGGTAAGTGCTTAGAGAGTTGAAGCCTAGAAAATATGTCAAATACTTCCAGAAGATAAATTTCAAACACTGGAATGATTGTAAATATGTGTATTGGATTATATTGTGTGATTATATTGGATTTAGGTTTAACTTTTTTAATCAGTAGTTGTTTGGTTTTTTCCCCCCAACAAATCTATAGCAGGAGAAACCATTGTATGCAACATAACACGTGCCTGTAATTATTCAGGTTAGTGGTTTTCTTTTCCCTTTTTCTACATAAAACATTATCCAACTATTTTATACACTGAGTAATGAAGCAATGTTTAGTTGCCATGTAAAAGCTAGTTCTGTAATAAATTTCCTTGTAAATTTAGAGAGATTTTATATTAATTCAAAGTATATTAAAGGTGGGGAGGTTAAAAAGTGTTTAGATTCTTGTACTTTTGATCTTTGGTTTCTCATCAAAGGCACACCATTACACATAAGAATTGTGGAAAAACCCCAAGAAACAAGTAAGCTAAGGAGTTCTATTTATAGTAATATGAAGTGCAGTTTTTCTGTTTTGGGAAAAGATTACCTGGAAGGAATATATGGAAAATAATGAAGCTATTGGACTAGTTCATTTGTTGAAATAGGTGAAAAGATGGAAGAACAATTGCAAAGGTAGATAAGCTAGTGCAAGTGTTCTTATTTCCCTTGTATCAAAACACAAGGCAGTAAGTCTTGCAATTCTCAAAAAAATTTTACATTGTGTGTTTTAGCATTGATTTCCTAACTTTTTTACTTTTGGTTTTAGTGTTCTATGTGGGCAAGGTAAAACTTCGGGCAAGTGAAGAAAGTAATGCATCACTAAATGTAGAAATAGTAAGTATACACTTTAAATAAGTAGCATGATTCTTACTATGTTTGCAGTACAAGATACTATTTGCAGTGAATGGAACAGCTCTGTTTTAAACAGCTGCTTTGCAGCTAAATTTTAAAATTCCAGCTAAGTAACCTTCCTACAGTAAGGACCTGTATTCTCTACATAGCCACTGAAAGAAGGGAGAAGCCCTGGGTAATCTCAAGAATTTACATTTAGACACACAAGATCTTCCTCTGGAGATTACTTTAGGCACTTGTGTTTGGAAGATGAGCATCGCTAGATGGCAACTATTTGGGTATAATTAAAGTTGGATTATATCCTGGAATAATTCATATTGAGATTCTCATATGGCTATGGCTTTTTGTGTATTTTTTCAATTATGCTTTTGCATGATCATTCTGTTTTTTGGCTTGTGGTTACTGAGTTATAATTTTGCAATAGGCTTATGTGACATGAGTGTGTCCATTTATACAACACAAGAGAGGTTGTGTCATACATGGCAAGGACCATATAGGTGACCCAGTATCAAGGTAATACTATGAGGATGAGAATTTTTAGTTGTTACAGTTGGAAACTGAGGGGAGGAAAAACGAAGGACCTTGCATCTTTATCCTACGCATCCCTGTCAACCCTCAGCCTGAGATTTCACATGCCAGTCTCTGAAAGCATAAGAGTAGGCAGCAATGTTAGCACAGAGAAGAGCTGCTGCACATGGAGCATCAGGTTTGGGCAGAGATATGCCCCTGGCAAAAGCCACCTCTACATTCTGTTGTGTTTCAGTGGTGATAATGCCTACTGAAACTGGCCTGGCATGGTAACATTACACCTACAGCTTCTGGTAAAACTGGTTTCCATCTCTTGAAACTCTTGCTTTTTAGAAGAATATTTCTTAGGGGAAATCAATGCCACGTATATTAGATGATGTTTCTTCTCATGGCCCTTGCTGTTTGCACAAAATGTAAAAATAACCAGTAATGCTTAGTCCCTATAAGAATACATAGAATACATCTATAGAAAGGGCTCTTAGATAAACCTCAGTTTATCCCCAGACCCTAATGCTAGGTCATACTTGTTTAGCTCAGTTTTTTCATGTCTTTCACTACAGTTCTTGACTTCTCACTGCCAGTATTCTGTCATCTATTATTTATGTCATTTATGAAGCTTGCCCCATTGTTGCACTTAGAGTTAAAAAAATCATTCAGTGTCTGGAGTAAGCTGTCTTTGTTGCAAACTAAGCCAAACTCCTCTTTTTCCAGCATAAGACATGATGAGTTTACTGTCCTTTTGCCCCTATCTTTCACAAAGATTTTGGGGTTTGATTTATATTAGATCAACAAATCTTTCAATAAATTGTAACAACAATGTTGTGGTAAATACTTGTTGCAGTGTATTCATGAGAAAACATGCTTCTTATCTTTGTAATTTCAGCCTATCAAAATGTGTGAAATGAACAATTTTCTTTTAAGGCTAAAAATTACTGGTTGTACTTACCTGTGAGTTCTTTTTTCCTAACAGATTAATAACATAACCACCCACAATCAAGTAAAAAAATTAATTGAAATTCCAGCACATACCCCACAAGAACTGAGGTGAGTAATTCTGAATAAGAATTGAAATTTTTATTGTATTTGAAAAAGATGAAGTGAGACCTTCGATGTGTTGAGTGGACTTTGTGTTATTCCTGCACATTAAAAATTTCACAAGTTCCAAGTTCTTGCACTTTAACATAAAGTTCATACTGGTTAGAATACTCTTAATTAGTTCATGTACCACTGGAATTGCTTTTAAAAAATGGTGCACCAAATGTTTGTTATAATTTAAGGATTCAGTTTATCTGGTAGGAAATTATGAAGAGAACTTTCCTACCTGCATGTTCTTTAATGAATATTCTTGAAGTCATATCTATGGTTTTATTTTGGTTTCATTTTTTCTTTCCCAGTCTTTTTAAGGAGAGGTTTGAATGAGTGAATATTTCCCAAACTTACCCTGAAAACCAAAAGATGTGTTGGCCAAGAAATTTTGTTTATAGAAGAAATCTGTATTTCTTACTCATTCTATTTCTGTGGTTTTGAGTATAAATTTAGAATTGTATTCCAAGTAATGCTTGGCAAAAGGCAACATTAAGATTTATCTTCTGCTCTTTTAAATAACATTTGCAATGGGTTGATGTTCAAATGTGATGACAGAGGTTTACATTTAGTTTGTGTAGTGACTAATAAAAGTCAGCTCTTCAAATGTTTAATGCTGGAGGTTTTACAGTATTACAGCTGACCTGACTTTAAAAAAATCATTGATTAACTGGAAAAATATTTTTTCTCTGTAATTGTTTTTTAAATTAAATTGTTGTAATTGTTTTTAGAAACATAACTAAAAATCCTTCCTAACAGTAATATTTTATTTAAAGCATTTCAGAGTTCAACAAAACCTTGCAAGCAGTAAGTGAGGTAAGATTATTGATTGTTGTTACTCTCTGGAAAACTTTTTTCCGAATTACTTCTGATAAAGCATCAGTCCTGACTTCTCCTTATAAACCTTTTATTTTTTCTGTTTTCATTTGTCATTACAGTCCTCTGTTATGGAATGCAGTGCAGAAAACCAGAGGTTTGTTTTTAAATTTTTAAAGAAAAAATATTTAAAAACTCATATATCATCTTGTGATATGTGAAGTATGCATGGCTCTTTAGCACAAGAAAAAGACAAACTCTCTAGGAAGTTCAGAAGTCCAAGAAACAGGTTGGAGAAATATGTATAGGCTAACAAAGAAATTCTCATTTCTGGTTATTGTCCTGGCATTAGTGATTTTGAAAAAGCCTTTTAGATTTTGTTGATTTCATTTAACCCAAATGTGTTGCTTCTCATTAGTCTTCTGCTGAAACCCAGGCTTCCCTGCCATATTTCTTCTGCATCTTGATATTACCTGAGTCATGTAACTGGGAGCACCAGAATTCCAGAACCTGTGAATGCACTGCAATCTTTATGAGGGATTTACTTGAGGCATCCCAAGTTGCTGTTCTTCAGCTTGGCAAACCAACCATCCTTGGGGTAGGGGGAGCCTGAGGAAGTAAACAGTTCAGAGTCTGGAAACCATGGATGATCAAAATGGCAAAGCTGCTCCAGAGATGTGATCCTAGAAACCCTAAAAAGTAGATGGTATCTCAGTTTAATTGCTACTCACCATTAGATCGTTCTTTAAAGTGATCAGCTTGGAAATGCTGTATTCTAAAACGAAATGAAACTTGATTTCCCCAAAAACTTGAATCTGGACTTTATTTTCCTGGATTGGGATGAAAGAAAAGTCCAAAACCCTCAAATAAAATAGAAAGCAGTCAGATCACCCCTTCATGTGGTATACTGGCAGTTGCTAGAGTAATCTTTTAATTCTTATGAGCTGGAAAGAAACCTTTTCTTTCATCTCTATGTTTGCATTTGCTGAATATGAAAAATTTTCTGAAGGTTCCCTAGTTTAGGCAGGGCTTCAAGTCCTCAAACTGTAGTTGTACAGATGGAGTTACATGCTGGAATGGGTCACTGAAGTTCCCTCTAAAGTCAAGAGAGAATGCTGGCTTCCTCTGGTGGTGAAGGTTTCATAAACGCTGGCATATTCACACTAACAGCAGAGATAACATTGTTATCCTTACAAAATTATCAACTCTTCAATGACCAACATTGATCAGGAAGAACCCCATTTAAGAATTGACACAGTAGAGAGAAGGGACAATAAGTGCCACAAACTGATTATTGTGCTTTTAATCAGCCTGGCACAAAAATGTGCCCAAATCTGACAGAGCCTAGGAATAATGTGCTTTCACACTTAGCATTTGTACTAATATGCTTTAATTTAGCATTTGGTGTTACTTCTGTTAGAAAGATGAGGCAGCTCTCTTTCTTGAGTCTTAAGCTTTTTTCTTCTCTTTTAGTACACACTGCAATTTCATAATGAAGCTGGCTGAGAGAGAGAATATAAGCAGTTTAACACAAAAGGCAAAAATAAGTCAACTTGGTAAGTTGTCCTTTAAACACAGTTTCATCACAATTTTATGTAAAGACATGGTCTTCAAGTAGCTAAAAAGACAAGATAGTTACTATTGGATCAAAATATTTTTGGTTTTGGTTTGAGCAATATAAATGCATAAAAATGCAGCCTTCTGATTTTTGGGGATGTATGTGATAGAAATAACTTTTTAGAACATTTTAGTATAAAATTACCAGCTACTTTAATAAAGCATACTTTGAAAGGATTAGGTGTAAATTAAGATGAGAACATAAATGTCTTGCTGAAATGACAATCTGAATTGAAAGGGTTGTTAAGTAGCCAACTTTTCTTAATGATATTGTGACAGGATGGAGTACTGGCTCATACCATTTGTCTCTGTTTCAAAAGCTGTTGTGCTGCATTTTGGGTTGTTTAAAATTTAAAAAAAAAGAGAAATCTGAACTTGTCAGGCATTGAACAAAAATCTGGTGGTATGGCAATATTCTGACTGGTCAAGTGTTCTTTTGTTTTGCAAAACTAATTTGTGAACAAACTTCAAAATAAATTATGCAGTATATACTGTTGTTTAAAGACATAATACACATGGTTAAATATTCTACTTAATGGTATTAGCAGTTGTTATGCTTAAGGATAATGCTTCTTTGTCATTTCAGATCAGTGCTGCTGTTCATCACTGAAGTACTGTTCCTTGACTGCTGAAGAATTACGAATGTAGTAAGTATAAATACAAAATTTGATCTGCTTATTTCCTAAATTTCCTAATACATGGCTAGAGTCAACTTCCATGCTTCAGTGTAATAGCCAAAAAGGACTCCACAAGAAAAAGCTGACAGGCATTTTCCAGTGTAGCTCCTTCCTCTTTCCAGCCTCTTTCCCTTCCCTCCCTTCTTATCCCTTTTTTTATTTTTTTCTGTGATGCATCTAGCTTTTGTGTTCAACAATAGCTCACCCTCAGAGCAGGCAGCAAAGGCAGTAGTAGTATTTGTTTATAGACTTCCTAGTTAACAACTACAGCAATAGAGAATGTAAGAACCTTCTAAGTATTAGAGCATGAAACATCCAATCTGATTGATTTTAAAATATGCATCATTATTAGTATGTCCATATAATTTTTATATATATTCCTCTATTATAACTTGTTTTCTTTAAAATAGAAAAAATGTTAAAGTTAACCTGGATTTTTGTACCTTTTTTTCTTTTACAGTACTATACAAGTGCCACCTCATTTTATATGGGTTCCTTCCCCTCATTCTCCTTCTCTCCCTAAAAAGACTTTCCTCAAATCTAATTCTTTTATTCCCCCCACTATGCTTTCTGCTAAACAAAGCTCCACAATTAGACCACTGATCCCACCATACACAGAAATTTATTTTTCTGGAACTCTTTCCACATCTCCCCTTACAAGCCCTCTCTCTGAAAACTCTATGCCTTCCACCAGTGTTACCACTACACGCTCCTCTTCCGAGTCTCTTGCTCAACCTACCGTGCCAACTTTTCCTTCCATAACTTCCAACAAATACATCACTGTTCCCATACCTGCAACAAAATCTATCACTAGTACTGCTTTCTCAATTAAATCTGATGCTGCACACCTGAACAAGACTGTTACAATACTTTCTCCTTCTGTAGGTTACACTAAACATTCTTCACTTTCTTCTTCTGAGCCTCACAAACTTGCAATTTTAAATCGCCCCTTTGAGGCAATCACCGATTCTGTTGCACAAATTCCCCCTGCTTCAAACCAACCTATATCTGCTCACAGAAATGTCAGTGCAGTACCTATTGTTCCCCTTACTCCTTTCACAATATCTTTGACCCCCACTGCTAGTCCTGTCAACCGTTCTGTCTCAGCTTCTCATCCTCATTCTACTGCTGATGGCCATGGGACCCCAGGTAAATATGAAAAGTAAATAATTATTTTTTGTTTGAATGCCATATACTGGATTTGCTTTTAAACTTCATTAAACAATGTTTATATATATATAAAGTGTATATATATATGGGAGGTGTCCTTATAATTATTGTGAATTACTTTGGATGGGAGTGTTGATCTGCTGGAAGGTAAGAAGGTTCTACAGAGGGATCTGGACAAGCTGGATTGATGGGCTGAGGCCAACTGTATGAAAGGCTTAACAAGGCCAAGTGCTGGCTCCTGCACTTGGGTCACAGCAACCCTGGGGAAGAGTCCAGGCTTGGGGAGTAGTGTCTGAAAGCTGCCCCAAGGAAAAGGACCTGGTAGTTCTGGCTGACAGTGGCTGAGCATGAGCCCGGTGTGCCCAGGTGGCCAAGAAGGCCAGTGGCATCCTGGCCTGTGTCAGCAATAGTGTGGCCAGCAGGACCAGGGCAGTGTTTGTCCTCTGTAGTCAGCACTGGTGAGGCCATACCTCACACCTCGTGTCTATTTCTGGACCCCTCACTACAAGAAGGACATTGAGGCGCTGGAGCGAGTCCAGAGAAGGGCAACGGAGCTGGGAAAGGGCTGGAGGAGTCTCAGGATTGGCCTTATTGTACAACTCCCAGAAAGGAGATTGTAGCTAGGTGGGGGTCAGCCTCTTCTCCCAGGCAACCAGTAACAGGATAGGAGTCAATGGCCACAAGCTGTGCCAGGGAGGTTGTTGGACATCAGGAAGAATTTCTTCTCTGGAAGGGTTGTTAAGCATTGGAATGGGCTGCTCAGGGATGTGGTGGAGTCACCATCACTGGAGATGTTCAAGAAACAACTGGAATGGCACTCAGTGCTGTGATCTAGTTTTCAAAGTGATGTTTAGTCAAAGGCTGGACTGGATCTTAGAGGTCTTTTCCAACCTAAATGGTTCTGCGATTCTGTTCTGGGTGAAAAGCTTGAGACAGCTTTCACTTGATGTATTTTAAAATAAATTCTGATGCCTTTGGACATGGTGAGTGATAGCTCACCCTACTGCTCACCCTACACTGTTGTTTCTAACTGTCATAGGTAGGTACAGTGCTCAATTCCCATTAGAACAAATGTCTTTTGGACAGAAAAAATTAAGCCAGAGAGCAAGGTAGATTTTTTTTTTAAACTAACCTAATATTTAAAATACTGCACAGAAATGTTGGATCATCCTTAAAATATTGTTATTGCCTGGGAATATTCTTAGAGGCTATGTATTTTCTTATGAAAATTCTATGCAAGCTTCTTTTCAAATTTCTGACACTATCTTGATTTTACTCTACATTCAGGCATTCAGTGGCTAAAAATTCAAAATAATAGGTTATTTAATATATTAAATATATTTAATATATTAACGGTCTGATGTGAGGAACTTTGAAATCAATAAAACATTAATTTCATGTTTTCAGTTTGAAATCTTGCTTTATGTTTTCATGAGATTTAAATTGCCACTGTCTGCAAAGTAGCTGATAGGGAGAAATTACATGTTGAGACCCTTATGAGTAGTGATACAATTTTTTAATCAAGAGAACTGTTTAATTTTTTTGCTTCTCCAAGCTTACATCATTTGTTGAACACAATGTTTAATTTTATTTGTCACAGGAAAAACCCTTTCAGCTACCACAAATATAACTTCTGTGCACACCACCATTAGTATCGCCACAGCTGAGCAAATCGTGTCCAAAATAGAAAATGATTTAGCAGCTGGAAAAATAGAGCCAAAAGATGTAGAAAGGATGGTTAGTGAGGTGAGCACTATCCTCACTGCTTCTCAGCCATTGCCACCACGAATTTCTAACAGGTAGGTCATTTGGCAATAGATTACAGGAGTGTTGTATTTACTGTCTTGACAAATTGGCTTCAGCAAGTTTCACTTTTTCATAATCATAATCCAGAGTAATATTTCTTGTTCTTTTATGTAGTTATTCAAAATGGAAGGACTATCATTCTAATGTTACCAGCTCTACTATAATATAATGCCATGGAAAATGGTGGGGTATTTTTGTTGACACCATCATAAGTGATCATTTTGCATTATATTCAGATTATTGCTCCATAACCATAACTTGCTTGAGAATTTTGGATGTATGTGCTTGGTAATACTAAGTATGCTTTTTCTTAACAGAATTATAAAGCTGGTGGACTATATTGGCTTAAAACTAAACTTATCAACATCATCTGCTGAATTTGTATCCCCTTCCTTGGCTCTGGCAGTTGTCCAAACCAACAGAATCCGCTCCAACCAAATGTCTTTTGCTGTCCAGGACTCAACTGATCTCCAGGTTACAAAATACTTACAATACCTACAAATTGTCAAACATTTATTTTAAAGTGTTTATGGTTTTATATTTATAGGAATATGTGTTTGTTTATGTCAGTGTCAGGATCTTTAGTTCACGTTAGTTTCAGACTTTTTGTAAGCCCTTCACAGTTTTTCCTTTAATTTTCAACTGTGTAAATAGGTGTAAAAGGGAGCTGACTTAGCAGAAACTGGCAGAACTAATAAACTGTTGGAGAGGGTACAGCTAGAACACCAGAATGGACAAAGTGCTTGGCAGAATAACTTTGCCTCAAGCCCCCTGAATTATGAATCATTTATTCAACTACCATGACAGTGCTGAAATTTGTCAAGGAGTGTTGCCAGATGGCCTCATCTGTTAGAAGGAAATAATTGTAGAGGGTTCCAGAAAAGAGCTATTATGTATGTTGCTTGGATAATGATGCTCAGAACATTTGTCACTAATGGCATCTCACCAAGAAAGAAGTGCTTAGAAAGTTTGGTTGGATCCCCTTTATCTCATTCAAAACCTCCCTCCTGACAGAGAAAATAATGGACAATACCAGCCTTGGAGGCTTAAGCAAGGAGAGATGGAAAGTTTTCGACCAGTTTTGACACATTCTGCCTCCTCAGAGAAGAAAATAGCTTAATGTATCGTAAGCCATATGTAGTACTGGAACTTTTCTGTGTTACTGAAAATTATATAAATGTTTAAGATTTGAGTTCTTTTCTATTACTTAGCAATATATAGTGCATGAATGTAAGATGATTAGGAGATGCTAGTGCTGACATACAGATATTTGCTAAGGAATGATTTTTTTATTTCATGGCATTGGCAATGAAACACTGAAAATTTTCAATAATTTTCATCTACTTCAAACTAGAGCAACAGGAGTGCTTTTGTGGAATTGATTCAGGATTTCTTTGATGGCTGTCTACACCAGTGATCTCCAAAGTGGGGTTTGAGTACCCCAGGGTGTGCACACGACAGTCCAGTGCAGTGCAGGAAAATGTTATTTATATTTATATTTTATAATAAATTAAAAAATACATTTTTAAAAGTAATTTTTAATCTCCTTAATTTTTAAAAAAGTATTTTATAACTTGCATAATATATTAGTAAACTAATTCATACATGCAACTTATGGATAGGTATATACTGGGGTTCATGCTCAAAAATTTTTAGGGGATGCATGATCAACAACATTTGGAGTGAGCTGGTCTAAACAGATGAGTTAAATCACATTGTTAGGGCACTTTGGGGAGTTCACACTGTTACTCTTATTACAGCCATTCTTTCAATACTCAGATAATTTCTTTCTGCAGTACTACTAATGTTTCACATCTCCCAGGAACTCTGAGGTGATAATATTTGTATGTAAAGGACTAATGTATGACAGGAATGTTGAGAGATTCTGTACTAAACAAAGCTCCCTGGCCTGTAAGCACTGCAAATAAAACGTGCAGCACATAAAATGGGTGAAAGTTCAGATCTCTTTTTGTACAGTATAGGATCACTAAGCTCTTGAGGTACCTGAATTGTAGCTTATCCAGTTTACTTTTGTAGTTTTTGCCAGACGATCAAAAAGTTAGGGTTTATGTCTTATCTAAGAATATAAACTTGACCTCCTGAACATAAAAATGTATTGACAAATAATGGCTATTTTCACTTTTTCTGAATTCTGACATACTCCCTCCAGAGTATAAAACTTCTTTGCCTTTGCAGGCTTTCAAGCTGTTGATCTCCCTACACAGTTACAGCTACACAGAGTTTTTGCTCCTCACCTTTTCCAAATCAATACAAAACACACAGTGGTGTGTTATGTCCCTGTAGGGAAATTGTTAAAGCCAGATTATTTTCAGTGGTAGGCAGACCTGAAATGGGATGCATCCTTTTCATTCCTATAAGTGCTATTTATGCATTGGAGTGGGAGAGGAATGAGAGCAGCAGTGAGTTTGGGACAGTAATTAATGAGGTATTTATTTTGAAGTTTTAAACTGAAAATAAGTCATAATTTATTTATTTGCAGACTGAAACGAAGCATAATCCTGGTGTTTATTTTTCAGATCTCTCTAGGAGTTCAGCCAATTCAGAATTTAAATAATCTTGGATCAATTACACTTCCTCCATCCTTGCTGAAAAATTTACGCACTGAAGAGTTGGACTTGGCTTCTAGAATTATATTCAACTTCTTTAAAAAGACCACTGTGTTCCAGGTATTTTTTTTGGCCCACTGTTCATAAGGTTTTAAATTCAAGCTTAGAGCAAAATATGAATGGATTTTTTTTTCCCCACAAAACACATTTTAAAACTTCTGACTTAAAAAATAATTACTTTTGTCCAGTGCTTTTTCCACATAGTAAATGAGCTTGTGGGTGCTGTACTCTAGTATTGTTTCCTTTAAGATTTTAAAATCTTAAATTTTTTTGTCGTTCCAGGACCTGTCTTTGAAGAATGCATCTTTAATCAGCAGTGTTATATCATCAAGTGTTGCTAACCTCACTATTAGTAACTTAACGGCAAATGTTACTGTCCTTTTACAGAATATCAAGCCTAATCAGGTAAAATTTACATTTTGGCAGACTTAAAGTACAGTTTTGTTGACTCCACTGAAGTTGTTGTAGTGGAAACATTTGACTAAGAATCCAGGTCAGCTTGTTCTGCTTTACTAGTGTGGACATTTCATTTAAAACTGGACATTAAAAATAACCCCTGTTTGCTTATTTGCCACTGGTATAAATTTTGGTTCTCAAGTAGTGTAAGGCAATGCTCTATCACAAATTCATTCCGCTTTATCTTTCTTATTTACTTGTCTGTCTTATTCTACAAAGAATAAAAGCTCTTAGAGGGAACACTGAAAGCATGGGTTGCTATGGTAGATGCTGTAGTCATGACATTTGTGGGTGTTGTATGGCCAGAAAATAATATAAATCTGTTTTCTTAGGGGAACTGAAACACAGGATTGTATCATCAGGAAGTATTAGGATTCTTACACACCATCTCTTTCTGAAAGGAGCATCAAAGATTAAAATCTTCTATCTCATATCTTAAGAGAGTTTTAAATATTCAATTATTATAAACTGACAAATGTGGGGATTCCACTAATTGACCTGGAGTTTTTTAGGAGCTGGCTTAGCGGTGTCTTTACTTGTTTTGACATAATAATAAGTTTTGAGCTATAACTGTAGAAGTATTAGTATTTATAGCAATATAGTGTATTTCTGCTGGTATTTATAGAATTTGCATGTGTTTGAGGAAATCTATGTGTAAATGTTTAACATTGTGATAGTAGGAAGTGATCAAATATTTGCAAATGAAAAGGTTTTTCCTTTTCTGTGTGATCACGACTTCAAAACTTACAAGATCTGGAAGGAGGAGAAATCCCAAGAATTTGTATGGTGTGGGAAGACATTGAAAGAGCATTCAAAAGGTTCTACCAGGAACAGAATTTTGCATAAGCACAAGAGCTAGCTCCTGTCTCGTGACTTCAAATCTGTTCAGCATATTTTTGCATGCACTTTTCAATCCTTTTATGCACCTAAATTTATTTTGTGTTCACATAGAAGAGGCATATTTGCTGTATACAGTGTTTATTCTTCCCTGTATTTTGTAGATCATTCATAAATCATTTGATTCTAAACTCACAGTTTAGTAACTTTTTTTTTTTGTTTACACTCCTAAACAGGATAATTCGACAGTTAGATGTGTTTTTTGGGACTTTAATAAAAATGGTAAGTACTTGAGATCTCCCAAGATGCTATGCTGTTTTAGCTATGTTAAAAGCTATGTTTATTCATGTTGATATAAATGAAACCTTTTATGAATTACAAAGCTGCTTTTTTTAACAGGTGGACATGGAGGCTGGTCATACGAAGGTTGCATAGTGAAAGAAAGTAGAGTAAATGAAACAGTCTGTTCATGCAACCATCTCACAAGTTTTGCAGTTTTGATGGTAATTATTTTAAGAATTATGCAATCTTACACATTTAACCTTGAGTTGTGTTAAGCAAATGAAGACCCAATAAGCCCATGCAAGCTAATAAATAATACTCAGGTTCTATTCACTTTAGTGTTAGTGCAGGTAGCCATACAATTAGGCACATGCTTAAGCTCCTTGTTGAATGGGAGTCCATGGGTTCCACTGGAGGAAAAAAAAGTTCTTTAAGTGCTGCAGATTTCTAATTTAGGCAGGCAATTTGTTTATACTCCAAATAAAATTTAGGAAATCAAATTTAAAACAGATTTTTAATCAAATGGAGTTTCACAATTAGGGTCATAGAATTATAAAATAATATCTCAAGTTGGAAGGGACCCATAAGGACCATGGAGTTCCAGCTCCCTGCTCTTTACAAGACTAGCTTGGCTTTTTTTTTCATCTAACCTTTTTTAAGAGCCATGATAAAAGGAATGGAGTCCTTTTTCTATTTGTAAGTGTAGAGGGAAAGGTGTGTTTTGATTTTTTAAATTTTTCTTTATATTTTTCCAATAAATAAACCTGAAAATTTTCTCTGAAAATAACGTCTGTTTCTGTTTTAGGACTTGTATGGAAGTACTCCTCTGAATCCCACACAAGAATTGGTACTGACTTTTATATCATATATAGGCTGTGGCCTCTCTGCAATTTTTCTTTCTGTTACTCTTGTGACCTACATAGCCTTTGAGTAAGTACCCATTCAGCTGAGCTCCCAGTATTCTTCAATTGTGATTGATTGTAGTCTTCACTGAGAAATCCTTTTCAATAGGTATGGATTCTGTCTCCACAAATAATGCACAGATTTGGCCAGTTCACCAGGAAGATGTTGATTCAGTCTTCAGAAATGTTAATCTGATCAACAAGTGAATTATCATGAGGCTCTAGGCAGTAAAAAGTGAAGAAGTAGCACTCTGAAGTATTTTATAATGAATTATCATAATAGAAGTGTGAAGGAATGTATTTAAGATACAATGCACAAAAAAGCAGTATGGAATTTTAGCATTTTTAAAAGCATTTGTATTCTTTCTTTATTCTCTCATTATTCTAATACTGGGACTTGCCTCTGTCAAGGCTTTAGATGCTCAGTCAAAAGCTTGACCTAGTTTAAAAACAAAGAACAGACACCTTTTGGGTTTGGGTAGCAATGTAGCAAGAAGTCCAGCATACAATGGAAAAAAAAATAGCCACTAAACACTTTGACTCCAATATTGTTTGTATCTATGTAACCTTTTCTTAAAAACTTTATATATACAGACCGTTAATTAGGAAGTATGTTGTAAATTATTCTCTCCATGTATAAGTGCAACACATGCAGCATTGTATATGAATGAAAATTTAATTTTTTTCCCTTGGCATTTGTGACTGCCAAAGACTGCAAGAGAGGGAGTAAGCCGGGGATCCATGGACAGCTGATGCCATCTCATGAATGTTCTTTTTTTTATTTTTTGTAGGAAAATCCGGAGAGACTACCCCTCCAAAATACTAATTCAGCTCTGTGCTGCATTACTTCTACTCAACTTAGTTTTTCTCCTTGACTCGTGGATTGCACTGTATGACACACGAGGCCTGTGCATTGCAGTTGCAGTATTTCTTCACTATTTCCTCTTGGTTTCCTTTACCTGGATGGGCCTGGAAGCTTTCCACATGTATCTGGCCCTTGTGAAGGTCTTTAACACCTATGTACGGAAATACATTCTTAAATTTTGTCTTGTTGGTTGGGGTATGTATTTTTTTTCCTTCTTTATGCTAAATAGATAATTCCTCTTACCAAGTATTTCAGTGAATATGATACAGGTCAGAAATTAAAATTAGGCAGTCATTAAATGTTTTGATATATGTTCCACCTTTCTGAGGCATGGAGTCCCCCCAGCTGCAGAGCTGAAGTTTCTGCAATTCAAAGTGATAATGAATTTTCCTTGTCCTAGTACAATAGAACCAATTTTGAATGTGCATGCTTTCATCATTTTGAGAATAAATGCCTATAAGTAAATCTTCTATTTCTGGAATAGCACTGTTGCTAACAAAAATCAGCAAAACCAGATCTAACTGGATAAATGATGAAGAGATTCTGGGCCTGATTTTTATCTCCTATTTGTTTCTTAAAACATAAGTAAGAACGAAAGTCAGTTATGCTGTAAGAGATATTTTGAAGCACTTTGAAGACTAATGGTATTTGTTGATTTATTCAGAAAGTTTTAGAGCTGGCTGTGAAGGACTCCTCTTGTTTCTTTGCAAGTTGTGCTCCTGAGCAGTTTGAATGCTGCAATTTTTCAGACAGCTAGTAGTCAGCAGAATTCAACAGCCAAATTTCAGAAACAATATGTAGATTTTGTAGCAAAATATAGTATTTTCAAGTCCTCATAATACTGTCTCTGTTAGGATTTTTATGTATGTGTTTTCTCATAATCTTTTAGGGTTACCAGCAATAGTTGTGTCCATTGTGTTAGCAGTATCACCAGATAATTATGGACTTATAACCACTGGAAAGGTTTCCATAAATGGACCTGATGAATTGTGAGTGAAAGGGAGGAGCTCTGGGGGAGGTGAGGGTGGGGAGTGGAGGGAGGTCCTACAAATTGCTTTTCTTTAAAGTGGGGGAAGGCAAGAAAGCAATAGTAGTGCTTTGAAATAGTACACCTCTACAGTATCTTGTGTTTTAGGGTTATTGCCTTTATGAAGGCTCGTATCCTTTGGCCAAAAAAAAACTAGCTTCTTTTGTAAAAGGCAAAAATAGTTTGCGTGCAAGAAACTACAAGTTTGTCTCATGTTTATTTCACTTAGTTTCTGTTTGTGATAATGGTTGACAGACTGTTCTTCTGTTCTAGCTGCTGGATCAAAAATAGAATTGTCTTCTATATTACTGCTGTGGGATACTTCTGCCTGGTATTCCTGATCAATATCAGCATGTTCATTGTTGTGCTGATCCAGCTCTGTCGTATCAAAAAGAAGAAACAACTCGGTGCTCAAAGGAAAACCAGTATCCAAGACCTTAGGAGTGTTGCTGGCCTCACATTCTTGTTGGGAATTACTTGGGGGTTTGCTTTCTTCACAGTAAATGAGGTGTTTACTTACCTCTTTACCATTTTCAACACTTTGCAAGGTAAGTTTGTACTCCACATAACAGCTCCCTGTCTATAATATAACAAACCAAACATTTTGAAACATCTTTTTCTTGATTCAGCAATAAAAATTTAAATTTGATATGTGCAGTAGCATGTTAATTATATTAGAGATGAGATGGTACTGCTTTACAGTAACCTTAAGTTGCAGTTTTGTTATGATAAGGTACAGAAAAACTAGATACTATTTATATAGGTATGGTATATTTATAAATATTGTCACTTTAAAAGTGTATGCAAACCAGATATCCCTGGAAGTGACTGTGTTTCCACTAATAAACAGATTAATTTTGAATACTCAGTTACTTTAAGTGTTCATGTTATGATGTAGTTCATGTAGTGAAAACAGTATTGTTTTTTCAGTTCCCCTAAGGCATCTGGGGAGGTTTGACATTCAGCAAAGGGTCATTGAGACAGGCAAGGCTGAAACATCTAAAAATTAGTGACCCAACTCTTAAGCATGGCCTATATAGTACTTAAGAATATATGAGAAGTAGATATGAAACATAAACTTTTGCAAAGACAGGTGCTGCTGGACATATCCAAAAGCAGAGTTGCCACATAGACTTTTATATAAACAGGAGGGATTGTAGCTGTCCTCAGTGTCCTAAATATACCTGAATTGTCCTTCTGAAGTTTGGATCCAAACTTCTGCTTAAATGGCACTTAGATGACTGACTGGGTGGTTTCCCAGAGAGACTAAAACAGTGAAAATTGCTGTTCAGTGTATACACCTTGCCCCTATTTGCTGTGTTGATTTACTATTATTTACTACTCATTCTAAACCTAATACAACTGTTTCCCATTGCAGATTGGAAACTGTGCAAAGATTAAGTGCTACTTTCCCATAAAGGGGGGCAATTGTGATGAACTTTTAAGCAGGAGAAGTTGGATGCCACCCTGTGTCAGTTAGTAGCAAATAAGAAGTAGACAAAGAAACTGTAATGTGGCGCTGGTAGGGCACCATCCCTTCTAGTAAATATTTGAAATTGTGGTAAAGGGGGTACCATTTATTATTATTTTAGATATGAGTTATTTTCTTTGGATAAGTGCTCAAAATTTTGTAGCATCAGTAGTAATAGGTTAGCTGCTAATATAAGATGTAACAGTATCACAGGATGTGCTAAAAAAGCTTCATAATCTGATAGCATGGTATCACACCCTCTCTTTGACAGTGCTTTGAAATCTTTTCCAAAAGCATTAAGCAAATTTCAAGATCAACAGAATTTTTCCCTTCTTATTTGATAAAATAAAACTTTATGCTCTTTGTGCATTTGGTTGTATTTGTTGTTTTTTCTTTTGTGTGTATGATTCCTCTAATCTATGTAAGGAAAAAGTGCTCTGCAATGTTCAGAGTTGTAAACTTTTTCAGCAAAGAAAAATGTCATTACTTTTTATTAGAAATTTAAAGAAATGAAAGAAAACCAAAACACTGTTCATTAGGAAGTAGTAAAAGTGAATTTTGCAGCAATCGTTTTATGTTATTGCTTTGCAGGGTTCTTCATTTTCATCTTCTATTGTGTAACAAAGGAGAATGTCCGTAAACAGTGGAGAAGATATCTTTGTTGTGGGAAATTCAGGCTGGCTGAAAACTCTGGTAAATATTAATATTGTTTTTAGCTTCTGAATTCTTATATTTAGTGTTAAGTTCCTGGTATTTTGTAATAATTACAAAAAAAAAACCAAAAACCACAAACCCCCCCCCAAAAACCAATTGATCATGTTGCTGCAGTTGCAGTTCTAGTTTATTATCCAAGATACAGTAAACTTCCAAAATTCTACTCTTTGAAGGTGGTAGCTGATGCAGCGCTTGCATGTTTACATGCTGCTGCCTTAAGCTGCTAACTGCTAAGAGATGACCTCTTCCACTGCAGGGTAAAGGCATGTCTTTGCAGAAGACTTTTGGTCAGTTAGAAACGGTAAGATTTGTTCCAGCTTGTGGGTCAGCCATAGTTTTACCAGTTATTTCCACATAAACAAAGGGAAGCATGGTTTAAACCAAAGAAGACATTAATTACTTTATGTTATTTTGTTACTAAGTAGTTGTCCTCTTGTAAAGCCATGTATTTTTATACACTTTCACTTAGAGAATCAACTGCACTTCAGTTATTTTTCTGATCTGCTCTGCAGTTGTAAAACAATGACAGTTGACTGCTTGTATTTTAAAAAGGGACAAGAGAAAAGGAACTAGATTTAAATAATTTTAAACATCAAGACTCATTGCATTCTTACAATATAATTCTGCCTAGAATACTGCAAGAAGTGTGTAAAGCCTTGGTTTTATATCAATTCAGTTGCATTATTAACTATATTTTTATATAGTGCTTGTGTGAATTGTATGATTTCCTGTTTTAGACTGGAGTAGAACTGCTACAAATGGTTTAAAGAAGCAGACTGTAAATCAAGGAGTATCCAGTTCTTCCAACTCCTTACAATCAAACAGTAACTCCACTAACTCTACAACACTGCTAATGAATAATGATTATTCAGTCCATGCAAATGGAAATGGTAAGTATAATGCAAAATAGTGTATCTTCAGAAGTAAAATTCTCCATCCTTCCTGTTCTAACATAGTACTGTCCTCTGCACTGCTGCTCTCTGCTCTCCCTGAGGAGTTGAAATGCAGTAGCACTGCACTCAATTTCACTTGCAATTTGCTGTGGCTTATTTGTCTGTTGAGAAAGCTTGATATGAATCACCACTGAAAGTACTTATTAAAAACTAACTTTTTTCAGTGAACATAATCTAGTTCTTCACACTCTTGCAGGGCACATGTCATGGTGCTGGTTTGAGCTCTCAGTAAAGTCAATCAATTTTTCAAACAGAAAAATAACTTACAAATGTGTAATATATAAAACCCTAAGTCAAGCAAAACTCAGAAGACATTACCCCTGTGTGCCTGAGGTATTTTTCCCAACTGATCAAGAGCTGAGGCTAAGTCATGTCATCAACTAGAATGTTTATTATGAAGCTGTTGAACATGCTTAGAGAGGCTGTGTTGTCCTCATTTCCTGGCCTATGCTGCCAGAAGACAGCACATAATCAACAAGATTATATCAGCAGATAACCTCTCAGCTATACAGAGCAAAAGCTGTGGAATTTGTATGTGGGTTAGAGGTTACTGTTCCTTTAAGTGTACTAACTGCATACTGCAGTGAAATCACAACACTTCAGGAGATGGCATTTGGACATGCCCTGCACAGCTTTCTAATTTGAGGTTTTTTTTTTTCTCACATTCTTTTGTAAAATCTCCCTGTATGGATACCACATAATGCAATAATTAGCATACTTTTTATCTAACAGATCAGTTGAGAACCAGCATCCAGTGACACTCGCTATCATTAGACATAAAGTAAGGCAATATTTTTAGGTACAAGTATTTCCTTTCAAAGAGAGAAATTTTCAGGCGCAAAAGCCTGCGTGTCTTGAAGAGTTCTTTTTTCCCTGCTATGTTAATTGCTCTGATGAAAGAAGCCATCTCTCCCTGCAACATCTGACATGCTTATATTAAGCTACAAAAGCATTTTGACTGCTTTTCTCAACAGAAAGAAAGAGCAGAAATGTTCTATTGATTTTGTTTGTTGTAGCAACCAAATGAATGAGCCTGTTGCAGCTTTCTGGAAAGTTTTGTTCTTTTGGGTATTTTGGAATGAGATGCTAAATTGATGATCTAAACCATTGAGTGATGCCAATTCTGTTGGCTGTGCTCCAATTTTGTCCTACTGTATTCACATAATCAGACCTTTCCAGTCTGTCTGTGTGTCCTGTGCCAAAAGCTTCTTAGACAAAAGCAGCTGAAAGAACTTTGATAAAACCTTGTTCCTGTGCACTTACAAACATGGATGTCTCACCTAATTTCTATTTTATTTATTATTTTGAATGCTGTGAACCTCGTACCACATCCTCCATTCATATCAAGAGGGTTGTATGATACCTTGCCTGCATAGTTTGACTAAATAATTGCTTTGTAAGAAGAGGCTAAACCTATAACTAAACTGGATAGCTCCCAGCAAAGCTCTTGGAGGCAATTCCTTACACCTGATCTTCCAAACATGGGGGAGTTGTATCTCAGAAGAGCTGGGCTAATGCCTCCAAAAGGTACTAGACTGCTGTTAGATAGGAACATGGGACCTAATAATTTGCTGCACCTGATTGCTCTCCTCTCAAAGCTGGAACTCGAAAATAACATTGCAACACTTCATTTTAAAAAGTGACCTCCAAAACCAAAAACACTCTAGAAATTTAAAGCTGTGTCATAAATATACTGAGCTGTAAACACTTTATGGTTTTAGCTTCACTGCTTCTACTGAAATGCTATTCCAGATTCAGGACTGAATGACTTACTGTGGTAAGTTTGGGATGTCTCTATAGCCTGCGACTTTGCTTTCCTACAGGACTTCATCTTTTTATGGCAGTCTAATATTTCCTTATTTTCAGTTTTTCTCTTGCAGATTTTCATGTTTCAGAAACTACAATTAGGTATCACATGGCTGAACCTCCAGATTTTCTAACTGAGGAACACAAACCATCTTTCTGAATTTGTTCACAGAAAAGCCTTATTTTCTTCTCAGCTTTTGCCCTAACATTAGGGCACAGCTATTTTGAACACCCCTAAGATAAAAGAGTGTTAGGCAGGCAGGGGGTTAAACAACAATCACAGTGTTAGCAAGCATGGTTATTTTCTATCATTTCAACCTTTTTCTTATTTGAATTAATGAACAAAGCTTTTCTGCTTGTCATACCCTGTCTACATATGTGCCTGTTTAAGTGCTTGTTGGCTGTTTAAATTAATAACTAAATTTTTAAAAGTCCAAACTGAAGTGTTTGCACAAATACTTAGAATAAAAAAACACAAATTCTCATTAAAAATATTTAGAATGTGATACATAGTGGCAGGAGATTTATCCAGTGAACTAAATGTTTGTGGAGCATTTCAGTAAAAGGCTTCAGTCAGCAATGGTATTAGATGTGTTCATTGTGGATTCACCTAAATGGGTTAGATTCTCTGCAGTCTAAGAATGGTTTTTGACCCATGATCAGACCTAGGCCCTATTCTGATTGTCCTTCAGAAGTAAATGCTGTAAGTTGAATTCCTTGTACTCTCACTTTCTTCTTTCAGATGCATGGCACATCTGAGATACCCTTAAAACTTAATTCATTAGAGCAAATCATTAAAATGAGGAGTAATTTGCATCTTATCTAGTGATACTTATTCCAAGTCAAGTCTACATTTTGAGAATTGTGACCTTCATTGCTTAAAATATTGAACCCTTGTGCATAAATATATTAACATCTCTCAAATATTAGGATTTCATACAGGAAAAGAAATATATACAAAATATTTACCAAAAATACACATTTTAAAATTGTTGCAGGGATAAAATGAGAGTGTATGAACTCCCTATAGTGACTAAAAAAACCATGGAAGGCTTGATTCTGAACCTTTCTGATAGGGAATGCACTTTTTTGTTTCAACAGGCCATCTTTCCAGTGAGAAGAATGGTGTTTGTTTCAGTGTACAGAATGGTGATGTGTGTCTCCATGACTTTTCAGGCAAACAACTTGTATTCCAAGACAAGGATGATACTGGCAGCCAAGAAAGCCAAATCTCACTCAGAAGGACTTCAAAGAGAGGAAGCCTAAGTTCTATGGAGAAAATGTGATTTCCTTTTGAACAGCACATTGTTTAACAGTGTGAAGTAGAGTTTTACTTTAGCAGTTTTACATAATGTGAGCAGACCAAGAACTGGTTTTATTTAATATATGGTACTGGAACTTCAAGGCAGCCATGCAATGGATTGACAAGGACAATTATTAAGAAAAAAAAAAAAAAAAAAACAAGAAAAGAAAAGGAACCTATTATTCCTATTATTTTGACGAGGTCTTGGATGTCAGATTACAGCTGGCACACTTCCATTTTTTTTCTTCATCAAAGTGGGGGTTTTGAGGGGTTTTTTAACATTTAAACAAAAGTTTTATTTAGACTTTTTTCATTACAATTAAGTTTATCTGGATATAATGCTTAGTAGTACTGTATAAATGTAGAAAGTTACAACTTGTGCATACAAACGATGTTAACTTTAAAAATGTTAGCTACACTGTCTTCAACTTTTTGTACGTTTTAGTAGCAAACTCTGCAGTGATGTATATAAGCAGAAAATATCAACCTTTAAGCATCTCAATGATACTTTTATATTTATTTCTTGTAATATAAATTTAAATATACCTATGTATAGAAAAATAATTGGTATTTTGTTTGTAACTTTTATTGTGAGTTTGCATTTTTCTTTAGATAATTATCTTTAACATAGAATGCAACAAAATTTGTCCAGTAAGTGGATTACTTATAGTGGTTTGAATATATTCACTAGATGCAGAACTGTAAATAACAAACACAATTGGTCTTGAACATTTAGCTACCTTTTAGTACACCATAGAAGGATAGAAATTGGGTATAATTCAAGTAGAGTGCCATGAATGGAGTATTAAATAGTGTAGGTGATTAAGTACAACTAAGTTGTGTTGGTGGCTTGAGTGAAGCCATCAGTTTTTGCCATTGATTTCACCAGGGTCAGTATTTATATTGAGTGGTGAAACACTGCTGTTTTTCATTTGCAATGATGGAAGTTGAGAAGTTTGGGGGGGAGGGGAAGCAAGTTGAAGAAAAAATAGAAATAATAAATGACAGCTGCTGTATTTAGTAGCTGAGAAATTGTTTGTTTCATTGCATGGCTGTTTTTTAAAGGGCAGCTGTTGAGCTATTCTAATGAGTATTTCTGCTTAAACTTTGGCTTGTGGTTGGCAAACCAAATACTGAGGCACTAGCTCAGTAATTGCTGAAGCAAAATTGCATTCCTCTTGTGATATTTACTGGGAACAAAAGAATTTTGGCTCTTCATATAAAACAGCTGAAAGTCCATACAACATTTTGAAGGTTCCTCCTGAACAGAAATTGACCTAAGCCCTGGTCTTACCTCTTCTTCCTCACACACATGTGCAGCTATGGCCACTGCTTTTTCAATTTGCATTCTTGGGCAAAAGTTGGACGCTCCCAAAGCAAACTAGGACAAACTGGTGCCAGACTGCAGAGTACCAGGCCCTGTAGAGAGGGCTGCATGAAGCAGGTGCATGCTGATGGGGATTAAGGGCGTTGCTTTCCCAGTGGGGAGGGCTCAGTTGGGCACCCTGAAAACGATCTCCTCAACAAAAAGCATGAGTTACATGCCTCTTACCTGGGGCTCTGTTGGAGTTAGCAATTGAACCTCTGCAGTGCTCAAACCCCATTGTGGTTCTGTGGGCAACGCATTGGTTCTTTCAGTTCTTTCAGTCACCTCCAAAATTACTCTGACTACGCTTTTAAGGGGAGATTTTAAAGTATTTGTTGTGTTTATCCACAGGGTTTTAGCTGCATGCTGGTAAAAGCCCATCCTGGAATGCTAGTAGCTGGAATGCATTTTTGTGAATGCTTTAACTATTTGGCTAATTGCCTTTGCAGTGTTTCTTGTAAATTTATTTAATGTTCTTATATTTATATTTTCAACTGTAAAAAATAATAAAATCGCAGCAAGCACAACACAAAATATATAAACTTTGTCTTTTAGATAAATGTGTCATTAATACTGGGCTGCATTACAATTCTTCAGATTACAGGATCAACAGTATGTCACCTCTTGGAGATAAAGCTGACCCAGCTTTTTCATTTATTCTCTACTACATATTTTACCTTGCATGGTTCTGACAGATCTGGATTTTAGCAGAGAAAACCCTGACATAAGTTAGTCCAGTCAAGGCCTGCCCTCAAGACTGCTGAAGCTCTCCCAAAGGAATGCTGTAAGCAAAAGCACATAGCTGAGTTTAGCTTCAGTAATTAAATTCCCTATGAATACACAAATTCCACTGACCTGCTCGGAGTCTTTTTGTTTTTATTTTTACACACTAAAATATGTTAGGATTCTTGAAATAATTTTTATTTTATATATTCCTAGGGGAGATGAGTCCTTTCTGACTTTGCCACTTAATAGCACACTCATATTGTAAAAATTTGCACTTACACCAGCATAATATTTTAGCTCATCCTCAAACTAGGTGAAAACGTGTTTTTACACTGGGTGTTACAGTATCCTTTTGGTACTTGGGCTCTTTGACTTTGTTTAGCTAGGACACCCAGAGAGAGCTTGGGGAAAGCTGCAACACCCGCCCAGAGCACCAAGTAAAATTCTGTACATTAGTTTGTGGCTGCAAGGGATCTCGGGGGATCTGTAAGGAGGTTTTAAGCTTAGTCAAAGATAAACAGCAACCTGCTGTGTACAGCTGGCAGCACCCTGCCCAGCAAGCTTGGTGCCTAAGTGCAGTCTCTCGAAGAGGCGGTGCCCGAAGGGGGAGGCTGGCGCGGAGCTCAGGGAGCGGTGAGCGGGTCCGTGTTTCGGCTCGGCGCAGGTTTCACCGCTCGGCTCTGGCAGAGGGAGGTGATGAAGCTCCGAGCTCTGTCCTCTGCTCTGCTGGGCAGAACCTACAGAGGTGGGGTCCGACCGCCGCCGAAGGAAACAACGCGGCTGTGAACGCTGCCTTCTCAACCACGACTGTCAGCTATAGGCAATGAAGGAAGAACAGCAAGGAAAAGTGACAATAGTAACTCTGTTAATGCTACAATTTCACTTAAAAAAATAAAAAAGGCAATGGCGTTATGAATAAGAAGCTTGACTAGGCCAATATTCAAGCAGCAATCAATTTATTATTTAATACGGTAAAGTATGAGCAATACAGCGCTGGGTACAGTGGGGGAAGTTTTCTCTCCAACTGCACACCGATTGTTGAGGGCTACAGGTACTTATAAGGGTACTCATCAGCTTTTTCAGCAGTTTCTGTTTCCAATTTTTACTCATCAGCAATTTCTATTCTAAATTTTTACGTCATAATTCTATTCACTATTGTGATTTTAGGTTTTCTCAGGATGTATCTCAAAAGGAGTATCCCAGATAGTGGCGGTCCAGTTTCCAAAAGAAGAAAGACAAATCCCATCTGGTGGAGTCCAGCTCCCCAGATGTGGGTCCACCTTTTAATTGCAGAGACCATAAATCTAATAACAGTGATGTCCAGCTTCCCTTGGTCAAAACCATAAATCCTTGAGGTGATGTTCATGTTCCTTTCTCAAGTTGTTTTTCTCTGCTTCAATAAGGTGTGAGATAAGCATATTTCCTTTATATATATTCCAAAGCTATAGCTTCAAGGATACAAGTAATATTCTAAAATTATACTTCAAAAGGTAATTATTGCAGAGCTCTTTATGGGTTAACTACAAGCAAAAAGCAACATCCTTAACGCTTTAATTCCAATGCTCCTAAATCAACCAAGGTTAATTGCAAACAAAAGACAAAGGCCTTTTCCCATGCTTTACTTTCCTCAGTTATTATTAGAATTGACAGCTCTCCCATTGTCGGTCTCCACACATTTCGCACTCACAAATTCACACGTCGCCTGTTTGTACCTGACACGAAACACAGCTTTGTATTTCACAACGGGAAAAAATTCTTTCCGAATTTTGAGTGAATACCACACCTTCAGCTACTCTGCTACATCTGTTCTGTGCTTTCATTCCAGTAGATCTCAGACCGGTGGGATTTTTTTAAAGCTGGGGGAAAGAAAAGCTTCCAACAAGTATTCTGGTATTCTCAGCTTTATTTTACGAATTTACGAAGAGGTTCTGTAAAATCGATATTATTTTTTACAAACGCAGCCGCGCTTTTGTCACGCCACGCGGCCCCTCCTCCGCTCGGTCCTTGTGCACGGCTGTCCCCGTGTCCCCGCGGTGCCTGAGGGCGGAGGCCGCTGCCGCCCCGCCCCGCTCCGCCGTGAGGGCGGGGAGAGGCCGCCGCCATCTCCGGGTACCGCCGCCCCGAGCGCGGCCGAGCCGGGCAGTCGGGCCCGCTGTGGGGCCATGAGGAGCCGCAGCAACTCGGGGGTGCGCCTGGACGGCTACGCCCGCCTGGTCCAGCGGACCATCCTCTGCCACCAGGTGAGGAGCAGCCGCCGCCCCGGGACGTCTGCTCGGGGCTGGGGGCGCCGGGCGGGGTGGGGCCGTGCCGGGGGCATGGGGCGGCTGCCAGGGCCGGGGGCTGCCGGAGGGACACGAACATCCCTGCTCCGGCGGCCTCCTGTCCGCTTGTCCCGCCCCCGCCTGCGGAGCAGAGCAGGGAATGCTGAGGCGGTGCGGATCCTGCGGGTAAGCAGGATGTAAGGTGCACTTGGAAATCGCGTGGAAAACACAGCGAGTCTGAGCTTGTAAATTATAATAATATTGTGTATACAATGTCTTCATGGCCGTATGATACACACCCAGCCGTTGTGCACACTATATCTATCTAGATAGATAGATGGATAGATAGATACACACTACGTACTATGTATATGTGTGTGTATATATGCGTGTGTGTGTGTATATATATATATATGTATGTATATATGTACACACACATATGTGTGTGTGTGTATATACATACGCACACACGGCAACAGCAGCATTCCGCCCCGGTGACAGAAGAGCCCCGAGCAGGACTTTGTGCCGCGCCTGTCAGCACAGCGCGGTGCGGGTCCCTGCGCGCTCCCCCAGCCCGTGTGTGCGGCGGGACACGTCCCAGAGCTTCCAGTCTGTTCTCCCGCTGTCCGCACTGCTGAGCCTCTGGAGCGTCAGGCGGGGCTGCCTGCACAGGCGAGCAGCGAAAGAAAGAAAATAGCAGCGCTGGTTCCGGGAGATTGTTGTGCACCTTGTGCTTTTTGGTCAGCACAGTGCTCTCTAAGTGTGCTTGTTTTACCCAGGTGGGCACTGAGGACTCAGAAGGTGTTCAGCAGTGTCATGCTTTGTTTGGTTAAAACAATCCAGTATATAAAGATGAGCAGCAGGGTTTTCTGCACAGATCGGTTACCAGATATGCTTTGTTGATGAGAGTTGCAAGAAACTGGTGAGCAATGAAAGAAGAGGCTGGGCTCCAAATGCACTTTGGTCAGTAAGATTTTTGTCACTGGCCATTGTTTTGAGCACAGGGTCCAAACACCTGTGAATTGATGTTTGTGTACTAATTACTGTAGACTCAGTAGAAACAAATGCAAGAACTGGTATATGTGGCATGAGAAGATAATTTTTGGCTCTTCCTGTGCTGGGGTGCAGGAGAAGCTTTTAGCTGTACTCCCATCTCTGCCTATTGTCAGCAAGATGACCTTGGGCAAGTCACTTTGGCTTTGCTTTGATTTCGTTGTTTGTAAGATGAGAATGCTGATAACAGCTTCCATTAGGGGAGACATGGAGCCTCTGAGATTCAGAGCTCAAACATGCCCCATGAAATGCTTGATGATATTAATATTTAACAATAGGAAAAAAGGGTAAGTAAATGGTAATACAGGGGTTCATATTGCTGACCAAGAATTTTGTAATTGCTATTTAAAGCAGTAGGATGAGTGTTCATGATTGTGTATTGCCTTTTCCACTAAGGGCTCAATGTGTGGGAGAATTCAGAGGTGGGGAAAGTTTTCTTCTTTGTGTGGAAAGCAATTTGCAGGCTAGCAGCAAGGCAGAGGATCAGTGGTATCTCAAGAGGACCCAGAGAACTGCTCAATGCTCAAGGTTTCTAGGTTTTTAAAACATATTTTTATATAGTCTTTCTGGTTTTTTCACTGCAATAGTTTGAAAATGTTGTGTTCAGCCAGGTGAAGAGATGCAGTGCTTGGGCAAGTTAGGAAGGTTTTCTTTGGGCCACATGCAGCTGTGTCTTTCTTGGGAGCAGAAAGTCTGTGGCTGGGTGGGCTTGGATGCTGCTGCTTCACTGCTGCTGGTGCCTTCTTAGTGCCTCCCAGGAAGGAGCCAGGGAGCCAGGAGCCAGGGAAGTGAGTTTTAGCCATGGAGCAGCCTGGCAGAAGAACCAGAAGGTGTTTAAAATGCTTCTGAGGTGCCACTGCTCAGCAGGGGCTGATGTTGACTGTGACCCTGCACCTCACATGCACAGCTGAGTGAGTGCAGCCTTGGCACATCAGCTGCTGTGCTCTGACAGGGGGCAGGGACACACTCACCACTGAGAGGTGCAGCAAGGGCAACACAGAGTGTGCACAAACAGTGGGCTTTCATCAGGTGTTTAATACACGTGGAGCTAGGTTTTTCAGTAGCAGCAATTGATCTTGTGCTCATTCCAATCACTCTAGATCGATGTGATTTTACAGGCAATTTTTAATGCAGGATATCTGTGCTACCAGGCAGATGTGTTCAAAGAACAGGTTCAACTGAACCTGTTCAGGGCTGACAGCTTTCTCTGTGGCACCTTCCAGGATCAGGTCAGTAGGTTTCTTTTCCCATTTTGCAGATGTTGCATTGTCCTTGTCAGTCCCTGTAGCATACACAGTGATAGCTACCATCCTGTTAAAGGTTATAAAGGAGGAGAAGACCAGACTACTGGCTCCTGTCTGTGGGGGGCCTGCCATCTGCTGCATGTACCCCAAGGCACAGGGGCCAGAGGGATGCTTTGGTGCAGAGCAGACATTGAAAAGCACCACCAGAAGGATGTTCTCAGCTGCTTATTACACCTGTTAAATTGAATGACATAAGAAAAAAATGTGAATCTTAAGATTAGGAAATAGTAAATATGTCCATTTTAAGTATTGCTATGGTACTATAAGTGAAAAGCATATGGACCTGATAAGGAAAGCTCATACCTTAATGGGTAACCCCAGCTGTATTACAGAATCTCATTGGAAGGAACTTACAAGAATCATCAAGTCCAGCCCCTGGTCCTGCACAAGACCATCCTCAAGACTCACTCACATCATGTTACATCTGGTTTCACAAGCAAATCTACAAGCTTTGCTAGAGATACCTCAGTTTTCACCTGACAGATCAATGAGACAATCTGTTTAATTTGCACCTTTCAGCAAGATGCTAAATTACTCGCTTTGCTGCTCTTGTTAGAACTTCACTGGTTTTGTGCCTGTCCTGCTGAAGTTCTTATTGACACTTGCTGCCCTGTAGGAGCTGGTGTGTTTTTTGGTTTGGGTTGTTGGGGGGGGGGGGGGGGGGTCTTTTTCTTTCCAGATTGATGGATAGATTTAAAAATAGGTTTGGGTATGATACAACAGTTTAAAGTCTTAGTCCAGCAATCAGCTTTCTGTTGCAGTGCTCTCAGCTGGCAGCCTGTGGTGCTGATAAAATTCTTTGCTCTGTGGATCTTCTTTCTGAGCAATGTGATTTGCAGGATGAGACCTGCTAGTCTAATTAGCCATCACTGCATAGATGGAATGCTTGAAGACTAGCTAAGCTAAAATCCCTTTGACATCAGGGGGATTAAGTGCACTCAATGTTTCTGTGGCTTCTTTAGCACCTGGTAAACATTGTTTTCATATGGTGTAAACAGGTAACAGAAGAAAGTAATTGTGTTTTTTAGGAGAAAACACTTCTAAAAAGTTCAAGCAAAGACACTTAAAATATTAATTAGTATATTACATTGTTCTGCTAACATTCTGAATGTGCATGAGGAAAGACATTAATGTGTTGTTAGTTCCTGAGAGCCAGCCCCAGTGCACCCCAAAAGCTGGGACCAATTGTAGAGGAGTCAGAGGTGGTGAAATGGTGATAGCTACCCATGGATGTGTTTAATACAACCTCTTGAGCTAGACAAGTCCCTCCCTGGGAGCTGAATAGTCTTTTAAAGTCTGGGATGGGCCATTTCTCTGGGATTCCAATTTGGTACACAGAGACATTTTGATTTTTCAAATGGCAGCTAGCCAGCATGGAGAGTAGGGGAAAATAAACCAGAATGAGCATTTCTCAGCAGAGTGATCTCTATCAAGGCAGGGCTGCAGGTGAGTAGTCACTTGTTGTCCTGCATTGGAGGGATGAAACAAAGTGTCCTCTAGGAATGTTGGGAGTATGTGTGCTGCCTTTTGAGACCCTGGGTTTGTTCACATGTGGGCACAGTGCTGAACTGGGACTTCTGTTCCTCCCTGTTTGACTTCTCAAGATCAAAGACAAGTTTTTTAAGCCATTTGCATTCATATGTGCTACTTTCCCCATCAAACATGTGAGTAGGGGTCCTTCAGCTGTTACTTGGTTTGTGAAGATCTTGCTGAGGCAGGGCTGTTGCAACAGAACTTCATTTCTACTCTGAGGGAGTCACTCAACATTGCTGTATTAAACCATAACAGTGGGGCTGACTGTGCCAGGTCATGTCTGTCAGGCTGTCACCCATGTGCTGCTCACATGCAGAGACCGGGAAATTGTAACTAAATCCCCTCCCCCTCAAGCCAGCTTTTTAAAAAATAGAGTTGAGTGAACCAGTGTATGGGAGAAATTAAAAATTGGTGGATGTATCCTTTTAAATTTTACTTTTGTAAAAGTAGTCTTTGCCCCTTGTCACACCAGCACCCCCCAACTGGTCTTCATTCACTGAAATTTTCTTTAACGGCTTGATTTGATTGAAAATTCTATTGACTTTTGCCTCTTTGTCTCATTTTTTTGTTAGTCAAGAAGGTACAGCCAAGAAAGATGGTCTAAAAAAAATTAAGGATAGTGAAGTGATGGGAATTAATGATGCAATTAAAAATTTAATGGAGTATTTGGAATGCAGGAGACTTCTCAGTGCTCTGCTTTTCAGACAGTACTGCTTTTCAACACCTTCACATTTTTTTTCCTGTACATTTTCCAAAGGAGGATATAAAAAAGGTTTTACGTTCATTTAGCTGTCATAAACCCAGTGGGCAGATGTATAGAAATACTTTTTTAATCTCCTAAAAGATCACTAGTGGTTTTTTACTTTCTAAAGATTATGCCACAGACCACTTACATAGAGGAGCATATATTCCACACTCAATTTCTCGTATTAACTCAGTGCCCTCTTTTCCTCATAAATATGTAAAATTTAAATTTCCATTTCCTTGATGTATTCTGCATTTCACTCAGTGACTTAGCTACTAATCCTGAGTGGATGAAGATGTCCAGCTGGATGCTGTAAACTTTACAGCCTGAAGTGTTCAAATAAATTTTGCATTTCACTTGTGTGAGTTTGGGGAAGAAGGATGGGGTCTCACTTCTGTTGGGAATTCATGAGCAGCCACAGTGTGCACTTAGCATGAAATCATCTTTAGTTTGTTACCCTTTAGTACAGAGAGAAGTGATGGGACTTGAGGCGGTGATGTTTGTTCTTTATTCCTTCTGCCATGGTTAGAACCCAGTGACGGGGCTGCTTTCAGCTGGAGCCGACCATAAGGATGCCTGGGTACGGGACAACATCTACAGCATCCTGGCCGTGTGGGGGCTGGGGATGGCCTATCGCAAGAACGCCGACCGGGATGAGGATAAAGCCAAAGCCTACGAGCTCGAGCAGGTGCGTCAAGGCTCGGCGTGAACCGGTCCCACTGTTCGGGTTTTCTTACTGGTGTGGTTTTGGAGAGTGCTTTCACACTGTGTCTGGAATCTGGCGGGGTTTTCCCACCTTGGAGTACGTGTTCCAAAGACAGCAACAGCCATGCAGTGTGTGGTGGTGTGCAGTGTCCCTGGCAACTTTCTGGCAAGGAGGATTTGAAGAACTGGATGGCAGAGAGGCTAACATCTGAATTTAACTACAAACAAAACAAAAATATGTAGAAGTCAAACTTCCAACGGTTGGCTGATTGTTGAAAATTAGGCTTCTGAGAGGTTTTGTGCCCCAATTTACAAGGCTCTCTCTGATTAAACCTTGAGGTCCTTCATGAGGTGTGTTATGGTGCAGAAAATCAGGCTTAGGCTGCTTGAATCTTGCAGCAATTTATCTGCTAGACCATTCTTCCCTGTAAAGAGAAGCATGCTATTTAAAGTGGAAGTCTTTGGAATGTGCATGGAGGTTGTCCATGGTGTGTAGGCATGTTTGATCATAGCAGAGAAGGTATCCAGACTGATGACATTTGCACTGGAGAATTGGAAGGGGACATAACTCACATAGTTAAATACTAAAATCTGCAGCTGGGCATGTGAGTATCAGAAATGAGAATATAAGCAGAGGTGGGTTAAATGTGAAGTGAGGGACTGTTGGTGTCCTGCTGTTGTTTTGGAGTCACTGGGTAAATTTTTTGCTGGTATGTCCTACTTGAACCAGGGAGGTCCATGGTGACACAATAACCTTGACTCAGTTTGCATGATCATATTTTGAGGCTATATTTTTGGGGTGAAAAGGTAGGGTTGATTATTTAATGCACAGTCTTACACTTCTCTACATTCCCATTTACAGCCCTTTCTCTATGAGTCGCTTAATTTTTGATGTACTGCATAAAGAGTGAAAGAAACTCTGGAGGTTTTGCAGTCATGTCAATGTCTTGATGTCACCTACCAGTGTTCTCTAGATCTGCCATTCAAAAAATGTATTGTTAGTATTAATACTCTTACAAGACTTCCTTTTCTTCTTCCATTCTTCTTACTTCCTTTAGCTGGATAGAAGGACCATGGAGAGTTGTTCCACTGTTTAGAGAAGACCTTAGGAAAAAGACTTCTCCTAGATGGGAATGAAATCTGATCAGTATATTTAAAAAAAAAGCATGCAAAACATTTTGGGCAAATACACATTCTTTTTTACCTTTGGCAGGACATTAGTAGAGGGTGTGAACTTTGCCACTTCTGAATGTTGTTTGTAAGAGCTGATGAGGCTGGAAGTGTCACTGGTCTGTTTTGTTCCTGCAGAATGTTGTGAAGCTGATGCGGGGACTCTTGCAGTGCATGATGAGACAGGTAATGCCATAGGATTGAGTTGAATTAGTAGATGTTGTATGTACAAAGCATTTCATTGAATGTGTAGTTCTTGTGTCTTCTGTGGAGTGACTTATTCTGTATGTGTGCCAATGATGGTGTGGAGAGTCTTCTTAAAACTCTTGAGCAAAACACTAACCTTGCTTCCACTTATTGTCCAAGTAATGTTTTGAGACTGTTTGTAGCAAGTCGGAGTTTTGCCTTTGCAAACTGATTTTCACCAAGATGGGTGCCTGTAGTTTAGATCTGTACTCAACAAGGTGATTTAATCGTGTTCTTTCCTGTAGAGATGTGACTTTAACTGGAGTCTAAAGTCAGAGTTGTGTTTAAGCCCTCTGATCAATCAAAACTGAATGTGGATTAATTCCTCAAGATTCTCCTCACCTAAGAAAAGTTGTTAATTTTGAAATCATTTGGAGAATTTCTTCCAAAATGTTTCAGATTTGATATTTGTGATGTTTTTTAGGTAGATAAGGTTGAGAAGTTCAAACGCACTCAGAGTACCAAAGACTGCCTCCATGCCAAGTACAACTCTGCAACTTGTGCCACGGTGGTTGGGGACGACCAGTGGGGGCATCTACAAGTGGATGCAACTTCCCTCTACCTGCTCTTCTTGGCACAGATGACTGCATCAGGTAAGCAGAAGATATTTTTGCCTTTTGTTGCAGCCTTTTCTATTCCAGCTTTTATTTAAAAAGGAAAAAAAAGAGCTAGAAATCAGCTTCAAAGGTCTTTACATAATTATTACTCAGAAGCAAGTCATGTTTCTCTGGAAAAGAGATATGCCTTAAATGAAATTTCATGTTTATAGTAATTGGCAGTGTCTATGCCCTTAATCAAGACATCAAATACATGAGATATTTAGAATCATGTCAGAGAAGTCTCATGTTTAAAGACTTTGTAGGGGACAACCACGTTTCTTCAGAGAGTGGCACTATCAAGTCAGGTGCACTTGTGCCATCAGTGTTTCTTCTCATACTGGTGCTGTTTTATCTTGTGTTCTTCTTAATTGTACTCCTCCTGTGAGGATAAGGATTTGTTTTCTTACATGTTTTTCTGTCCTTGAAGCCCCTTGCAATTGATCCCTGCAGAGCTGGCACCTGGTCATCTTGAAGGTTCCTAGGTAGAGCACTGAGCAGGCAGAGGGCTGGGGAGCTGCAGAAATTGGTATGCACTGTTCTGGAGAGGCAGAGCTGGCTCAGGTGCCTCTGCTTTTTACCCATGGTCTGAGTGTCACCCTCACAGTTTTGGTTGGTCTTTGGTTGGTTTTTGGTTGGTCTTTGAAACAGTCTATATTGGTGGGGTTTGAAGTATTTTGTCAGTAGCAAGTATTGAGGCTTGTTGCCTGACCTTTGGAAATCAGTATGAGTTTTTCCTTTGATTTCAGTGGGCAGGGGTTGGAAGCAAATAAACATAAGCATGAAACTCACTGAAGAGTAGCTATTGCAGTTCTGATACAATATAATTATTCTCTTTCCTTCTTTTGATCAGGGCTACGTATTATCTTCACCCTTGATGAGGTTACCTTTATCCAGAATCTTGTTTTTTACATAGAAGCTGCCTACAAAGTTGCTGTAAGTAGTTATTTATATGTAAATGATCTGAACACTGCTCAAGTGTGGGTGGAAAATTATTTATTGCTGGAGAAGTAAAATAGGGACTTGTTTTTTCCACAAGAAAATATCAGAACCTGTCAGTACTTTACAGTGCAAGCAGCATCTTTGGGGATGTTGGGAGGGCTGTGGAGGATTTACTGCTGCGTGGGTGAGGTATACTTGTTCTATCATAATAACAGGGGGTTTTACTGATAATTAGTAATATTTCCTGATGTCTAATTTTGTGTCTTCTAGGCCTTTCTGGAAAGGGCAGGTTGTTAGCAAACCAAGTTGAAGGGACATGGGGAGAAACAGGCACAGGAGGGATGAGGGGCTTTGTGTGTTCTGTGAAGGCAGTGATTTGTGATTGTACACATGACCCTGCTGGGGTGTATTTTATGTGCTTTTTCAAACATGAGGAGGGTCTCTTTTGAGACTTGGAGCCCCTTTTTTCTTTCTTTCTTTTTTTTAAGGGAAATAATAAACTAATTTAATGTAGGCGTGGGGATTTTCTGTGGGACAGGGGGCAAAACATTGCTTTTGTATATAATCATGCCATTTTTTTCTTGATGGTATTGTTGCAGGATTATGGAATTTGGGAACGTGGTGATAAAACAAACCAAGGAATCCCTGAACTAAACGCGAGCTCCGTGGGAATGGCCAAAGTGAGAATGTCTTCCTGACACCTCCTTCATGGCTGCTGTGTTGTGCTTGAGGGCTCTGACAAACCTGATGGCTTCCTTTGTATGGTCTTCTTGGCCACTGCAGTAGTTAGCTGATTGTATAAGAACTTTTGTTTAGGTGTGAGTATTTTTTAGTGTAAAATTTTTGAGATTATGGCTCTCATTGAAGGACCTCAGCACAGTTGTTCCAGGCATTGCAAGAAGGGTACCAGATTAATTGAACCATGAATCTGACTCAGATTCAGTGAGATGCAATCTTATAAAGAGGCCTCTTGTTTTCTTTCCCTCCTCCTTCCTTCTTCAGCCTCAGTGTCATATGTATTGTCATGATAAGACCAAGTCAAATGTAAATTCAAAAAAACAGCAGAATATCAGTTTAAGAAATTTTCTACAAATGGTTTAAAGAGAAAAATAAATGAAGATATACTTAAAAGAAAGTGGATATTTCTGGTTCCCTCGTAGCACAAGGTCACGGCAATACTAAATGAAGCTCAGAAGGCCATAAATGTAAATGTGTAATTGACAACTACCTCATTACATGGTGTCTGAGGGACAGACAGAAGACAAATATCATCAAGGTTAAAGGTGTATTTGCCTTTCAGCAGGATTTATAAGATTTTGTGTGCTCTGCAAGAGGGAGAGACTGCTGGTCTTGGCCCCACACTGATACAGGAGGCTATTTTGAAATATAGGGCAGGACAAACATTTTTTACTAAGTACGTCAGTGTTTAGATAATGTCTCTCTGGAAACCCAGCTCCCATTTTTTTTGCATTGCCTTTAAATTGTAGGAAGGATCACCAGTACATCAATGCTCTATCCTACTAGTTGAAAACCAGAAATAGTTACTTTTTCTAAAATATTGCCAAGCTTCCCTTTAAAGATGAAAAAGTGTTGGTGGGGCAAACTGCTGTCTTATGTAATTTCTTTCAGAGGTTAAATACAGGTGCTAGGGTACATACTTGGTTTAAAAGGTATTTATTGATTTTGAGTTGTGGTTTGGTTTTCTCTGAAGGCTGCTTTGGAGGCAATTGATGAACTAGATCTTTTTGGAGCTCATGGAGGACACAAATCAGTGATTCATGTTCTTCCTGATGAAGTGGAACACTGTCAGGTAAAAATTAGTCTGCTCTTTGCTTTACTAGGGGAGAACCTAACATTCCTCTCCCCTTTATTTTTAAATTAAATGTTGATTAACTAAGCCAAAATGTAACATAATAAGGATGGCTTCAGGCTATGCTGCTCATCCTGTTTCTTGTGGATCATGTGAAACTGAATAGGGTGAAGCATTCTCATTCTAACTCAGTTAAAAATAACTGCACAGACTTCTCTGTCAGTTTGGAAATAGTGTAGTCTCATTTGCATTTGACATAGCTTTTGAAGTAGGCAAATTGTTTTACATCCCTCTCTCCTTTTCTTGTTTTGCTCAGTCTATTCTGTACTCCATGTTGCCAAGGGCATCCACATCCAAGGAGATAGATGCTGGCCTTCTGTCTATTATTTCTTATCCAGCTTTTGCAGTGGAGGATGTAAACCTTGTTAATGTAACCAAGAGTGAAATCATATCCAAATTGCAGGTAAGGATTTACTTAATTTTTATTTTCTAAAGAGAGAAGCAGAACCTCTTGCTAAACCAAAAATCCAAATTAAACAAGGGTTGCCAGGTGGTTCATCTGTGCATAAAGAGAGGGAAGAAGATCCCTAAGTGACCCATAAAACTCAGCACCCACCTTTATGCTGATCTTAGTCTGTGAGGAAGAAGTGTATGGGAAATTTCCTACAATGTTGTCTGTTTTTACAGGGCCGCTATGGCTGCTGTCGCTTTCTCCGAGATGGTTACAAGACACCCAGAGAGGTACTTCTGATGTATATTTATGATGTATATTTTCAGTAATTCTTCACATTAGAAGAATTTTATGTCTTCTTTATAGACATATTTTTTTTTATATACATGAAGGGGTGAAGATCCCCATCACTGCTAAGACATCTTAGTGGATTTGGGGGTAATCCAGATATCCACCCTGGAAAGGACACATATTTGAGGGAGGCTAAGGGTTTAAAAAACAGTTATTAAGGACAGAACTTAATTCATAATTCTATTAGAAATTAACCATTACATATGCTTATGATGTCTAAGATGAAGTGGTATCTCTGAAACATCCCAAAATATCTTTGAACTGAGGCAGAGCCACAATCATTTGTAGACACTTAGATCCTGAAACTAGAAAGGATGGATTTGTCTAGAGAACCATTAAATGAGTTTGAGAGTGAATGTGATAAAGAAGTCAAGAGACTGCATGGAAACTGTTTCTGGTGGGTTTATTGGTTTCTGTGTTATAATTTGTATAAAATAGGCTGCCATTATGATTGGAATATAAGTGACTAAATTAGCACTGTGACTAAATGAGTGTGGTTGAATTTTTTAGGATCCAAGCAGGCTGCACTATGATCCTGCTGAGCTCAAGCTCTTTGAGAATATTGAATGTGAATGGCCAGTGTTCTGGACATACTTCCTAATTGATGGAATATTTAATGAGGACAAAATCCAGGTGAGGAAAGAAGAAATTGCTTTCAAATTGCAAAACCATTTACCTACAGTATTTTGTAACTTTGTTCCATGTTTGTTTTGGGTATTATTTAGATACACCATTAGCAGAGTGGAATAGTCTTCAGCCAGTTTCACCTTCCTGGGGAGTTCATGACATGGTAGAGGCAGCAGGGCTGTGCACACTGGGGCCTGGTTGCCCTCTCCCTACCAGGTTGAATGGCTCTGTTAGCTGGGGTGGTAAAACTGGATTAAACAGAGTTTATTTGCCTAGTTTTGTCTTATCACCAACCTTGATGCCCCTTTCTCAGTTACTTCAGGATGAGGCAAGCTTCTTTTTCCCCAACCTCTCTGGCTTGGCTGATTTGTAGTACTTTCAGTCTTTTTGTACATTCAGAGAGATTTGGGATTGGTTTGTGTGGGGCAATTTCATTTTCACTAGTTCCCTAAGTCACTTCATGCCATTACTGTGCCAGATATACAGTGGTCAGTGGTCAGTAGAGCTAAATTGATTGTAGCCCTCCAAAGATTATGGTGGCACCTGGGGAGTATTGGTGATTTTAAAGAGCAGCAAGTAACCAGACATTCATATCAGAACTTCTGCAGATTGGTAGCCTGAAAGATATTTAAAATGTATGTGATTTAAAATTGTCTGGCATGCAGAGGGATAGGAGATTGCTGAGCTCCTTTAAAAATTGAAATATCATCAGAAACTATTCAGAGAATTTCAGACCAAAAAGCCCTCTTTCTGTATCAGTTGTTGCAAATCAAGTGAAATTGCTTCCACACTAGACACATAAAATGTTTTCCTGAACACAGTAAAAGTAGTCTGATGAAGAGAGAAATGGCATTATTTCATGAGGGGGAAAATCAGAAAGATTACAGAAACTTCAGTCCTGTCAATAAAATACCATTCCCTGAAGCAGGCTCTAGACCTTAGTTGGATTATCTGGGACAGTATGTACCTGGTTGTTTTGGGTTTTTTTTTTGGTGTGCAGATGGACTGTTCTAGGGCATGGTCAGGGCAATTGCTCCCAGTCTCCACTGTTCAAACAAAGTTGAATGAGTCACTGAGACACTCAGGTGAGTGTCTAGTCCCCAGTTACTGCTGCAAACAAATGGTTTTGCTAGAAAAATAAGCACCCTGAGGACTCAAAAAAAGTGGAGTGGGACAGGATACTAAAATGTCAGTGTATGTGAACCTATGAGTACCATACTTTGAGTGATCCACTTTACTCAGGAATAGCAGAAAAAAAGATTTCTGAGGCAGGTGCTGTTAGTGCTTGAAAAGTTTCCCTCTAAGTATACATCAGAGTCTTTTTCCCTGTAACTTGTTGAAAGTATGGTGAGATAGAGTGTTCAAATTGTAGATATGAGCAAAGGCCTCTATGCTAAAGTAAGCAATGCTGAGGTAGCTGTGATCCCATGGGAAGTTTGAACAGAGAGAGAGAAGAGTGATGAAGACCCTTTGTGCCAGGGAAAGAAGAAGACTTCTGTTCTCAGAGATGAAGATGATCTCAGAGATAGATAAAGAGAACCTTTGCTCTTGAACAGCTCATCCTTAAAATAATACCCCATAAATTGACATGGCCCATAAACATATCTGTCAGAAAAGCTGTGAAAAATGGGAGAGGCTTCACGATTGCAGATTTCTGGGCAGCTGCTATTCATGGAAATTAAATGCCACAAGAGAACTGTTTTCTTGTGGACAAGCCTCCATAAATTGACAAGAGGAACTCCTCTCCCTAAGTGAACTGAAGAAAGACTCTTCTAGAAGTGATAAACTGACTAAATTGGTTCTGTACATTATTAGCATGAAAAAAAGTTGTAGGGGGGAGAAGTGTTCTAAAGGTTTTATTCTGATTCTTATTATTCTTTCTTTTAGTTACTGTTAATAAAGTTTTCTTTATACCCTTTTAAAGTTTTGAGCCTGCTTTGCCTTCCTCCTAATCCTGTCTCACAGCAGGAAATGAGTAAGTATATTCTAATGGGTGTACTGGCATTTGGCCAGCACTAGACCCACCACACTTCTCAGCAGGAATATACTGGAAGTTTTGTAGCAATGTGTTACAGTTTGAAGACAAGTGTTCATGTTTCTGATAACACTGGGATGCTGGAACAGTCTGTGATAATTTGAACCCTGTTCTTCCCTCAGCAAGTCATGATTCCTCCACCCCTTTTTTTCTTTTTTAAATATATTAACTTTCAATAAAAAAGTACTGCTCAAAAGTACTTTATTGTTTCAGTTTTGCTGACTGTAATGTGAATTCTCACTCTCTTTTAAAAATACTTTCAGGTACAAGAGTACAGAGAGGCTCTGGAAGGAATACTTATTAGAGAGAAGAATGGATTAGTGCTAATGCCTGAACTGTATGCAGTCCCCCCAGAAAAGGTATTGTGAAAATGCAGTGTCCACTTCAGTATGCAAAGTAGAGAGAGCAAGAGGAATGTCAGTCTTACAGTTTTTCTGTGTCTGATGAATTTAAACCAACAATAAAAAAGACTATTGCACATTATTTTAAAAAGTAAGAGACTTCTCACAACTCCTGCTGAGAAATGGTAAACTTTAGGCTTCCAAATGGTCACATTTTTCACTTGTAAATTTGATTGTCTGTGGAAATATCACAGCAGGTCTAAAATTTACATCTTTAGAGCAAGACACATATTTAAGAAGTATTGATACTAGCTTAGGAACTGAAGCTCAAAGAAGAAATAAAGCATAGACTGTCCTACCTGTCCAGTCTATTGATTGCTTGTGCTGCCCTTTTCCAGAGCATGTATGGGAGCCAGGTTTCAAATGGATTAGGGTTTGGGCTGGGATTTTGGTTTGGGCATTTTCTTTCCCCCACCTTTGCTGTTACTGTTTATCTCATTCTCCCATTATGACAGAGAAATTCAGATGAGCTTATGTGCTCTTCCATGCTATTTGCCTTTGTATCCCTCCCTGCCAACTTCTTCTCCCACTCCAGACTTCTCAGCCCTCACTCACTAAGGGTGTGGAGCCTCCTGGGTTGGTCTGAGTTGCTCAGCTGATGCCTTGCTCGCAGATCTGAGGTGGAAACTGAATTGCCTTCCTAGTGGGAACAAGCGTGTAAGAGTCCAGAGCCTTCTTGTGAATTTTGATATGATGACAATGGTCTGAAAAACATGCCACATCAACAGGGTAGATTTTGTCTGTCTATAAAAGAAATGTGAAATGGCTGCCTGAAGATGTAATCTGTGAGGGTTTTTGCCCTGCCCTCAATAGATCTGTATACTGCAAAACTAAGGCAGTTTTTCTAAATTAGTAAGTCTACTTCTAATTCTTCTATTGACCATCCTTGCTAATACAGGAAAGGTGAAATAATCTTAATATTGGAAAGCACCTTTGCTTCAGAAAGCTGGGTAGACATCAGTGAATTTAGTGTCACCTTGGAAGGGGTTGGAAAGGAGACACCCAGTTACCTATGCTCAGCCCAGAGGGAAGGCAGCAAAGGCATGGTGAGAAGAAAGTGGAAGAGCTAATACCAAAGCTATAATTGCATGCACAGTCCCCATTCATCCTCCAGCTTTGAAGGGTGGGAAGAGGTACAAAAAGGAAGTGTAGTTCTTGTCCCTGAAAATGCATAGCCTTAGAAGAGAAACCATTACATCTCTATGTCAGTAGTAAGGGCAGTTGAAAGAGTTGATGTTAGACTGTGTGTCTGCAAATACTTATATGTTATTGATTGTTCTTCACAACTTTAGGGTAATTTTTCTTGCTTATGTATTTGTTTTCAGGTGGACGAGGAGTATGAAAATCCTCACTCGGTGGATCGTGTCCCAGTGGGAAAGTTGCCCCATCTTTGGGGCCAATCGTTGTATGTCCTGAGCTGCCTGTTAGCAGAGGTAATTATTCCTTGCATAGTAGATAAACTTGTATTTCATTTTGTTTGAGATGGCTTGGGCTTTAAGTACAGTTTGGTTGACAGGTAGGGGACAGTGTGTTTTCCAGTAGAAACATGTACATGAACCATGAAAGGCTGACTCTAAGCTTTCAGGACTTTTTTTTTCTTTTTTTTAAATATAGCTAAGCAATTGTCTGTTTCTAATCAAGCTGACAAAGTTGTCACATGGTCTGGAATATGGTTAGAATAGAGGAGTATGCCCAAGCTGACTTGGCTGTTCCAGAGCCAGGATTTTGGGCTATTTCAGCTTTACTAGGCTATTCCTTGCTCTATGGCATGATGTATCTACTAGTCAGACACATTCAAGTCAGACTAGTTAAAAGAAGCACAAATATATCAGTGGAGCTACAAAAAAAAAAATCACTTTCCTGGTAAAATTATGTAAGTTGCTGTAACTCTGAAATAGGAATTCTGAATGCAGATTGTGTCAGTCAGAACCATTTTCTTGTTCTTCCAAAAAATACTGCAGCCATCATTTTTATTGAATGTACTACTTTGTGGACAGGGTAGACAAACCAGGCTTTAAGTCTTGGTGTCCTGAAAAAATATGAAAATTGGTTAGGATTTATTCTATATGTCAGAAGCCTTTTGCTTAAATTCTGTTTCCTTACTTTTTTCTTTCTTTTGCATTTGTTTAGGGATTTCTTGCTGCAGGTGAAATTGATCCCTTAAACAGGAGATTTTCCACAGGATTTAAACCTGATGTTGTGGTACAAGGTGAGGGAATTTCTGTGAACATTCTGTGTGAATTCAATCATGTGGTGGCAAAGTCCCTGTATACAGGAGAGATGAAAGATGTGTTTAAAAATAATGTGGATTTTTTTTGCATGGGACTGTGAGAAGGAGAAAGAGTTTGTTTGCTTAGCTGCCTTTTTCCAGGAGGGAGGATCAGGTTTAAGGCACTTAAAAAAATTGTTAAAATTTTAAGACTTGTCTGGAATTGGAGAGTGGCAAAATTAATCTTGTAGTAAAAAGGAAAATCTTGGCAGTTTCTAGAGAGAAGAAGCAGGACTGAAGGAGATGGATTGGGTTAATCAGGTTTCATGTAGCCCATTTACAGAGGAACCAGAGAGCACTGAGTGAGGAGAATCCCTGTACACAGAGGTGAGGCAGCCAGAGTTACCAGCTTTTGGCTGCTGCAGGGAGTGGCCTCTTTAGTTTGTGCAAGAGCAGCCAAAACCAGAAATTAAGTAGAGAGCAAACCCCAGCAGTTCAGGTTTTAAAGACTTTTCCAGTGCCTGGACTATGCTGAAAGAGTGACCAGCTCATTTATCAGGAGTAGCCTTTGTCAAGGATCCTGTGACCTGGCCTGGTGCTTGTTTACCCCCTGTTGGTGCCTCATGGGAGTAGCATTTTATTATTCTGGAGTGCTTGATTTCTAATAGAAATAGAAGTGCTCCCTTATTTTTAGCATTCTTTGGCAAGTATTAACAACACAAAGAATACTGCATTACTAGTCCCAAATCAATAAGCCACTTATCATGGGCAAAACCTCAAGTGGGACAAGAGATGGGTTTTGGGCCTGGATTGTAAATTCCTCTATTAGGGAATTTTTTTTCCTCCCTACCTCTGCCATTTTGTGTCCTCTGAAATATGTATTGCTCCACAAGTGACAGCACCTGTTCCCCAGTGACTTGGCTGTGTTGTTATACTGTACTGTGTTAAAAGAACAAAGATTTTTCAAGTCATCTTTCCCTTTGTTCTATGGGGGGAAAGTCGTAAAAGAAACTCTTTTCTAAAAGAGATTGTGTGATCCAAACTAGTGGTACTCAAAGAAATCAGAAGCAACTGATTAAGTCCCCAAGAACCTGCTTTAACTTCAGCTTTGACCCTGCTTTGAGCAGGAGGTTTGAGTAGAGACCTCAGAAGACTCTTCTGACCCCTCTGACCACGACTGTTGTCCAAAGTGGACAGGAATAGCAAGAAATACTGAGAAACAGAGAATTAAAATCTGTCAGGTGCCCTATTACAATCCCTTTTGCTTTCATGAATCCATAAATTAAGAAAAAAGTGAGCTCTTCACACCTTTTTAGTTAGCTGAATGCATTTGTTGAGAGGTGACAGTAGAGACAGTCAGTTAAAAAGAGTAGAACATTGGTTTTCACTTGTGTTTTTGTTTTCTGTTACACAGTAACTGTTTTGGCAGAATCTAATCAAATTAAGAATCTGTTGCAAGACCGTGGAATCAATGTTCAGAGCATTGCTGATATCCATCCACTCAGGGTGCAGCCAGCTCGCATCCTCAGCAACCTCTACACCATGCTGGGTAAGTATTTCAACATGGAAGCCTCTCTGCTGCCAGACAAGGTATTTTTTTAAGAAGCTTAACCAACTTAAAACTTCTGTCTTAAATTAGATACTCAAAGAGGTGGGAAAATTACCTCATTAGAAATGGCAAAGAAAATACAAGTTTCCCCGTGCCCTTGGAGTTAGACAAAAACTGACTCTTCATTTGTCCTCCAGAAACTACTTCCACAGAGAAACTGGTTTTTGAGAAAATGCCTGGTAGAACACAGAAGAAAAAATCAAGTATTTTTCTTTTGAGAAGTCATTTGAGTCTGGAAACTGGGCAGTATGATCTTCTGAGCAGGCAGCCTGGGACGTTTTCTGCTCCAAATCAGGGAAGCTGTGCTGCTATCAGAGCATCTTTGGGCTGTCAGGTTCTTGCTAAAGTTCCTTCCAACCTGGAGCTGAGATAAGCTGCTGAAACTCTGTCTCTGTTGCAAACCCAGAAGCCTTTAGGGCTTTTCTAAACACAGGACTTTAAATACATTCCAGTTCCTCAGCAGTGGCTCTCAAGTCCTGTTTTTCCTCAGAGCCTGAATTGACTTAAATAAATGCTCCAAGGCTCTGACTGGTTTTAGTTGTTAAGTCTATTTATAACTTTATAACTTATTCTTGATAATCTTGATGGAATTATTTGGGTCTTGGTGGAAAGTTTGTTACATGTATTCCTAATTTAACTTAGTTTTACTTCTTCAGGCATGCCAGCAACTCATGATTTAAAACTGTGGATACTGCTATAAAATAAAATTGAGGTGGGGTGACTCAGCACTGGTAGATTCTTTTGCTGTCTGGATAAGGGGAGCTGTATCCTGCTTCTCTGTCAGTCTGGAGCACGTTCCCATGGCAATTTGGTTACAGATAATGCTGAGGCTGCTCATGGGGTGAACATTTTTTGTTGTGGTGGTTTTTGTTTGTAAGCCTGTTTTTTTTTGTTTTAACAGGGAGCTTTTTATGGAATCATTCAAAGTAATGGGGCCTCCAGATAAATTTTAGAAAGTATGCCTTTTACACAGGGAAGCTTCTGTGAAAGAATCTGACTCTTCATCTCAAAGTTCTTCTAAAAAAATGAAACATTTGCAGGGTTTTGCTGAAGCTTACATTTATTTTATTATAATCCAAAACAGCTTTCTTTCACTGGTGGGGGAGTGTGAGTAGGATGATTTGATACATTGTTTTTAACAGTGACTTCCTTGGAAATGTTCACATTAGTATTTTTTCAGGCCGTGGTTGTTAGGTTCTTGTCAGAAAGATTCAAGTCAGCTCCTGGCTGCTGGTGCAAAGGTTGGAGTGTGGATCATTGCTAATAAGCTCTACTGAGAAAAGTGAAGCTTACTGAAGCCTGATGAAAATATTTTGTTGTTTTTAGATGTACTTTGTGTGTTGATTTAGCCTGCAGACGTGAGTTTTTAAGGTCCTATATCTGAAAAGACTGGAATTTCTGGGTTATGTTGAGAGCTTTGTTTTTTGTAATATCACATCTTCACCTTCTTGGTGGGGAAGATTTGGGTGCTGAGCAATTACTGTAACTATAAGACCATATCTATGACCAGTGAAGCCAAAATTTTAATTTTTAATCCGGCCTTTGAAGGACTCTGGTTATTACATTGCTGCTTGCTACAAAACCAGTTTGTAGTTTGTAGCCTCACACTCTGTTACTGCTTTTCTGCCTTACTGGTATTAGTGGAATAAATTTTCCTGTCTAAAGTGGTTATTTTGGAAAAACACAGGAGTTGTTAGTAAAGTTTTTTTTTCCCTTTCCTTTCCAGGCCGGAACAAGAACATGAAATTAAGTGGCCGACCACACCGGCACATAGGAGTGCTGGGCACCTCCAAGCTCTACGTGATAAGAAATCAAATATTTGCCTTTACCCCTCAGGTAAGCATGTAAAGCTGACAGGAAAATCACTCCTTTCTTAATGGTGAATCATTAGTGAAGCACTTTGCTTTTCCCTGCTGTCATTGTACCTTAGGTGGAACAGGGCTGAAACAGCAGATGGGCTTTACTTTGTTGGGTTTTTAAGAGCATGGGATGATCAGCATGGTAGAACTGCTGATAAATCTCTTTTCAGTCATACAGAGTCTGGTTTCTTTGGCTTCTGGCTTAGGAGAGCACAGTGAATCAATAGTACAGAGTTGTTACTGATCTCTGCCCACACCAACATTCTAATCAATGAAAGAGTTTCTGCAGAAGTATATCACTTAATATATCTTTCTACCAATTGTTTGATGAAAAATTTAGTACCATATAAGTGTGCCAAATACTGTAACCCCTAGGAAGTGAAGGTGTGATCTTTTCATTATGTTGTTGAAGGGGTAGTAATGCTGAGAAATGGATGTTCTGGGTTTTTTTTTTCTCTTTAGTGCATTTTTTCAATGTTGCTGAAAGTTTTGCTCCTCATAGAATCAATGGTTCCTATTGATACATTTAATGAAATGCAACACACTTATTTCAATAGAATTATTTCAGCAGTTGGTACTAGATGGCCAGGGAGTCCCCTGCTCCAAGCATGTACAACTGATGCAGGATAAAGAATGCATCCACCCTTCTAAACAGATGTTTGACTAATGAAGTCTTCAAACTCCAGCTGAAGGCATTCAGTGGACTCTGTAGAAGGCTTCTGTACTGCTTCATAATGTCCAAACAAATCAGATTTACTGCAAAAAATGTAGATCCTTTCTCATTCTTCCCCATGTCAGTTGATCACAAGCAGCTGTATAAAATGTTAGTTGTTGTGTTACTGCCCTGTACCAATTTTCACTTTTGTAAATAAGGGAAAAATTCCTTAGAGATGTGATTTTTTTTTTCAAAATACCTCCTAGTTCATATCTTACTGTGTAAGTAGGAGCCAATATTCCTGCTAAAATCTTGTCATGTATCAAATAAGGACATACTTACTAGGATATTCCGAAATGGCATTTATATTTACATTAGCAACACAGTAACAATTCCTGTTTATTCAAAGTTTTACTCAAATCTCCATAACATTTTCCATTGTACTTTGAAGCCAGACACTTCCCCTGACTTTTTTTTTGAGGTGGATGGAGTTAATGTTTAATGTCACCTTCCTAAGATTAGCAATTAAATCATCTTGTTGATCTTGACTAGTGTCCACAAAATTTGTGATTTTGTCATTTGTATTTCATTCTCTTTTCTAGTGAAAACATTGATTAGGTGTGGGGCAAAGGCTGACTTCATTCAGATACAGTAATTCTGAAAAAACAGTTAATAACTACCTTCTGAGAACAATTTTAAAAGTAGTTCTGCTTCCTAGGAATTTTTGTCAGCTCACTAGTGTGAGCTGAATTTTGCAGAAGCTGTCAGGTGTCAGCCACTTTCTTATACTTACCATCTGGTTGCTCCAAAGAAGGAAACTGGACTAATCTGTTGAGATTGGTTTTTGACCATCTTACTTTATCATTTTGTAATTATCTTGTCTGTCTCAAATTTGCTTTGTTTTCCTTTGCTTCCACACACTGGAATTGGACTGACTTTTTAAATAGCTCTTCCTTTTTAAAGATGGGCAGTGTGTTTCCTTGTCTCTGGATTTCTGGGACTTTTTCTTCCTGAATTACCAAAGCTAACTGTGGGTGGCTCAAGGATTGTTTGGGCTAGTTCCTAATTCCTTCTGTGAAAAAATTTCTCAGGACTTTGTCAGTTTGAACTTCCATGTTCTTTATGCACTTACCCCTCCCCAAGGCTTATGGGTTTGCTTAACTTTTGTTGTGGCTGCTCTGACATACTCTCCATTATTTGTCCAGCTTCTTTGGTTCCAGCTCCTGAAGTAGCCACAGTAGTCTCTTACTGTGGTTCTTGGCTTCCTGCTGCAGTGGGAGCAGCACTTTGCCATTGCACATTTCATGTGCCTTTTTTCCTCAGGAATTGTCAGCTTTTCTGTGTTCTGCCTGACTTCTGGATGGTTCCCAAGAGATAGACAGTTACTGGAGACATACAGCTCCCAGTCCCCTGTGTGCACTTCAGCCTGTTTATTGTTTTTGTTACTATTGTTAGCTTTTTTCCACATTTAGAGTACTTCCATCTTCTAGATCATAGGTCACTGTAATTGGTCATTGGGAAGATTCTGCTTCATGGCTGTGGTTGCCCAGGTTTTGTTTGTACAGCTTACTTTGATGGTCAGTCTACAGGTGTAAGAAAATGGACTCTTGCACAAGCATGGATTTCTTTGTCACGGTCTGAGGCCTTGTTAGGTTAATTCAGGTAATTTGTGTTGTGGTCAGGAGTAGCTCATATGGCTTTTGTGAATGATTTAAGGGAAGAAAAAAAAAAAGAAAGCACTAACAACTACCCCTATGTTGTCTTTTTCTCTTCTCTAGTTTACTGACCAGCATCACTTCTATCTGGCTCTAGACAATCAGATGATTGTGGAGATGCTCAAGACAGAGCTGGCTTACCTCACTTCTTGCTGGAGGATGACAGGGAGACCAACCTTGACATTTCCCATCACCCACACAATGCTTGGTAAACTTAATTTTCAGTTTCAAGCAGATTACTGCAGGAGGATAGGATGGATGTTGGTTTGAGAGGAGACAGGTAGCAGGATTTTTAACATCAGAAGTACAGTTTAATTTTCTCATGTTTATGCTGAATTTGGATTACATGGTGATATTTAATTTTGGTTTTCCACTTCTCTTCATATGCTTCAATCACCAACCATCTCCATGCTATTTCTGTCTAAAGAAATTTCATAGAAATCCCTTTGGAACTTGTCTTGAGTGGGTTGGTGTTTGTCTTTAGAACTTATCCAGGGGTTGTGTTTTGTTTGCTTGCTTGTCTGGGATTTTTGAATAAGCTAGTATTGATAGCAGTTGTGGGTTCTGCTTAAAATTTGCCTGATTTACATTGTAGACAGCACCCAGTAATACACTGTATTTGGATGAGATAATTTAAGAATGTGTTGATGAGCTTCTTGCATTATTCTTTCTTAGTTGATGATGGTACTGACATTCATCCAGCAGTTCTTGCCACAATAAGAAAATTAGAAGATGGTTATTTTGGAGGTGCAAGGTAATGTCAGAATAGTCAAATTATTATCTCTGTGATTTTTAAAATTAAATCCTGTATAAGTCTCAGTTTTGTACTTGTGATAGTGCACAGACTTTGTACTAGAATACTGCAGAGAAAGAAGTTTCAGCTTTAATTATTATGTGGCAATCAAATGGTAGCTGGGCCTCAGGTGCAATGGAAAAGATCTGTCTCCCAAAAAGTGTACCATCTCTGACTGCCATTAATGGTTAAAGAAAACAGACATCAAATCTTTGGCAATATGGAGTCTTGAAATATGAAATCTTTGAAATATGAATCTGGCTGGCCTTCTGTTATTAGAAAGTAAATTACTTTCACAGTTACTGGACATGTTTTAAACATTGATTGCATGTAGTACTTGTAAGCTGGAGTGTTCCATTCATCTGTGTGTAAAATATGATGCCACAGTATCTCCCTATTCTGTTTCTGCTTTCCCTCTCAATCAGTATCTTCCTTTGACAATCAAATCTTGTCATGGTTTAACTCCAGTCAACAACTCAGCCCCACATGGCCACTCACCCTCACTCCCCTTAGTGGGACTGGGGAGAGAATTGAAAGAATACAAGTGGGAAAACTTGTGAGCTGTGATAAAGAGAGTTTAGTAAGTAGAGCAAAAACCACATATGCAGCAAAGCAAAGTGGGAAATTCATTCACCACTTTCCATGGGCAGTTGTTCAACCATCTTCAGGAAAGTTTTACTCCATCAAATGTAACTGTGGCTTGGGAAGACAAACTTCTGTATCCCTGAGCATCCTCCTTCATCATTTTTCCCCCAGCTTATTAAGAGGTCAGCTGTCTGGCTGTGTCCCCTCCCAGCATGTTGTGCATCCCCCAGGCTGTGCTGGTGGGGTGAGAAGCAGGAAAGGCTGGGATGCTGTGTAAGCCCTGCTCAGCAGTAACTAATACATCCCTGTGTTATCAGCACAAATCCAAAGCATAGCCCCATCATTCAGTCTTATCCCTAAAACCAGCACAGATGGTTTAGCAGCCTCCAGTCCGTGAAAAGACACATTCATGGGGCCTTCTCAGCCCCAGTTTCTTATGCATTATCCTTGGAGCTCAGGTCCTTGGAGTTCAGGGTCTCTCTTCATATGAACATACAGCACCCTGCATAATTAGTCTTTGAGTTAGGCCTATTACCATAGCACAGTTAAAATCAATTAGTACCTAGAGCAGTAAGTACCCAGCTGGATGTGCAACTGTTGTTTTCCTTTTTTATTTTTCAGTGTCAGTTTCTGTGGCTTTACAGTTGCCAAAGGTGGATTGAACAGTAGGTTTCATAAATTTTGGAAGAGCTGTTGAAAGCTAGGTGAGCATTAATCAGTATCAGAATGGTGGATGTTAATGCTCTTTGGCATGTGTCCCCTTTTGCAGGGTGAAGATAGGCAAGCTATCAGAATTTCTTACCACCTCTTTCCATACATATCTGAGCTTTCTGGATCCAGATTGTGACCTAAAACTGTTTGATGACCGTAATGACAACTGTAATAGTCCTGACAGTGAATATGGAGACTACTCAGCAGATTTCTGTGAAAAAGGTAGTAGTGTTTTTTCACTTGGTATTTTTTTCTCTGTCAAGTTCTATCAGCAGAGCCTGGCTTTGCCTACAGTGCAGAGTCTGCACTGTGCACAGCTGATGGTCATTTGGTTTTCTTGTGCATCCACCTGAGGACAGGAGAATGAGTTCATGTGTGCTCTTCCTGCATTTGTAGTGTGGCATTATTGACTGGCACCTGCTGCAGCAAAGCTGAGTCTGGAGAGTCAGCCGGTGGGGAGGTGTGGAAGAGGCTAGAGGGAAAAGGACTGTGAAGAGTCATGTACAAGAGCTTGTGTGGAAGAGATTATAGAATCTTAGAATCATACAAGTTGGAAGAGACTTTTACAGTCATCAAGTCCAGCTGTGTTCTCTGATCTACCAGCAAAATAAAAACCCCTTTTGATTCCTTTCACAGGCAAAACTAGCTTCTAAATGTGTTTTCAGTGTCAAAAATGTTTTTTTTCCTTTTGTTTCCAATTTTTTTGGCTTAAAAAATCTCTTCCTTACACTATTTTTGCATATTTGAACGCCCTTATAAATAAGCAATAATATAGTGGTGTGTTTGAATAAGAAAGTGATGATGGTAAATAGTGATTTTTACCTTTAAGAAACCTTTATTTTTTTATGAATGTTACACTAGATAGCCAGGATGAGCTGGATCAGTATATAAATGATGTCCTGCAGAGCACAGCCCTGAAGTCATACCTGCCTCCAACTTCAAAGACAACAACTGAACCTCCTGTGTTTAGTGCAAATCATTCCACAGAAGAGATACTGTCAATAATGGCCAAGACAAAGGGCTTGGAAGTTCCAGGTATTTCTCCCTATTGTTTATTTAGTGATAATAATTTAAAAACCTGGTTTGGCTGCTACAAGGGGTAAGTTCAAGTATTTAAAAATTATACCTTTTGACATACTTGTGCCACTAGTTCTTTCCTTATAGAAAAGAAATAAGAAATTCCTTAACAAGTAAGAATGACTAAAGTTGTTGCTGTCGTGTTCCCCCAGTATCCCGTGCCATGGTGTTTACACAGAAAACCTGCAATGAAATGTAACATTTAATCAAAATTAATGTTATAAAAACTGCTACAGCTTCTTAGTTGGATAGAATTTTAGGACCCAAATCAGTTAATTAATTGTTTTGTCTTTGCTTATAAAGGCAGACAAAATGTACTTTTTAATTTTAATAAAGTTGCTGTGAAATGAAATGTTTCAATACAAGAAAAACATAAATACTCACATGTACTTTCTAAATTTGTAAGAACAAATGGAGTAGAGAGGGAGCACAGTCTTTCTAACTATTCTACATTACTGATAGCCTGATTGGAGGATATACACCAAAAGAAGACTTCGGCTGAATTTGTAAATGCATTGTTTTATATGCAGATATGTAGTATTCAATGCCCTGGTCAATGGAAGACTTCCCTTAACTTCAGTGTAAATTAATAATTTCCAAGCTTTTCTGTTAGGTTTTTCTGTCATCTTTCATGTGCCACATCATCTGATCCTCCATTGAATTTAGCATATGAAGGTAACAGAGCATTATCCTGCATTTAGCATTACAATTTTAATTAAGAAGTCTTAGGCCATTTTCTCCACTCATCTCCTGTTGAAATGTTTAGAGCACTTGGCAGGGTCAGGTCATTTTGCTGCAGGATTTTGGAGTCACAGGCCAAATAAGAGGTATCAGTTGAGTATGTAGCTCCTGAGCCTTTGACATGCTGAAATCAGAAGCTCTCAGAGCAAACCTGCAAGGAGACAAAGTTCAGAACATGAGCTTGTCTCAGTTCCATGCACAGCATCTCAGAAGCACTGCCTCTGTATTTTGACTCTTGGAGGTATTTTTATTGTTTTTACCTAGTCAAGCTGCCTTATGTAGGTGTTTTTGATTTTCATGTAACTGAAACAGTCATTTTTTTCTTTGCTTTCCAGCTGTGTCTATGTCTCTTCCCACTAAAGTTCTGAACACACACCGAAAGTCTCTGAATCTTGTTGATAATCCTCATTTCTTTGGGACAAAGGTAAAGTGTGGGAATTTTTATGCTGTTTGTGGGTTTAGGATGCAATGCTGTAGCCTTTCCTCGTATTTTCCTTCCAAACCCTATGCCAGGTCTCATTTTTCTTCAGAGACAAGCCATTCTGTCCAAGGCACTCCCTTGTTTTGGAAATTATTTTTTTGGCTGGATGAAGGTTTTTTAGTCAAATAGACACTATCAAGTGGAAAGTTTTTAATTGAATGTGCAAAACAGAAAAGAACATAATGATTGCTTTATTTTTAAAAGCCAAAAGTTAAGTCATTGTCTTTAGTTCTAGCTGAACACAAGGGGAAGGACAGGATGTTCACAGGCTTTAGAGATGTTTTCCAAGAAATGCTGCTTATAGTAACATCTGGGCAAGAGGGAATATGTGAATGTCCTTAGGGCACCAGCCAAATCCCACCTCAAGGCACGAAGATGGGGTTGTGCTGGGCACTTGTTTTGTCTTGGTAAATGTGGCCAGATGCTGAGAATGGCTAAAAGAGGTTGTATCCACCCTCCTGAGGGATTCTGCTCTGCACAAGGCTCTTTTGTGGAAATGGTATTTTAGGATTATATAAACTGCTGAACAGCTTGTTAAACAAAACTTCTTTTCATCCAAGAATTCACCATAAGATTACATCCATCATCTGATTAATTATCATTTTACTTTCATAACCTTTTAAAATTTATAATGGCAATATTTGCATTCATAAAGAACCACTTATATACAGGTTAGAGATGGAACTCAAAAAGCTCTAAATTATTTCTACAGAAAAAGAATACTATCTTTCTACTTTTCTCTTTACAAGTAACATAAGATGACAGGAAAAGTATGCAGATAAAAATATGCAGTATCCAGATTTCTTTGTTTTGTCAAAAAAGAAAAATAGATATAAGGTTCCATTCTGGGGGTTGTGTTTCTTGGGGTTAGTCTCCTTTCTGTGCCTGCAGTACCCTGGCAAGAACTAAGTGATGTGTCTGTATTTCAAGTGCAGAGCTTTGTTGCAAGACTGTTGTGATTTTTTTAATGACATTTTAATTGAAGTTACAGGAAGTTACAGATCTGCTACTTTTTTCAAGGTCATGTCTTGTGATTTTTCATCCATCTTTGTTATCAGGACCATGAAAATGTTTTGCACTTACCTAAAGATGCTCATGGTGATTTGGATTGCAGGAAGCTTGTTGATCAGCTGAAGGAATGTCCAACACTCCATGATCAAGCAGATATCTTGTACATCTTGCATATACTCAAGTAAGTTGCCTGAGTGTGAACTTCAGCATCTTTAAGTTTGGTCACAGCTATCTGATTATTTTTGTGCAAAAGGTCTCCACTGTTCAGGTTGTGTTTTGAGGGGACAGTGGAAATATTTTGTACTTTAACAAGCATATTTTCAGTTAGTGTGATTACAGAAATTATTTGGATACAAAAGAAGACTTGTGCAAATTCTAGAGTTGATTGGCTCACAGTTACAAGTACATAAAGTCTCCAGGGCTTACAAATTAGATGCACAAATGCTTTCCATGTATGAGAACACACTCTGCTATATTTGTGGCACTCCATTTGAAGTTCACAAAGATTTGGTGTGATTTTCATACACAAGAATGAAAGTGGAGGGAAAATTCATCTTGTCATTTTCTAACTAAAGGCAAAATGCAATTTTAATGAGTGTTCACAATTTTTCCCTTTTTCATCTGAAATCGCTTTTGATATTTAAGTATACAACTGGCTAAAATTTGGTACTTTTAAAACATTCTTGGAAGCAGTCTGGACCCACCTGCTGGAGGTTTAGTAAACACCTGCTATTTAATGTGTTTGATGGGAACAAAGTGCAAGTAGAAGCAACAGAATAATCTTCTGAAGTATATTTATTGAGCTTTTTTTTTTCCTGTGCAGAAGAATACTGCTGGAAACCTGTCAGGTAGTTAGCTTTTGGTGCAAAGACAAGTATGTGTTAATCACAGATGGTCTTCCCTACTGCTACAAAGACTGCATTTTTATTTATTTTAGTCTGTCTCCTGTGTGGACATCTTTGATCTTCTTGATTTCCCAAGCAAAATGTTTAGCATCCTCCCTTAAAGAGTAAAGGGATGTTAAAAATATGTTTAGTTGCTTAACTGCATGTAACACCAGTAATTTGATCAAGGAGACTCTGTTGAGCAGGCAGATGGACCTCTGGTGGACTCTGTCAGCAGGAGTTGAAAAGTCATTCTGTAACAGTTCAGCATTACCAAAGAAAATCCATAATGCAGTGAATTTCAAAAGCAAACTTCAAAAGTGAATTTCAAAGGAGAAGAAGAGAAATCTCCTTTGCTTTTTTCAGTTAATGGCATAAGCAACACAGAAGTTTGGTTACTAGCTAAGAAAGAGGAATGGCTAAAAAATCCCCCTGAAGGATCTGGAAAATGGGTGTAGTCTTCAGCAGCACTGAAGATATTGTTGAATTCTCCTCTGACAAAGCACTACCTGGAGTGTTCCTGCAGCAAACTGTCCGTGTGAATGCTCAGTTTAAAGTCTAGTAGGAAATCCTTCAGGTAGCTCCTTTTCAAGGTGCTGGCTCACAGCTGAGTGAGTGCTCAAGTCAGTGTGAAAGTTCCTGGTATCAAGAGGATTTTGTCCACATGGAGTCAGTCTGTGGTGAAGGCACAGGTGTCCCATTTGGTATTTAATTCTGTCACCAACGTGAGCAAAGCAGTCGAAATCCAGCCATGTGGTAAAGTTCAGCGTTGTGCCTGATGACAATTACCTCCTGTTTGTTTTGTGGCAGAGGTGCTGACTGGGACACAGAGCTGGATGGACAGTATGGTGTCACTGTTCACTGCCTCCTCAATGAGCTCTACAGAAAGGCAGGCCTCAATCAGGAATGGGGCTTAATCCGCTACATTTCTGGCATACTCAAAAAGAGAGTTGAAGTCCTGGCTGAGGTATGAAATACAAATAATCCTGGTTCAGCTTCCTGCCTGGGAACAGAGACTAAACTACCAGTTTGCTGTTGGGGTTTGTGCTTGTCCTTCTGGTTTTACTTTGCAGCATACATAGTGCAGCATTTTAAATTAAATATTGGTTGTTTTTCTGATCTAGAATCTTACTACATCTTTATCTTTCATCTGTACTGCAAACTGTGCTAATGTTGGCATGGACTGAGAATGTCACACTGTAAATAGTTGTGAAGGCTTCATTTCATCTCTGTTAATTGGAGAAGCTTAATTGTGTGCTTTGAATGCTGCAGTTGTCACTGGTAATTGTCTATTGCTGTTGTGATGGTATGAACACTTTCGAAACACTACTATGTCAGGGTGCTAGTGATGACACAAAAACATGTTCTCCCCATTTCCATCCCCTTGGGTCAACAGTCTGCCTTGTGAGTGGATGTTTGGAACCATTTAAATACCCATGACTATTAAGTGGTAACAAGAAAAATCCACTATTAAGAGTACAGACATGATTTTGATCATTACAAAAAGGTTTCCTCTCAAGTATTCTAAAAGCACTTGTTTAATTTTCTAGTAATCCCTTGCATGTTTCTGAGGAGCTTTTTCTGGAACTCCTGGCCATTTTCAAGGGTCTGTGTTACATCTAGGATGCCTTGTTTTAGTGACAGTCCTGTGTGTGGGGAGCAGTTTGTGATAATCACTGTGCATGGTACTTCATTAAGCACAGAACTTTTTGCCTTCTCAAGACACAATGGACGAGCAGTACAGACATGCTCACAAAAAGCCATGTATGTTAACTTGAAAAGGACAAAGAACTGGGGAGGAGGAATAGAGATTATCTGTTTTCTTCCATGTTAAGGGAGTGAAAATAGACTCTTCAAAATCAGAGGAACACTGCTCTGTGATGTTTTTTGATTCAGGATACTAAAACAGGTAAACTGAACATCCACTTTTAAAGGAGGTCAATATGAAAGAGTAAACACTGTGGTACTGGGGAAAGTACCTATTTCAGAATATATCAGGAATGTGATGCAGTATGCTGGGTGTTTGTTTTAGGAGATATGTTAGTTCACAGGATTTTTTTAATTATTGCTGCCAAACTTTTCATTGATTAAAAATTGTATTTTCTTAAATAAAGAACAAAACTTTATCATATGATAAAGGATGAAATCCTTTATTGATCTGCCAGCCCCACTAGAGTTCCTAATCTTATCATTATGCTGCTGATTTCACTGAGCAGGGTAACAGGCTACTTTCAAACTCTCATAACCCTGTTGACCTCAGGAGATTTTTGGCAACTATTTAACAGCATTCTGCTGGATTTGCGTGTCTGGTAATTAATAGAAATGCATTTAAATATTG